>NC_091122.1:53649975-54249975 GCF_040183065.1 Periplaneta americana
TCCGAATCCTTAATTTTGTAGTTTGCGAGTAAGCACGCTAGCTTTCGGAATGCTTGCGATGAATCGTCATAATCGGGGTTGTCGTACTGTATCGTGTTTTTTTTTTAATAACGTATTAATTTGATCTTATTTTCAGATTAATTTAGTGAGTTTTGCACTATTCGTGATATACCTTCCTGTAATACTATTAAAATAATACTGGATTGAAAACCGTTGTTAACTCGTTGTGTTGTGAATTGTGCTCTGTAAGGAGCTTAAAGAATATGACTATTGTTTTTGTTTCTGGAACTGTACATAAATATGAGCCAAAATTGACAAAATATATAGATATATTAAATTTAAAAATATTTACTTAATAGTCTAATTTTTACTAAATTGATTTATTTTAAACTGATTCTAAAGAAGAGACCCCAAGAACATGATTTTGTAAGATTTGTTTGCCACCTCTAGAGTTTAAAAATACCGTAATATACCAACAAGCATTGTATAATACTGCACACAATTCAAGTCACCAGAGTTTGTGTGCACTCAAAGTTGGGTTTCTGGCGCATTGTCAGCCCACTTAAGGTGTGTGGATATAAAGGGAAAAATTGAGACGGTGTCGGGTGTAGTTCCTGGGTAGCTCAGTCGATAGAGCGTTGGTGCGTTTAGCCAAATGTTCCGGGATCGATACCCGGCCCTGGAACAATTTTCCCCCTGAAATTATTCGAGTCTGCTTGACTGGGAGCTATACCTGAAAGCCAGATTTGCTTAAAAGTTAGTTATTCTAAAGAATAAAATCTTGCTTTCCGAGCAGTGCATCTTCTACTATATCGTATGTCATTATTAAAGTAAAAGCTGGTTTACAATAAATCGGGAACGGAAATGAGAACGAAAGCGGAAATATTGTTAAAATAAATGTATTTAAATGTGAGCATTCACAGTTAACTATTGTGAATGCTCTTATTTAAATACGTTTATTAAACATTATTTCCGTTCTCGTTCTCGTTGTTTCCGTTCCCGGTTTATTGTGAACCAACCTTAACTACTTCAGCAACCCTATCATACATGCTAATGGTCTAAAAATGTATTCCTACTCAAGAATAACATTTTGAATCTTATAAAAAATTGTTTAACTATGTATTTCAAGAGCTTATAAATTTATTTTATTTATAAACTGTTTAATTTGGTTATGTTGGAGGGAGAAAGAAGGAGAGGAAGACCGAAGAAGAGATGAACGGACGTATTGCGAGACGTTACAAGCCTGAGAGTGAGGAATTGAAGGACTGTGGCTGGTGACAGAGTGAAATGGAGAGCTATTGTGAGAGAATCCAAGGTTCACTTTGGACTGTAGTGCTGGGATGATGATGATGATGATGATGATGATGATGATGATGATGATGATGATGATGATGATGATGAATTTGCTTATGGAGGGAGTGTAGTTGCTGGGATGGTTAGTTTGAAAGAGCGATTCATTTTTATAAAGCGTTTCATAATTTGATTTTACTTGTTTTGCATCTATACTAGTGTTTGCTAAGGTGTAGATGAACAACCTAACATGATTAGGCTATAATACAACAAATTCCACAATTTGGGACATCTGGCCGAAATCTACGGCTGACCACTAGGATCCAGAATACAAAGCAGAGGTTAAATAAAAAATACAATATGATTCCGGAGAGAATACGGAACAAAGATAAATTTAAAAATAAAGTACAATTTGATTTCGGAGAAACATGAGATTAAAATACATTGAAGAGTAATGAAATGAAGTGAAAAAAAAAATACATAGTATTATACAAGCGATTGTGTAAAATGGATAATGAATCTCTCAATACCATTAGACAAATTTTGTTAATGTCCTCATTAGAAAATTTAAGAGAAAGGAGAATGGTTTTGGTTAACTTAAATGAAGTTCCCCTAGCGCCAAAAAGAAATCCTTTCACTTCCCATGTATTAATATTCATTTTGTATCTCTCACTGAAGTGAGGAATACATGGGTTGTAAATAGACTTCTTTTCGTCGTTAACGTTATTGGCTTGTCGATCATCCTTCTCAAAACGGACAGTGGGGTCAAGAATGAGGCTTCTTTGATTCCGGCGATCGATGGCTATAATGTCTGCTCTTCTCGTTGACCCATTCTCAGCCAAGCAGTGCACTTCTTCGTAAACCTCCCACTTTGCCTTCCGAAGAGTGGTTGCGATGGAGCTTCTCACTTTATGGTGGCGATTGTTCCTCAGTAGTTCTCCTTTAGGGCAATAACCCAAAACATGCCCAAGAGTTTCTACTTCGCTGCATCCTGGATGACGACAGTGTATCTAGTGTATCTAGTGTACATTTCAGCGTTTTGTTTGGGCTAATTGCCTGGTTGGGTTTTCTCCTAAGTTCTCCCTAATTATAAGTCGAATGCCAGGTAATTACATAGAGAATTCTCGACCTCATCTTATCAGATACAGTCTTACTATCGCATTTCCATCGACGCTAAATAACCTACAATATAGTTGATACAACGTCATTAAATAACATACTAAAATTCCTAAGCATTCATTTCCAAACAAATTGTGTTTTATATTTCGTATTGTACAATAAACATCATGTTGACAACTAACAACATGGGAATTAACCAATAGTAATCCTCTCGGAAGATAAATGGTGAAATTGAACAAGTAATGACAAAAAAATAAATATAAAAATAATATTTTTGTGTACTGGAATTTGTGGTAAACATATTGCCCGTAATTGTAGGTTATTTGCATAATGAATCCGGAAATATATACACACATTTTGTCCTGTTATCCAGCGTCATTTATAGTGCGATGTTGTTTATTTGCGAGTTTGTTATTGTTGCTGTGTATTTATTCCGCGGTTCGATCAGCTCCCCATTACATTCTGTTTCAAATATTGCTTTCATACGATGAGTCTATAATTGTAGAATAATTAACAACTAGCAGTCGGCGAGCTGTTGTAGTCATTTAGAATCCGTTGTATCCGATATTTGACATTACCGCGTGCGATATACAGGGTGTAAGGGGCATAAGTGCCATTATTTTAACTGATGATCGTCATGTCATAAGGAAGAAAAAATGTCCTCGAAATTTTTTTATAATTGCAATATTTAACTAATTATTAAAGTTTACAATATTAGGCGTTTGGCAACGTTGCTGGATGGGGAGGAGGGGGTTTAGAAGTACATAGTACAGCTCTAGCGGGTACAGACATACCGGTACAAAACAGATGCTCTGTTCTAATGCATAAACGAGCAGCAAATACAAACGTTTAATCTCATTAATAGAACTTTATGGTAAAGTTCCATATTTATTATTGGTCCATTTTTATTATAGTCTAAAAAATAAACAATAATAATTTACAGGACAAAATCACACGAACTTTTTTTTTAATGCAACATTTTAATCTCTCCCGCTTCCATTAAGTAGTACCAATTTTTAAAGAAAATTCTTTTGTATGATTTTCGAAACGAAGTAAGAGACTCCTAGTTTCTAATAATTGTTGAGAAACCGCTACAAAATTTCGCCGATTAGGTAACCTTCATTGCGGAAATCGTTGACGGTACATCTTCTTGTCTCACTTGAATTACGACGACTTTCTCCATAAATTAATAACATATGATATTCCTAAACTGTGAATGACATTGTAAGTTGTTTATCGAATACCTGGTACCGAACTATCATCCGCTCGGCAGTAGACTTATGGACAGGGAGCCTGAACTCAGCTGGCTCGTACTTACGTCTGTGCAGAGTACTGTCTGCTCAACACGTTGCCACGTCTCTCACGCCAGAATATTAACAAATTTAAGCATGCATTATTATTTAATTTCACAAAAACGTAATAGAACACACGGATAAAAGTAATATTAACTCTTTGCTAGATATACCTACTGATGTAATTGTTTTCGTAATTTTACTAACGATATAAGCAGTATAACGCAAATAAAATAAGAGAAGAAATATATTTTTTTTGGAGGGGGAAACTGTCAAGTTTTGACCCTATGTTGTATGAATATTTTTTTATCCTGTAGACCGTCCCTGACTACTGTGATAAGGACGGCACTTATACCCCTTACACCCTGTTGAGACCCAAGTTAACTATGTATGTTGACAGAGCGACGAACTGTAGACTGACAAAGCCCTGTGTTCAAACTCATAGAAGGGAGAATTTTCCATATCGTCATAAGTTTCAAATGGCTTTACGATGATGGTACCCTTGAAGTAAAATGAGAATTGTAGGATGTTATCTCAGCTGAAAAATTGCTTTTACAGAACAAATTTCCTAATCATATCTATTTATTCCTGCCTTGTGTCAGTTATGGTAGTATTTTTTGTAAACAAAAGTGTGCTACAAATTCTTACAGTTCAGCTTGCTTATGGTTACAATTAACTTGATAAAATATTACAATGTAGTCCAATTGCACAAATGGTCAAAAGTACGGACGAGGACCCGAAGGCTTACACTGCACCCTTGAGGCTTATTATGCGTACCACTCTTATAATATGAATGATTGAGTAGTCGAATGGCCGCGCTCTTGTAGAAGTAAAACACGCCGCACCATGAATTTAACCCGGGCTATGGTATGGATGATGATGATGATGATGATGATGATGATGATGATGATATGCGAATGAATGATGGCGAGATGAAGTCCGAGGTCCAGCGCCGAAAGTTACCCAGCAATTCTGCTACAGTTGATTGAGGGAAAACGCCGGAAAAAAAACCCAACCAGGTAAATTGTCTCAACCAGAATTTGAATCCGGGTCCGCTTGTTTCACGGTCAGCCGTACTAATCTTTCCTCCACAGCGGTGGACTTCATGGATATTAAATTGCGCAAGAATTGTTTGTAGCGGAGTAGTTCAATATTGCGCAAATGGTCAGTGCCCTTTTCCTAAGCCCTAATCCCCTCTGAGGGTCATCTCTTCTTCTCCCCTTCAAGTGACATGAATACCTCACAAATACAGAAAACTTTCGTAGAAGACTTTGTGCCAAAACTCTCGGAAAAAACTGAATTCATTCATTCAATCCAGTATTGCGCAAATTGTTAGTGCCTTTTTTCTAAGCCCTGATCTTCTCTCTGAAGCTCATCTCCTCTTCCTCTTCAAGTGACAAGATTACCACACAAATAGAGGAAACATTGTGCCAAATCTCTCGGGGAAAAAAAAACTGAATTCAGTCATTCAATCCAGTATTGCGCAAATTGTTAGTGCCTTTTTTCTAAGCCCTGATCTTCTCTCTGAAGCTCATCTCCTCTTCCTCTTCAAGTGACAAGATTACTACACAAATAGAGGAAACATTGTGCCAAATCTCTCGGAAAAAAGCTGAATTCATTCATTCAATCCAGTATTGCGCAAATTGTTAGTGCCTTTTTTCTAAGCCCTGATCTTCTCTGAGGCTCATCTTCTCTTCCTCTTCAAGTGACAAGATTACCACACAAATAGAGGAAACATTGTGCCAAATCTCTCGGAAAAAAAAGCTGAATTCATTCATTCAGTTCAATATTGCGCAAATGGTCAGTGCCCTTTTCCTAAGCCCTAATCCCTTCTGAGGCTCATCTCCTATTCCTCTTCAAGTGACATGAATACCTCACAAACAGAGGAAACTTTCGTAGAAGACTTTGCGCCAAATCTCTCGGAAAAAGCAGAACCTTCCAGCGGTTATCTAATTGAATATTATATCGACAGTCATGAAACTGTCGGGTGGTATAGGAGTCGGAATCTTTATCTTCAAAAATTAAAACAGTGCTTATGAAGAATTCCATGACCAGTTGAAAAATAATTTCACTGGCTCTACCTCTAATATTTTTTATTTTTTAGGTAGTATGAAGAAGCTCCAGTTAGAAATATAATATAATGCAAGTCCGTCGTGAGTGATATTTCATCGCAGTGGGTCAGTTCTGTTGTGCAGTCTTAGTGAGATTTCATGGGAATGCGACAGTTGTGTTCTGTAGTCGTGAGTGAGATTTCATCGGAGTGAACACTTGTGTTGTAGAGTCATGAGTGAGATTTCATGAGAGTGGAAAACTTGTGTAGTCGTGATTGAGATTTCATCGGAGTGAACACTTGTGTTGTAGAGTAATGAGTGAGATTTGATGAGAGTGGGAAACTTGTGTAGTCGTAAGTGAAATTTCATCGGAGTGAACACTTGTGTTGTAGAGTCATGAGTGAAATTTCATGAGAGTGGGAAACTTCTGTAGTCGTGAGTGAGATTTCATCGGAGTGAACACTTGTGTTGTAGAGTCATGAGTGAGATTTCATGAGAGTGGGAAACTTGTGTAGTCGTGTGTGAGATTTCATCGGAGTGGGGCACTTGTGTTTTGTAGTCGTGAGTGAGATTTCATCGGAGTGAACACTTGTGTTGGGGAGTCGTGAGTGAGATTTCATGGGAGTGGGAAACTTGTGTATTCGTATGTGAGATTTTATCGGAGTTGGACACTTGTGTTGTGCAGTCGTGAGTGAGATTTTATCGGAGTTGGACACTTGTGTTGTGCAGTCGTGAGTGAGATTTTATCGGAGTTGGACACTTGTGTTGTGCAGTCGTGAGTGAGATTTTATCGGAGTTGGACACTTGTGTTGTGCAGTAGTGTGTGAGATTTTATCGGAGTTGGACACTTGTGTTGTGTAGTCGTGAGTGAGATTTCATCGGAGTTGGACACTTGTGTTGTGTAGTCGTGAGTGAGATTTTATCGGAGTTGGACACTTGTGTTGTGTAGTGAGTGAGATTTTATCGTAGTTGGACACTTGTGTTGTGTAGTCGTGAGTGAGATTTGATCGGAGTGGGACACTTGTGTTGTGCAGTCGTGCGTGAGATTTAAGCGGAGAACAGCTGTTGTGCTATGCAGTTGTGAGATTTCATTACAGAGTACAGTAGGTTATGCAGTGGTGAGATATTCACTGCGTCGTCATATACGAATATTCATCTTGAAGATTTGTATCCCTAATAAAGCGCAGATTTTTTAATTGATATGAGTGTGACTTAATAGCCACCAGCGCAGCACAGATTACAGCGCATTTGTTTACTGATCAGGACGGTGCTCTAGGACGTGAGTTCGATTCTCTCGTGGACTAATTATTGTTTTTTTTTCCGAGGTTTTTCCTGGAGGCGAATGTTAGGTATAAAGATGATCTCATCTCACCAAATACCATCTTGTTTTTTTTTTTTTCGTCAATTGCCCGAAGATAAGTTTGAACCTCAAAAGTAACACCTACAACTAAGCAACTTCCTTTCCACGCTAATACTATCCTAGTATCACCAATTTCATCGACGCTAAATAACCTGGAAGTTGATACAACGTTGTTAAATATCATAATAAAAATATATGGCTTATCTTTGGAATATGAATCTCTCTTCTTATGATTATTCTTTATGATACACATATTCTGGATTAGAATAATAAAATATATAAGTGTATCTACCTTACATATTTTATAAAGTGATCTCATCATGACATAAAAACAGTCGGTACTTTCTCTTTTGCTACTTCAGTTCAATTTCTCGTCCTAGTCCTCCTGCTCAGACTCGTCCTGTCTTAAAGTTTCGTGCTTGTATCGTCGTTATCAGTGTTTTGAATAAAAGTCGGCCACGAGTTTTACTTCAATAATTATAGCACAGTCTAGTATATACAGTCACGAAGCTCAATACGTAGTAAATATGCATCCATAGATAGTTTCTAACCACTAGGATCGCTAATATCGCCTCATTACAGACAATGCGAAATATTACCGGCAGAGTCTATTGTTCCTAGCACCCTCACAACTCAAGCTTCGTGACTGTATATACTAGACTGTGGTTATAGTTCTTCTCACTGGAATAAGGATCCCGTCGTTTTCGATTGCTGTATAGTCTATACAATGCATACTGCCTGGTTAGAATAACGAAAGGGTACAGTGAATCTCCCCTGAACAGCTGTACATTTAATTTGATCTCAAAATGACATAAAGTCGTTACCTGCGGATGCCCGGCGAACCTCACGGCATACAGATTGAAGATATTTCAGGTTTTACCGCGAGGGCGACACCAGGGTATCAGGAAATTGTGTTAACACTTCTCCCTCAACCTCCCCCACCCCCTCTATCCACGGCACGTGAATTGTTAACACAATTTCACGTCATTGCTATGTCAACTTCCCGAGGTAACGCACTGGGGCATAAATGTTTAGAGAGGCGCAGGAGACCAAGTGTGAGTCTTCAAATAGATCACACAGAAATTACACGTTTGCATGTGGGAATGACTTTTTTTTAACTTCTGCTCACAATTACGGAACAGTTTTAGCAGAACTACGTTTGTGTTCATTGGTTCGACATGCCTCCGGGTTCCGATTAATACAGTGTGGTCCACGAGCGTTATTTGGCTCCCCGGCGTGAAGATGCTAATGACTACTTTAGGCTATCCGCAGAGGATTTTAGCTTAGAAGTAAATCTTTCTCCCCAATAGACATGGGTGAGGGTAACTTGCAAATTCACCGTCGCATAAAAATGGCAATACTGCTCTTGTATGCCTCTAATTCACTCTGTATTCCCTTTGTTCTACATTTATTCCTCTTGTTCTTCCTGCATTTCCCATCTTTATATTGCCCTTGTTCTTGTATTCCTCTTGTCCTCATATTCCTTTTCTCTTTATATTCCCTTTGTTTTTCTTATATTCCTCTTGCTCTCCTTATATCCCTATGTTCTCATTATATACCCCTTCTCGTCCTCATATTTCCTTTGCTTTCCTTATATTCCCTTGTTCTTCTTATATTCCCCTTATTCTCCTTATATTTCCATCGTTCTCCTTACATCCCCTATGTCCTTATATACACTTTGTTCTCCTTATATGTCCCTTGTCATCCTTATATCCATCTTGTGATTCTTATATTCATCTAGTCATCTTTATACCCACTTTGTTTCTTCCTTATATCCATCTTGTGCTCCTTATATCCCAATTGTTCTCCTTGTATCACCCTTGTTCCATATATTCCCTTGTTCATCTTATATTCCCCTTATTCTCCTTATATTTCCATCGTTCTCCTTATATCCCCTATGTCCTTATATACACTTTGTTCTCCTTATATGCCCCTCGTCATCCTTATATCCATCTTGTTATTCTTATATTCACCTAGTCATCTTTATACCCACTTTGTTCTCTTCCTTATATCCATCTTGTGCTCCTTATATCCCAATTGTTCTCCTTATATTCCCTTTGTTCTCCATATATCACCCTTGTTCCATATATTCCCTTCTTCATCTTATATTCCCCTTATTCTCCTTATATTCCCATCGTTCTCCTTACATCCCCTATGTCCTTATATACCCTTTGTTCTCCTTATATGCCCCTTGTCATCCTTATATCCACCTTGTGATTCTTATATTCACCTAGTCATCTTTATACCCACCTTGTTCTCTTCCTTATATCCATCTTGTTCTTCTTATATTCCCTTTGTTCTCCATATATCACCCTTGTTCCATATATTCCCTTGTTTATCTTATATTCCCCTTATTCTCCTTATATTCCCATCGTTCTCCTTATATTCCCTATGTCCTTATATACACTTTGTTCTCCTTATATGCCCCTTGTCATCCTTATATCCACTTGTGATTCTCATATTCACCTAGTCATCTTTATACCCACTTTGTTCTCTTCCTTATCCATCTTGTGCTCCTTATATACCAATTGTTCTCCTTATATTCCCCTTGTTCTCCTTATATTCCCCTTGTTCTCCTTATATTCCCCTTGTTCTCCTTATATTCCCCTTGTTATCCTTATATTCCCTTGGTTCTGCTTATATCCCCCTTATCCTCCTTATATCCAACTTTTCTCCTTATATTCATCTTGTTCTATTTACATATATCCCTTTGTTCTCCTTATATTCCTATTGTCCTCCTATTCTCCTTGTCCTCCTTTTATTGCCCTTGACTTTCCTACATCCATATTATCCTTAAATTTACCTTGTCCTTATATCCACCTTGTTTTCGATATATTCCCCTTATTCTCTTTACATTCTCTTGTTCTCCATATATTCCCTTGTCCTCCTTATATCTGACATTCTCCTTGGATCCATCTTGTTCTCCTTATATTCCCCCTTGTTCTTCTTATGTCCACCTTGTCCGCCTTACAGTCCCCTTGTTTTCCTTATATCTCCTTGTCTTCTTTATATTCCCATTGACTTCCTTATATGTTGAAAATAACTCCTCATATAATCAGATATCATGGCATGGATTTTAGAATCGATACGCGTACCAGGTAGGTCATGATGTAGGAGGTCGTGAATAGTGAAGAATGGTATCTAAGGCGTTGGATAAATAACAAATTATTATTAATTATATAATTTTAATATTTTTTTTTCATCCTTTTGAAGTTTCAGGGATTATTTAGAAGCGTTCACGGGACTAATGTGATTAAAATAATTTCACATTTTATTTACTATTGTTAGTAAAGTGAGTCATTGTTTCATATATTTAAATTTCATAGACTACACATTACATTATAATTAATTCGAAAATTGCAAATGAACAAGAAATAGTGCTTTAAAATGGCAAAAAAAGGCATTTATTATTGAATTAGTAAGAAACACCTTAAAAAAGGCAAAATAGACAAAATAAAAATTGACCCTATCACTTTGATTTACCCCAGATTACATTTATATCTATGAAAATGATTTACTGCCACCCAGTAAAAAAGGCATTTTGCCAAACATTCGGGCTCTAGTTATTAAATAGCACCACATATGCATGCATTCCAGCTGTGTATACTACTTTCCTATTGTTGCTTTCAGTACTTTGTTCATATCACGAACCAAACTGTAGTGTAGAGTATATTCCTTTGTGTAGAGGGGTTTTAGTTGCGTCCTAGGAAAGTAAACACCGATCTTTCACGCATTTATTTAGCTTGTGCTTCGTCACGCACAAAATCGCCGGCTTGTAGTAGAGTAACTTTAAACTGACTGGCAATTCCAACTCTTTTAATGGCCCGTGTCTGTATTTCCTACTGACCAAGTGTTGCGAGCTCCGTAATTTAGGGGTCGGTAAGTCCACGTCATTAGAGTTGGGGACCACCTCGCTCCCTTTCACGGTCTTTTACTCAGGCGAGGAACAGGAAAATTACCAGGCTTCTCTCTTTTCTAAGGATTCGCTGAGAACCTTCTGCCTTCTAGCGTCACACAATTTATACCTGAGCTATCCGACAGTGTCAGTATAGTGAGCCTACTTAACTACTGCTTATCAGCTGTATAGATTAGTTAAGGTCTTTTTAAGGCTAGGGTAGTGGTGTTTGTTTTTAAGTTTTATGGGTCTCCAACAGTTCAGTTTCACGCTTTGCCGTCGATTTTCTTCTTGCTAGGCGGCATTGCACTCATTCCATGCGGTCGAGTATTCACCATACTTTTCCTTATAGACTGGAGGTTCGCGAGATGAAACCCAGCCTAGGGTGGTAGAAAGCTTTAAAATAATTTCCTTGAAAGGGAAGTTAAATCGGACGTATCATATCGTCCCTTTCTTCTTCATTGTCATGCGTGCTTCGTCATTAAGTTAATACCACAGTTTAGTATATACAATCGTCCACACCTGTGGAGTAACGGTCAGAGCGTCAGGCTGCGAAACCAAGTGGCCCGGGTTCGAATCCCGGTTGGGGCAAGTTACCTGGTTGAGGTTTTTTCCGGGGTTTTCCCTCAACCCTTTACGAGCAAATGCTGGGTAACTTTCGGTGCTGGACCCCGGACTCATTTCACCGGCATTATCACCTTCATATCATTCAGATGCTAAATAACCTAGATATTGATACAGCGTCGTAAAATAAACCAATATATACAGTCACGAAGCTCAATACGTAGTGAATATGCATCCATAGATAGTTGCTGACCACTAGGATCGCTAATATCGCCTCATTACAGACAATGCGAAATAGTACCGGCACAGTCTATTGTTCCTAGCACTCTCACAATTCAAGCTTCGTGACTGTATATACTAGACTGTGTTAATACCCAACTGTTGTTCTCTCTACACATAGAATTTGGGGCGTTCTATATTAGCTTCGTTTATTGAAAGTCTTGAGGCGTTCATTCTATTAATGTGTTCAATCCAAAATTCAATGATGACTCAATATTAATGACAAATTTCTTCAATTCACTCCTTTTGCTCTCTCTCTCTCTCTCTCTCTCTCTGCCAACTACAGCTCTAAGAATTAAAGTTTTACATCATTCTGATAGGGTTTTATCTTTCCACATAGGATTAATATTACAGGAGAAAAATTCGCTGCGGCGCCGGGGATCGAACCCGGCTCCTTGGTTCTACATACCAAGCGCTCTAACCACTGAGCTACGCGGAAGTTCAATCCACAGCTCCCTCTCC
Organism: Periplaneta americana; assembly: GCF_040183065.1. Lineage (NCBI taxonomy): Eukaryota > Metazoa > Arthropoda > Insecta > Blattodea > Blattidae > Periplaneta > Periplaneta americana. Next base: position 53,662,288 of record NC_091122.1, read on the forward strand.
TCCATTGCTTTTTCCCTTTGTGGCCTGACTCCGAGTTCGACATGTATGTTGACATTTTTTATATTGACTCAACTGCTATTATACAAGGAACGCACTCAGTTGAGTGACTTGATGGCCGGGATTCCACAGTAATACGCACTGTTGCTCGAAGAATCTACGTAAAGATTAATTTTCTCCTCTAATATTAATTGTTACCGTAACAGACGTATTCTGTAGGACCAAAAAAATTAATCTTTACGCAGTTTTCACATAGGAACTTAATTTTCACGTATATTTAAGAGAGAACTAAAGTATAAGCCTACTCTTTCATGATTTGTTTTTAATGTTCTTCGTAGTATCCCGCCCTGATATTACTCTCAAGATACCATTCATCATAAATGTAATACGTGAATTTATTTTTACATTTGTAACTTCCATTTTGAGTCTGCATTTATAGGAGAAATTAAGGAACTTCGTGTAACATAATTTACACTGACGTCATTCGACGCATATATAGCATACATAACCTACTTCGATAAGTTTATTATAGGCCTAATCCAGTCATGTCAATTGATGCCCATAGGAGCAAGCGCGCGCTTTAGAGCTCAGGAGAGCCTGAGCGCTTTACAGCGGAAAAGGAAAGAGACAGACGAAAGAGGTAGTATATACCGCTTGGTCGAGCTATATTCAGGGATGGCCGCCACTGATTCAATAGATAAAGGGAAGACTGTATCCATGTTAATTGTTAGATTTGTCTGAGAAGTATGAGTGCATTATAAGAATGTAAGTTTTAATTTTAATGTTCATTTTTTACTACTTTGGTTTTTTTTAAAGAAATATTTTTTCAACTTCCTTTATAGAAAAGTGAAATTTTCAGATATATGTCTATTTATTTAGTAGCCTTACAGAATGTTTTCGTAAATCTAATATACCGTAAATACGTATTACTGAAGATAGTGTATTGAAAATTTTCGCATGGAAAATTGTTTGTAAGGAAATGAATTAACAAAGCAACTACTGTTACATCATAAGCAAAAGATACGTGCTTCTGTGTTGTATAGCTTGAGCACATTTCGAGAAAATAATTTAATATTCTGATGATAGGAAGTTGCTCACAAATATCACCCTAAAAGCATAATGCGATAAGAGTTTTGTTACGTAATATTAATTACACTTAAAACAGATACAGTACCTAGGTAACTTTGCTTTGTACTCTAATATTGTTTTGATTAGTTTATTGATTACTTTTGTAAGGCTAAAGATACCACCAATATAAATTCCAACTTATCGTGTCATACTCAATCATTCTTTATGAATGATGTGTTTCACCCACTTAATACAGTATAATATTATACTACTATGGAATTTAAGTGAATATTCCTTCTCTTAACTCTCTAGGCCCTATTATGTTATTAAGATTTAAAACACAAGTGCAATATTAAGAAATTGGTGTCAGTACTTTTGTTTTACAGACAATATAGATAATATCAAACAGAAACAAGTCATATAAAAATAACGACATAAAATTTCACGTTCCGTTAGAAGTTTGTGCACCACTGTTTTCTTATTCCAACAGGCTGCTTATTCATATACACAACCCTTCCTCTTTCCATACTTAGCGATTGATGCCCGCGCTCGACGTCAAGGTCAGAAAAATGCGCTTACTTTGACATCACTGGCCTAATCCATAGGGAAGGGGGCTTCCAATATATTTTAACAAATAAAGTTATTCGTACCTTTGATTGAGATTCTGGCTGAAACATAATACCTATTATCAGGCAATGTCTCACTTGACGATATGTATCAGAGGAAGAACAATTATTGTTTGTATTCATGTGAGGTCTGATTAGTGTAATACGTTACTAGTCAGCGATGTATGCAATAGAGGGGGGGGAAAAGAAACTGGTCACTCTACCCCATTATCTCCTAGCTTAGTTGCCTTATGAGCGGTGCCTTATTGGTGTCACTTGAGGTTCAGACCTGTCTTTGAACAGTTGACTGAACAACAAACAATGTTATTTAGTTGTGCTTTAAGCAACAATACTTACTGTAAGCCTACATACATACAATACATACAATACGTCACATACGTACGATAATACAATACAAAATATTACATTACCTTAATTTCGTTACATTTGATCACATTACATTAATTTCATTATATTACGTCACATTACATTAATATCATTGCATTACATTGTATTGCATTACATTACATTAATTTCATTATATTACAATAATTTCGTTACATTACATTAATTGCTATACATTATACGTTGAAAGAGTAATGGAACGGAGAAAAATTCTGTCCGGCGCCGGGATTTGAACCCGGGTTTTCAGCTCTATGTGCTGACGCTTTATCCGTTCCATTACTCTTTCATCGTATGATGACGCAGAATATCTGCATGGAAATATCATATGTACTTCGGTACATTAAAATAATATATATGATATGCGTAAATCACTTCGTGATTTAAAACGGCGCTTATTCCGTCGGATCCTGGCCAACTAGTCAATCATTACGAGTGCACCTCAGCACATGTGTGGACTTCGGTCCTAGGTTCATAGATATCTATGACGTAGTGCACAGGGCGGCCACTAGAGGGAACCCAAGAATTGGAACTTAAAACTGAGACGATTCTTCCGACGCCGGGGTGGAATCCGGTGTGGCTTAGTGGATAAAGCGTCAGCACGTAGAGCTGAAAACCCGGGTTCAAATCCCGGCGCCGGAGAGAATTTTTCTCCGTTCCATTACTCTTTCATCGTATGATGACGCAGAATATCTGCATGGAAATATATGTACTTCGGTACATTATAATATATATGCATTACATTACATTAATTTCATTTTATTGCATTACATTACATTAATTTCATTAGATTACATCGTATTGCATTACATTACATTAAGTTCATTATATTACATTAATTTTATTACATTACATTAATTTCATTGCATTACATTGTATTGCATTACTTTACATTAATTTCATTACCTTACAGTACATAGTTTAGAAACATTTTTCTTCAAAACTAATTTGTAACCGAAGAAGGTTAATAGCCTTAATTCGTTAATGTAGATTACGGTAAAGAATTAACTATATAAATGGAGACTTGTAGGAATTGGTTCGCTCGGCAGACTCTATGCACTTGGGTGTGTGCAATGACTACTTCCGCTGTCGTAGTTACAATGACAACAGAGTACCATTATCTTACCGTTTGATGACCGACGTGGCTAACACACCGTCATTAAATAATCTAAGGAACTGACACCATTTAAGATCTTCCAGAATACAAGGCTGCTTGTTTAAACCTAAGACATCCACACAAAACACAAATTAAGTTCCACTAAACACTTAATAGGGCCTATAGGCGTATTAAATAATGGGCCTCATCGGAGGACCTTTGAACCGTTGCAGCAGACAATTGAAACTTCCGTCCAAGCAATGGCGTATATTGTAGTTCACAGTATGCAGGCGAAGAATCATGTATGATACTTATTTAATTTAGTGGACTGCAATCCTACATATAGTCCACACCTGTGGAGTAACGGTTAGCACGTCTAGCCGCGAAACCAGGTGGCCCAGGTTCGATTCCCGATCGGGGCAAGTTACCTGGTTGAGGTTTTTCCCGGGGTTTTCCCCTCAACCCAATATGAGCAAATGTTGGGTAACTTTCGGTGCTGGACACGGACTCATTTCACCGGCATTATCACCTTCATCTCATTCGGACGCTAAATAACCTAAGCTGTTGAGAAAGCGTCGTAAAATAGCCTACTAAAATAAAATAAAAAAATAAAATCCAATCCTATAACAGAAAAAATTTAATACTGAAAGGCGAAATGTTAGATTGTTCATTGTACAGAAGGAAAATAAACTGAAATACAGAGCGTGCCTCAGGAAACAGCTTTTGCTGAGGTAAATGCCGTCGGCCGTTTATTGTTACATATCCAACGCAACTACCGAGGAAATTGTGTATTTCCCCTGGATAGAACGTAATAACGGAAGGTTTTGTTTCATAGTATGAGCGTAACTCATAGGCTTAATGTTAGACCATTAGTATACAGCTGGCTTCCATTCAGTGCAGTTCATAGAAGTGTAGTACACATTATAACAGAAATCTTCATTATTATGATGTAGCTTACGTATATTACGAAGTTATAATGAAAAAGTTTCGTGCTATATTTATACTGAAATATCTTGGCAATCAACAACAATGTGATTCAACAATATTCTGAATTTAGTGAAAAAGCCATCGGCGTAGCTCAGTCGACTAAGGCGATTGCCTGCCGATCCGGAGTTGCGCTCGGGCGCATGTTCGATTCCCGCTCGGACTGATTACCTGGTTGTGTTTTTCCGAGGTTTTCTCCAACCGTAAGGCGAATGTCAGGTAATATGTGGCGAATTCTCGGTCTCATCTCGCCAAATACCATCTCGCTGTCACCAATCTCATCGACGCTAAATAACCTCACCATTTGTGTTAGTCTTGATATTTGACTTGTGATGTAATGGGTGTGGATAGGGCTTTCTAATTTAGAGTCTCAGTTCTGGAGTTAATCCCGTGGTGAAAAGATCTGGGGCAAGTATGGAGGAAGCCATCTCAGAGACATGTACATTTTCCTGCCCTCTTAGGCTGTCCCTTTGTTCTCGCACTTTGGCCGTTTCATCATTTCATAGACTCTGAATGGTTGTTAAAAAGTAACATTAGATAAACACTCGAACGGCTATTTTGATGTTTACTTTTGGTCCTAAAACATTTTTCAGTGATTTGAATCTTACAATCTCTATGAAAGTAATTGAAACTGCCTCATCCGAAACTCTGTCATCGAGGTATTAGGGACTCTGCGTCATTTCTTTCTCCGTCACGTTTAGAACTTGACGATCTCGGGTGGTCGTTCTACACGTAGTTTCGACGGAGGGTTGCGGTGTTTTACGTCCTCCCTCTAGCAGGTTGCTTTCATGACCACAGTTTGAGAATCTCAGCTCTGAGAAATAAAAGAACTTTTTTTCTTCTGTTTCTCTTCATAATTCTCTAACACGGCCCATAGCTTCGCTCCTCCTACCAGGGTGGTCTGTTTGTCTGACCTCAGATTGTAGGGTTGAAATAGGTGGATCGTGTGAACAAAGCTTTCTTTACCCACGTTTCTTTAGCACGTATAACGTTTCCTGGAATGGGTCAGATTTACTCTTTCATCACATAATTACGCACATTTTATTTCATAATTTCCAGAATTTTTTGTGTTGCTTAACAAGAAAAATAGCGTAGAAAATTATGCGTTGTCTTTATATTAATAGGTTCGAAGTTTCTGTCAGACTACAGTGTCCTCTTCTGTAATTTAGGCTCGTATCACATCCTAAACTCTTCCCATGGTCGAAGGAATTTTGTGACTGAGGAAGAGATTGATGAAGTGTCGTTTCTCGAGATACTGCCATCAGTTATCAAACGGAATTCTAATTACAATATTAAATTTACATCCGTATTTCAAAATTAAATCACGGGACACAACCTATTATCTGCCATCTGGTGGTCAGTTGCGTAACTACTAGACGGAATAGGAGCGCTGCAAGGTCAGTGCCGCGATTTCACAGCGATTATTATTTTCTGAAGAATGAATCCCTTGTAACATTTGTTTGTCCGGAAGCATTGTCATGAAATGCAACACATTCTTCGCTCAGTAATGATTTCACAATAAGTATTGGTTCTGCTGTCTTTCTATGAAACTTGGTTTTCTCATCAGTTCACAGTGAGTTCATGCGGAAGAAAATCCTTCAATATTTTAATTTGTACCAGGGCTACACTTGATGAATTCTATCACTTTTTTTTTTTAATTTGAAGCTTTTCGTTTACGCTTCATCTAAATATTTTGGTTTAAGAATTTTCTTATCTTCTTTGGAACTCGCAATATTTTTCACATTTTTGATCTCTCCAAATAAGTGAGATACAAACGATGTTTGATGTGCAAGCAGTTCGGTTTATAGTATGAATTGTTTTAAGAACATTTTAAACATTGTGTCACCTCCAGTGTAGCCAGTGTAGCGAATCCCAATGTCACTGACAGTGATGAAGACTGATATATATCGAGGGGGATCCAGGAAATAACGACCGTTCGCGCATACCCGCCGCGCAGCTGACTCCCCTTCCTTGTTTGAAGGTCAACTGGCTTCCTTAACATGTGTTCTCATAATGTTGTGAGTACTGGTTGCAACAAGTCGCCATTGTGCATTTTGTGTTACTTCAAAATGAACGACGTGATTGATAATCCCGCCGACTGTGAGGTGAGGAATGTGATTCGATTTTTGAATGCCCGACATTTGAAACCTGCAGAAATTTACCGGCAATTGAAAGAAGTGTATGGTGATACTGTAATGAATGAAAGAAATGTGAGAAAATGGTGCGAAATGTTCAACAATGGGCGAACAAATGTCCACGATGAAACTCCACCCGGACGCCCATCACTCATCACAGAAGACCTGAAGACTAAAGTGAACGACAGAATCTTGCAAGACAGGCGCACATCACTGGACGAATTGCTGAAAGACTTTCTGGGTGGTACGCGTTTTGGAAGTGATGAAGAGTTGAAGACGGTGGACACCTGGCTTAATGAACTGGCGGCAGAGGAGTATAACACGGGAATTCTAAAGCTAGTGAACAGATACGACAAATGTTTAAATGTAGGTGGTGATTATGTAGAGAAGTAAAGGAAGCTTCAGTTATGTAACAGACTTTGTTTTTTTTCAAATAAATATTTTTATTTTTAATTATTACAACAAAACGGTCGTTATTTCCTGGATCCCCCTCGTATATACAGGGTGATTCACGAGGAGTACCGCCACTTACGGATTATTTTCTGGGAGACATTTTGAGCAAGAAAATTCATATAAACATGGGTTCTGTTCTTAATATTTTAATCAGAGTTACACTAATTTGAAGTTAAAAATACCTTTTTTTCTTTAGTTTTAAGAGTAAAAGAATACTACAATTAGAGAATGAACTATTCAGAAGTATAATTTCTTGAATTGGCTAGTATTCTGAAGTTAAAAATGTGTTTTAACTCGGTAGTTACGTAGTACAATATATATTTTTTTATTTTTAACTACAAACTTACACTTTTCTTACGCATTTATCACAACTGTTAGAAATGGCGTAATTTTTGTAAACTCTTTAAGACTGTACATTAGGATGAAAAATTGAACTCTAAAGAATCAATTTGCTAGCAATCGTGTAATCTGTAACAATTGTTGTGATAAGTGTGTAAGAATAATGTAATATTTAGTTGAGAAATTTGAAAAAGAAATTCTGTACAAAGCAACTAAGGAATTAAGAACACATTTTTAGCTTCAGAATACTAGCCAATTAAAGAAAGTATACTTCTGAATAGTTCATTCTCTATTTCTAACATTCTTTTACTCTTAAAACTAAAGAAAAACGGTATTTCTTTTAACAATTTCGAATTAGTGTAACTCTGAAAATATTGACAATAGGACGCATGTTTATATGACAGTTTTTGCTCAGAATTTTCTCAGAAATAAACTCCTAAGTGGCGGTAGGGTGACCAGATTGTCGATAGAAAAGAGGACACAAAGCTTCAAGAAGGAGGACAGAAAATATGCACTTAGATTTAGACTTAGGCCTATATTATACTTTTAATTACGTCAATATCTATTTTATTACAAAATGTGTACATTAACGGTACGGTACAGATTTAAGCTTATATCATACTTAAAAGTATGTTAATATTACAGAAATAATTATGATAAAAGTAATAATGCTTTTACTGTTAGCTAGATATTATGAAAGTCAAGGGTACTGTATTTATTAAAGAGGAGAGAAAATATCTACCCTATTTAGATTTAGGTTTAGATCTATATTATACTTAAAATTATATCAATATCTATTTTATTACAGCATTACATATGAAAGCTAAGGGAACTATAAGTATTATCAAAATACATAAAAAGCCGACCGCACAAAATGTGAATTTAATATTATTTTGTACGCAGAAAGAGTTATGATCGTTGGCAAAAAGTATATTCTGTCGATGCTGCTGCCACCTACAAGAAAATTACTTTAAAAAGGCGTCAAATCAGATAATTTCAAAATATCAGACATACAAGTTACGAAAAGGAGGACATTTGTTGATTTTTTAAAAAATCCGTCCGGACCCCGGACAAAGACCTAAAAAAGAGGACATGTCCGGACAAGAGAGGACGTCTGGTCACCCTAAGTGGCGGTAACTTCACGTGAATCACCCTGTATAAGAGCAGTTTATGTTCCCAGTTTTTTTGGTCTCTCATTTTTAAATAGGGACAAAAGCATGTCGCGAAGACGTCTTTCAGGCCAACTGAATATATTATCGAAAAAATGAGGCTCCATTTTATTTGTATTAGCTGGGTCATTCAATCCAAAAAAGTATGTTTTCGAACCATGATGTCTCAAAAGTGAAAAATATTGTAGTAGGTTATTTTCTATGTTCTAAATATGAATTTCAAACTATACTACAGAGTGATTTATATAGAACTGACACATTTCTTTCATTAATTGTTTCAAAACGAATTGTGCTAGTGACAACTTATTTTACCTAAAATGTAGAGGAATTTTGGGAGATTATTTACCTCTATAGCAAATGTTGAAAATGTCCTCCATCCTGCATAAGGCACAACTCAACACGTCGTTCCATGTTACTGGCCACTCGTTGGAGGACTCTGTTGTCAATAGCTTGAATCTCCTGTGTGATGTTGTGCTTCAGATCGTCCAATGTCTGGGGACGTGTGGCGTAAACCCTGTCTTTTAAGTAACCCCATAGAAAGAAGTCCGGCGTTGTAAAATCCGGAGATCTCGGTGGCCACAGGTTCCTGGAAATTATTCGGTAGTCAAAGAAACTTAGTTTTAGACCTGCACTTTTCGCAGCTCTCTGACACATTGAGTAGGTGTACCTTGTCTCCTGCGACAAATGTCTTAATGATTTTTTGGGTGACTGCTCCAGTCGTGCTCTTACGTCAACAACAACCGTGGGAAGCCTAGATGAACGATGCTTGCCCTTTTCACTCACCAGAGACTCAGTTGTTTCCAATTTGTTTACCAGTCCCAGTATTGTGTTTCTTTTGGGAGGATTGCGAACACCAAATTCTCTCTGCTATGCCCTTTGCGTAGCTGTAATTGAATTCGTAATCCAGTATTGCATCACAAGGAAGAGTCGTTGATTTAATGTGTACTGCATTTTCACGTTGACACAAAATGTCAAAAACAGCTGCCAACAATAGGAATAAAACATAAACATCTGCGCATCTAGTGACAAGGAATCGAAACTCCAGAACATTCTGCTTAATTTGGTGCTAAAATTGGGTCATTGAATGAATTTCCACCTGAATAATTAAAGAAAGAAATGTGTCAGTTCTATATAAATCACTCTGTATATTTATATCTTTCATAGTTTGGCAGCAATCAGAATTTAAAATATTGGTTTAACAAAGAACACGGTTGCATTCATTGAAGTTTTCTTAATATGTAGAGGAAGATGGACAAATGATTTCAATGCAATTCGAAAAAAGGAGAGTCTTGTTTATAAATGCCCTTAAAATTAAAAAAAAAATATATATATATTTACGCACCGTAAAATAATTAAAAATATATATAAAATACAAAATGCAATTCACTTTTACAATAAAAAAAACATGTGCTTAATTCGTTAGGGTATATTGATTCCACTGTGAAAATTTCAGAAAGTTGACTTAAATATCATGACAGTTTTTAATAAAAATAACTCGCCGGAACAAAGGAGCCCAGCAGATAGGCTCTCCCGTCGTACAGAATGTTGCGCGATCAAGGTCAGGGAGACGGACGTTTGAGATTACTCATTGCTATGAACTCTCGCGAACGCTGCGACCGCCACACATAGCAAACGATTTTCAACCGTCGGAACAAAAATTAATGATTTTATTAATTTAGTTATTCACAGGTTTTTGAGATAAAGTCATAAAACTTGGGAATGGATTAGGAATAAGATTTTCTTTAATACAAATGAAATTCGCATCAATTTAATTTGTTCCATTCGAATATAAAACTATTTATTTTTTTCAATGAATTGTTTTTATGAGCATGTCTTAATATTTTTGGGATTAGTCTTTAAGCTATTAAAATATGGCTATTCAGGTTTACAATGGCGTTTGTTTAGTTTCGATGACACTTCATATAGGGTGTCTTACTTAATTATTACTTACTTACTTACTGGCTTTTAAGGCATCCGGAGGTTCATTGCCGCCCTCACATAAGCCCGCTATTGGTCCCTATCCTGAGCAAGATTAATCCAATCTCTACCATCATATCCCACCTCCTTCAAATCCATTTTAATATTATCTTCCCACCTACGTCTCGGCCTCCCCAAAGGTCTTTTTCCCGCCGGCCTCCCAACTAACACTCCATATGCATTTCTGGATTCGCCCATACGTGCTACATGTCCTGCCCATCTCAAACGTCTGGATTTAATGTTCCTAATTATGTCAGGTGAAGAATACAATGCGTGCAGCTCTGCGTTGTGTAACTTTCTCCATTCTCCTGTAACTTCATCCCTCTTAGTCCCAAATATTTTCCTAAGAACTTTATTCTCAAACACTCTTAATCTCTGTTCCTCTCTCAAAGTGAGAGTCCAAGTTTCACAACCATACAGAACAACAGGTAATATAACTGTTTTATAAATTCTAACTTTCAGGTTTTTTGACAGAAGACTAGATGACAAAAGCTTCTCAACCGAATAATAACAGGCATTTCCCATATTTATTCTGCGTTTAATTTCCTCCCGAGTGTCATTTATATTTGTTACTGTTGCTCCAAGATATTTGAATTTTTCCACCTCTTCGAAGGATAAATCTCCAACTTTTATAGTTCCATTTCGTATTCTGATCACACGACATAATCATATACTTAGTCTTTTCAGGATTTACTTCCAACCCTATCTCTTTACTTGCTTCAAGTAGAATTTCCGCGTTTTCCCTAATCGTTTGTGGATTTTCTCCTAACATGTTCACGTCATCCGCATAGACAAGAAGCTGATGTATCTCGTCCAATTCCAAACCCTCTGTGTTATCCTGAACTTTCCTAATGGCATATTCTGGAGCGAAGTTAAAAAGTAAAGGTGATAGTGCATCTCCTTGCTTTAGCCCGCAGTGAATTGGAAAAGCATCAGATATAATGTGGCCTATACGGACTCTGCTGTAAGTTTCACTAAGACACATTTTAATTAATCGAACTAGTTTCTTGGGAATACCAAATTCAATAAGAATGTCATATAAAACTTCTCTCTTAACCGAGTCATACGCCTTTTTGAAATCTATGAATAACTGATGTACTGTAACCTTATACTCCCATTTTTTCTCCAATATCTGTCGAATACAAAAAAATCTGATCAATAGTCGATCTATTACGCCTAAAACCACACCATATAGGGTGTCTAGAATATTTTAAATGACGGATAACATGTAACTGCCATTCATTTTTCAGTGGTTCGTATGACTAAAATATTAATGATATGGCGGTCATAGTTGACAATTTAATTTATTTTCATAACATTATTATATTAAAAGCTCAAAAAAATGCGTCACATCGCTGGCATATTCTTAAAGTTTTGTATGCAATGACCCAGCTATAACTTTCACTGAAGATTCTGTACATTGCTAATTGTGTTAATCGCGATTTACTGATTCCTTTCGTGTTCTTTGCTGCAATATCTGAATTGCTTCTCGAATTTCAAAGTGAATGCTTTACGACGCCTTCCTTCCTTTATCAGGATAAAAGACGAGGGGGCAGCTAGGGTCGTTATTTTTCTAATTTCGAAGTGGGCGTTGCTACGAAGCACGGAACGTGCGCTCACAGTTACTGCCGATCTTCCTGTCACTCATTTACGGGTCTAATAAAAGAGCGAATTTCATTGGCTTTACAGCCAGACCCAATCGTAACGACCAGACACATCAATGTGTCAACTTTATTGTCGGGAGTGTTTATAATTGATATGAATTACTGCCGCTATATAAACGTTCCTTAATCCCAACCATGCAGCGCCCCTACGTATGTGGGAATACATTACTGTGGTGTATACATCTCTAAGCCTTTGGCTTTATTTAGTAAATCTTTCCTTAATTCTAGTGTCTTGTACTTTCTCATTCTAAATCCCGCCCAGTCGTTTTAGTTCGCTGAATACCACTAAATGACCTTACGCTGTATCTACATCGTTTATAATACTAAAAGATTTCTTCTCGAGTCCATGCAAATTACCCTGTGATCCTCCTCAGCTCTTCTCTAATTGTATTGCATGGCCCAGTCGTTGTTGTAGTCACTGCCGGATTATATCTATAGTGAGGCTCACGTAAGTGTAGTTCCTAAAAGTCTAATTTGGCCTGAATTTGGCTGTCTCTTCAGTGTTGCCAACTAATAGCAGTTATCACCAAAGAGGAAGAATCACAATGCTACGTACTGAAATAATAATAATTTTATTTATTTATTTTATTTATTATTTATTATTAATATTTGTGTGCTGAACAACAGCCAGAGGCCAATTATAGTTCAGCACAATACACAAACAGAAGATACAAAGGTGCAAAACAAAAATAAATAATATCATAAATAACATAAACATACATGAATACAATTGTGTACAAACAGTAAAAACTAATAATCAAAACGAAACTAAACCTTAAAAGGATCTAAATTGTGCCCATGCAAATTGGCATATTTTATGCATCTACAGACTGGAGAAAGTGATTTTGAATTTCGGTTATAAAAAATTTTTTGAAATCTTAAACCTTTTGTAGGAATACGAAGGCTGATATTGTTTATGATAGACTCACAATCAATATCACCCTTGATAACTTTGCAAAAAAATTGATAATCAAGATTTAGACGTCTAGCATAAAGGCTACAACAGTTAAAATATTTACAGGTAATATCATAGTTAAAGTCAGTGGAATTGGGTATATATCGAAAAGCACATAAGGAAATAAATTTTCTTTGAATATTTTCCAATTTAACCGAATCGGTTGAAGTAATGGAATTCCAGGCTACAGATGCATATTCAAGTTTAGAGCGAACCAAAGTAAAGTATAGAATTAATAGTGACTCAGGAGTAGAAAAAGAATAAGTTATAGACCTTATTAAACCAAGCATTCTTATTGAATGATTATAAATATATTGAACATGATCGTGAAAGTATAATTTAGAATCGAGTAGTACACCAAGATCTTTTATAGAATTTTTCCTAATAATACAGGCATTATTAAGAGAATAATTAAATTTTATGGAAGTAGTTTTTCGAGAGTACGAAATGACAAAAGTTTTTGTTTCATTAATTTTCATTCCATTAATGTCAGACCAAAGTTCAATGGAGTTAATATCATTTTGAAGAGTTTGGCAATCGGCAGAACTATTTATAGAGCGAAAGATTTTGAGATCATCAGCAAATAACAGGTAGTTTGAACTTATTCTTTTACATATGTCATCAATAAATAATAAAAATAATAGAGGGCCCAATGTAGATCCTTGGGGAACTCCACATAAACAATTAAATGGGTCCGAGAGAGAATCACCAAGACGAACACAACATTGTCTATTAGTTAAATAGTTTTCAAACCAGCTCACGTAGTTAGAAGAGAGACCAAAGTTTTTTAATTTATTTATCAGAATATTGTGAGGTACAACATCAAACGCTTTGCTAAAGTCGATATAAATTGAGTCAATTTGACCTTGGGTTTCAACAACAGGCATAACAAGATTAAGGTGATAATAATAATAATAATAATAATAATAATAATAATAATAATAATAATAGTAGTAGTAGTAGTAGTAGTAATAATAGTAATAATAATAATAGTAATAATAATAATAATATAGTAATTAACAATAACAATGTCTTACCTATTAAATAGGTAATTTTACCACATTTCAAGTCCACACCTGTGGAGTAACGGTCAGCGCGTCTGGCCGCGAAACCAGGTGGCCCGGGTTCGATTCCCGGTCGGGACAAGTTACCTGGTTGAGGTTTTTTCCGGGGTTTTCCCTCAACCCAATTTGAGCAAATGCTGGGTAACTTTCGGTGCTGGACCCCGGACTCATTTCACTGGCATTATCACCTTCATCTCATTCAGACGCTAAATAATCAAAGATGTTGATAAAGCGTCGTAAAATAACCTACTAAAAAAACACATTTCATCTTTGTTGCGAGGTGTTTTCTAAACAGTTCAATAAATTAATTATGAAATAGTATTAGTATTTATTTATTTATATATATATATATATTTATTTATTTATTTATTTATTTATTTATTTATTTATTTATTTATTTATTTATTTATTTAACCTGGTAGAGGTAAGGCCGTCAGGCCTTCTCTGCCCCTCTACCAGGGGATTACAACTATAATATGAACAATAAAATTACAATTAATATTAAATTTACCATTACAATTACAATCAAAATTAAAGTACGAAAAGATTACCTGACTAATGAAAGCTAGAAATTTTATCATAGAAGTTAGGAACAAAGAATATTTTTGTATTTACTGAATTGCAAATTAAACCTAGAATAACAAAATTCTGTAGTGATGAAATTACCGGATATTGAAATATTTTGTGATAGATTAAGAGAACTATTTACAAGAAACCATGTGTGAACGAGTCTCAATTACTGACCAAGTGCCTAGTAAGTTTGCGTTTGAATTCAATTTTATTTCGACAGTCCCTGATGCTAGCAGGTAGCGAATTCCAGAGTCTTGGCAGGGCTATTGTGAAAGAGGAAATAGTGTATTTTCCCCTTGGACTTCTCGCTATCCGCTCAGCCAAAGATCCCAGGTTCGATACCCGGCCATATAACAAGTTTTCCCTGAAATTATTCAAATCAACTTTACAGGGAGCTATACCTGAAAGCCAGATTTGTATAATACACGTTATTGTTCGTTAACAGAAAACCACAAATTTAGTCACACGGTAAATTTGCACTCAATGCTGGGCTCTGGCGTTCTGTCAACCTACTTGAGATATGTGAATATAAAGGGGAAATTGATCCGGGGTCTGGTATAGTTCCTGGGTAGCTCAGTCAGCAGAGCGTTGGCGCGCTTAGCCAAAGGTTCCGGCTTCGATACCCGGCTCTGGAACAATTTTTCCGTTGAAATTATTCAAGTCAACTTTACAGGGAGCTATACCTGAAAAAGCCAAATTTGTATGCACCTCAGTATGTTATTTAGTTGGTTATTTAACGACGCTGTATCAACTACAAGGTTATTTAGTGTCGATGAGATTGGTGATAACGAGATGATATATGGCAAGATGATTCGCCATAGATTGCCTAACGTTCACCTTACGGATTGGGAAAACCTCGAGAAAAACCCAACCACGTAATCAGCCCAAGCGGGGATCGAACCCGCACCCGAGCGCAACTTCAGACGGGCAGGAAAACGCCTTAACCGACAGAGCCATACCTCAGTATGTTCAGTGCCTGATACGAGTCAAGGTGTTTAGGTACAGCGGAAGCTCCTAAGTTCGACATCCTATAGTTCGGCTGCTTACGTAGGAGAATCAGACACGCCCCTATACGGGCATTAAGAAATGGGTTTGCCATTTGAATGGGAATTGGTTCTGTTTCTTGTAGTGATACTTTTGTTAAAGGAAAACAGAATATTTTATTGACTAGGACATCCATATTTAATCATTGATTTTACATTAATGAACTCTTCTTTTTCTATTTGAAAATTGTGCCGTTTGTGAGACGGAATTGTCGAAACCCACTGTGACACTAGAAGTGCATACAAAAGTCATGGGGCGGGCAGGAAATGCAAGTACAGTACTGTATTCGTTGATGGATAACCAATAAGAATTTGTATTCATTTCAACCGCCACACCCACTACCCTTATTGCACTGAACTTTCAATTCTGTTCGGTCGAACTTAGGAGAGTCCACTGTATATTGAAATGCACCAATAGTCCCAAAATATTAAGGAAACATTTTTTTTAAGGTTAAGTGACTACAGAATCCATAGGCCAACGTTTTACTATACGAGTTGTAGTAGAAATACAAGTGAAATGAAGTGTTCGCTATAAAATATCGGTGGTTAGAAGGAAAAGCTGTAACAGACGCCAAACAGGCCTATGACATTATTGCTGTAATTATTACTGCGACTATTATAATAAATTATGTTGTCGGAAGTGAACCTTGTTTAGGTTTGGTAATAACAGCGAAAATACGAGTTACGTAAATTTTTGTACTAGTAGTTGAGTTGTATAAGGAGGATGTTCTAAATCACTCTTCTGTCTGGAGAAGACGACATTGGGCTCGCGACAACGAACTATTATATTCAGCTAGTTGGCATAACTGGGATAACTACGAGAAAAAGAATCGTAAAAAAAAAAAAAACGGCTGTGGCAAGGAAGTCTAGACCTGCTACCCCTCCACACCCTTCCTTCGTACAGTCCATTACATAAAACTGTAGACCTTAAGGGGGCACTCAACTTAAAAATTGGAGAAAAAATGTCATAGAAATGAAAAATTAAATTTCTACACTAATTTACGTGACAGAACTAAATCAATACGCAGAATTCTTCCCCTATTCATTGAGAAGTCACAGTCAAATGCACAAAGCAAAAAAATAAAAAATGATAATTAAAAGTGATATTTCAATTAATGATTGATTAAACATTGAAATATATTTTATTTTGAAAAATATTGGATCTAATGAGCTGAGATTTTGCATGTTACTTTTCATGTATATATTAAACTTTTTCTCCAAATTTGAAAAAGATTGGTCAAATAGGAAAAAAGTTCCAAAATATAGTTGAGTGTCCCCTTAATATCTTATTTCTCATTTTTCTAGTTCATATATTAATATGCAAATAAGTCCGAAAATAGAAAGGAGTCTGAGTAAAATGTAAAATATTTCGTTTACGAAGACATTCAATTCTTATATTTTACAAATACAGTAGAGCGTCTTGTTTAGGCACAGTGAAAACGTAAACAAAGTGCAGGTAACGTGTGGGAAGGGGGGGGGGAGGACAAGCTGTACGATAAACACGAGGGATGCACAAGGTTTTAGTTACAACATTTATGGCGGATGATTAATTGAAATTATATTTTCCAAAAACATACAAGACAAAAGAACACAAATTCCATAACGTTATCATATACACATTTTAACAAACAAGCAATTGCAACGTTGAAATAATTCAATATAACAAATCAAATTTTGTACCTAACGCGTCACAGAGTAACCTACTCATACTTTCTACTCAACCGATACTTTGTTAATGCTTATAAATTTAATTAACGTGCTTGTTTTGCATTTTATGTATTTTTGTATGACTTTAGACCAGGGCCGAGCATGAGAGCGGCTCCGTATAGCCGGCCAGAGCTGCTCTCGCTCCGCAAGGCAAGCCAGAGCAGAGCGCTCACGCAGTGGCGGACTCACATTACAGCTACCTTCCCTGCATTAATATAACAAGAGCCACGGTTGTTCTATTCATTCAGTCTGTCAGTACATAATAGTTTATAAGGATGTTACATCAATCGATTGTACATTACAGAATTTATAAGACTCTTATTAATTTAATGAAATAAACTTCGCTCTATGCACACACAAATCATTAGGCTTATTTACATAACCCATACACATATACTGCAATCTCCTCACCACGGTTCTACGAGACAGGCGTATAGCTTTCATTTCCCCTACTTGCTGTGGACAGAGTTCATCTGCCAATGTAATTAAACATCGTTTGATGAATTCACCTTCGTTGAATATTTTCAATTCCTTTGCAATTCCGTGTCAAATTTTTGTAGCTAATTCTCATAGCCGATTCACTATGTGCATTATTGTCATCCTGTTAAAACATAATAGCCTATAAGATATGATATAAGATATGAAATGCCATTATATATGATATGATATGATATGATATGATATGATATGATATGATATGATATGATATGATATGATATGATATATGGTATGAAATGCCATGATATATGATATATGATATGATATATATGTTAGTGTTATGTTTTATTTAACGACGCTTGCAACTGAAGACGTTATATCAGCGTCGCCGGATGTGCCGGAATTTTGTCCCGCAGGAGTTCTTTTACATGCCAGTAAATCTACTGACATGAGCCTGTCGCATTTAAGCACACTTAAATGCCATCGACCTGGCCCGGGTCGAACCCGCAACCTTGGGCATAGAAGGCCAGCGCTATACCAACTTGCCAACCAGGTCGACTATATGATATATCATGAACTGTAATATACTATACTATGATGTATCATAATACTTGTATAATATAAAATTATATATTACTAAATGTATAACTTATAATGCTATATATATATATATATATATATATATATATATATATATATATATATATATATATATCAAATAGATACTCTAATATAACATTTTCTTTAAGTTGTTGTATTAATTTATGGCGTTCATTACCAACATATTTGTCATATTCAGTAGTATGTTGTAAAGAATAATTGGATATTGAACTTCTTAATCAGTTGGAGTGTTTTATGACAAATTAAACACTTTGCTAATCTACCAAAAAGAACTCCTCCTCCCATGATACATTAAAAGTGGGCCGCTTTACTGTATGAGCGGAAGCTCCATCTTCTAAGTTCGCCATCATACTGCAGAGTCACCATTGCACCGACACTGAATGACGTACAGTATGCTTACGTCACAGCGCTCGCAAGTTGCGCTCTTTAAAGGACACAGCGCTCATTTATCAGAATCACGTAATGCGCCCAGCCCTGCTTTAGACTTTTTCCACTTTTTGAAGCTACAGTGTTGTAAGATCTACGGAATGCAATAAACTAAGTAAAATGAAAATAATTTATATTGACTGTATTTAATACTGCGTAGCATATTAACTTATCTACACGCGTAAGTCAAAAAATTATCTTTGGAGAAACAAACTTGACTCAATGTTATTTTTATAATGCGTATGTAATCAAGTTTTTTGCCTTGTTAATATTTACCTTCAATTCTATTAAGGCTTGTTTTGACTACGATGAAATGTTTATTTACTTCTCTTTCGCAAACTGAGTCATTCCATTTAAACTGTACTTTGTTAGCGAATGACAAGCGATAAAGTTTTCATTAGTGTTTATACAGAAGTTTATTCACTCTACAGGATTCATAACCTGAGCTATAATTACAGACTAACTCCTCCATAATCCACAGAATTCTCATTAGTTAATTACCGCCTTCACTACCGTCTCTGTTCTTCCTTCATTAAACGTTCTTGAAGCACGTGGGATGTAATCCATTATCAGGAGTTCGTGATGACCTAATGTAATATAAAATATTCCTGCAGTAGGAGACTTTAATGGTTCGTGGTGGTGGTATCTCAGAGCTTTACACTGTTACTCGGAGGAAAGTATTATTACTAAGGAGCGGATTCCTATGTAATTAAATATTCTTTTTGCGTGTGATAAAACACAATTAACAAAGTTAAAAATTCCGAACATGAAGTTTCAAGTTTAAAACCCGAATTTTATTTCACATAAAAAGACATTTTCACAAAAAAAATTATGTAAACACATATTTTCAGGAAATCTATTGTAAACACATAAATCTTGGAGTTTTTTTTTTACTTAAGTAATTTTTTTACAAGAACTTATAAACATTTTAAAACTAAATCACTTATGCCACTCAGAAGTACGTCTTTTTTTAAGAATTCTTGGTTGCTTCGTGTTTCTAAGCGCTGTGTGGTGTATCCGTGACCCATTTTTGTAATAGTATCGCCTCAAGTTCTGAGAACTGCTAGGCATGATATCAATGTTAAGTATTATTAAAGAATCAATTAACATGGACAAGGAGGAGAGATCTCGCAACACATAATTAGGAATGTTTATTGTTGCTGAAGATGATTTCATTCCACGCTTTGTTTGTGAAACACAACAGATAAGAGCTCGGGTATGAACATTATTTAATTTAAACAAATCTCTCGCTCATGTCCATCAAGTAAGGCAATACGTATTGTTGTGATTCCCTGTTATCGGGCTTCGTCAATCGATATCCTTCAAGATATACTGAAAAATGGTTTTTTAAAAAACGATTTGGCTTTCTTATTAGCAAATCTAAGCTTTTTGTGTGACACCATAAAAAAAAAACTCGAAACATCCAAAAACCTGTTGTCTGAAACAGTGACGTGCGTGCCGTGGAAATGAAACTAGACTCGCTACCAGGTTCAGAAGTACAAGTACTAAGGGACAAATTCCAGAATGCGTTTGGGAAAAACAGTGGATATAAAAAAAATGTGTAAAGTTGCTCAAGTATTGGAGGGTGTGCCTGTAGGTGACATTGACGGTGTTTGTGTTTGTGATATTCCTCTCTTTAAATATGCACGTCTGACGTCCTGTGATGTAGAAAGATCGTTTTCACAGTATAAGTCGTTGTTGAGAGATAATCGGCATGCATTTGTGATGGAGAATTTGGAGATGACCTTTGTTGTTCACTGCAGTTCTCGGCCAACTACTAGCACTCAAGTGTGGTTGGTGAGTACCTAGTAACAATTTTTTTTCCCAAGCTAAGTAAGGTATTTTTGTCATATTTTAAAAAAATATTTTTTTTTGTATTTTTAGCATATATTTTTGTACTTTTTAGCACATAAAAAATAAATATATTTAATTTTTTTAGCACATCAAAATCCGCTCCCTAATTATTACATAGGGTAAACCTACCTGGTCTCGTTATAATACCATATTTCATTATTTATGAAAAATTAGTTCTGTTACGGAGTAAATATACCGAACAGAAACTGTTTCAAGTGTGCACCACAAATGGCATCAAATATTTTGATGTTTCTTATTTATTTGTCAGCCAATTTTACAATTCATAGTTACGGTGGATCTTCACATTTCTGCTATTCGATCTATCATTCCTTTAATACACCGTGATTCAAAATGAAAGAGCAGATTTCAATTTTATATTACAGACAATCAAAGACGGAAACACATTGTGCATGTCACTGGGTAGAGGAGTGTTCAAAGTTTTATCCTATAGGCCAGTGATGTCAAAGCAAGCGCATTTTTCTGACCTTGACGTCGTGCGCGGGCAGCAAGCGCTAAGTATGGAAATAGGAAGGGTTGTGTATATGAATAAGCAACCTGTTGGATTAAGAAAACAGTGGTGCACAAACGTCAAACGGAACGTGAAATTTTGTGTCGTTATTTTTATATGGCTTCTTTCTGTTTAATATTATCTATATTGTCTGTAAAACAAAAGTACTAACACTGATTTCTTAATATTGCACTTGTGTTTTAAATGTTAATAACATAATAGAGAGTTAAGAAGTAATATTCACTTAAATTCCATAGTAGTATAATATTATACTGTATTAAGTGGATGAAACACATCATTCATAAAGAAAGTGATATTCCAAAGAAAGAGATTGAGTATGACATGATAAGTTGGAATTTATATTGATGGTATCATTAGCCTTACAAAAGTAATCAATAAACTAATCAAAACAATATTACAGTACAAAGCAAAGTTACCTAGGTACTGTATATGTTTTAAGTGTAACTAATATTACATAACAAAACTCTTATCGCATTATGCTTTTAAGGTGATATTGGTGAGCAACTTCCTATCATCAGAATATTAAATTATTTTCTCGAAATCTGCTGAAGCTATAGAGCTGACATTTTTACAACACATGGGCACATATCTTTTGCTTATGATGTAACAGTAGTTGCTTTGTTAATTCATTTCCTTACAAACAATTTCCATACGAATATTTTCAAAATTTACAATACATTATCTTCAGTAATACGTATATACGGTATATTAGATTTACGAAAACATTCTGTAAGGCTACTAAATAAATAGGCCTATACCTGAAAATTTCACTTTTCTACACGAAAAGTTGAGAAAATATTTCTCTAGAATAAAAAAATCAAACTTGTGAAAAATGAGCATTAAAATTAAAACTTACATTCTTATAATGCACTTATACTTCTCAGGCAAATCTAAAAATTAACATGGATTCAGTTTTAATAAGTTCTCTTCTCTTTATCTATTGGATCAGTGCTGCCCATCCCTGAATATAGTTCGACCAAGCGGCATATACTACCTCTTTCGTCTGTCTCTTTCCTTTCCGCTGTAAAGCGCTCAGGCTCTCCTGAGCTCTAAAGCGCGCGCTTGCTCCTGTGGGAATCAATTCACATGCTTCCTATAGGCACTGTGCACTCAAATCAACTTTACAGGGAGTTATACCTGAAATCTTGATTTGCATAATACACGTCACTGTTCGTTAACAGAAAACCACAATTTAAGTCACACGGAGTTAGTGTGCACTCGAAGTTGGTTGCTTGACGGTTGTCTGCCCACTTTGAGGTCTGTGGATATAGAGGGAAAAATTGGATCGGTGTTGGGTAGAGTTCCCGGGTAGCTCAGTTGGTAGAGCGTTGGTACGTTAAACCAAAGGTCCCGGATTCAATGCCCGGCTCCGGAACAATTTTTCCTTCGTAATTATTCAAATCAGCTTTACAGGGAGTTATACCTGAAATCTTGATTTGCATAATACACGTCACTGTTCGTTAACAGAAAACCACAATTTAAGTCACACGGAGTTAGTGTGCACTCGAATTTGTTTGCTTGACGGTTGTCAGCCCACTTTGAGGTCTGTGGATGTAGAGGGAAAAATTGGATCGGTATCGGGTAGAGTTCCCGGGTAGCTCAGTTGGTAGAGCGTTGATACGTTAAACCAAAGGTCCCGGGTTCGATTCCCGGCTCCGGAACAATTTTTCTTTAGAAATTATTCATATGCGTATATAATCACTAGAGAAAGGAAGTTCATGCATTTACATATTTGTTCAACTTAAAGAAATTCTAGATATTCTCGAAGGAAAAACACACCAAAAACCAACAAAATTTTCTATAGATCAGCTCACAGCTTTTGTACAAGCTCCTCTTACTTCTTGTGACGTAGAACGAAGTTTTTGCGCTACAAATCTATGCTGAGAGACAACAGGCGAAGAATGACTACAGAAAACATACGTCACTGCTTAGTTGTGAACTGTAACAACATAAATGGAGCATTCAACAATGAGGTAAGCACTTCAAAATCCATAGACTAAACGTAAATTATCTATAGGCTACCTTATTATTCTATTAAAATAATCTCAGATTGATAATGCATATTTCGTAGCATACAGTATTTATATATTTTTACGGCATAAATGCATACATATACGAGCAAATGCTGGGTAACTTTCGGTGCTAGACCCCGGACTCATTTCACCGGCATTATCACCTACATTTCATTCAGACGCTAAATAACCTAATGTTGATTCAGAGTCGTAAAATAACCCAATGAAATAAATAAATGCATACATATTCTTCACGTTTTTAGGGCATGACCTTCCTTTCCCTGATAACCCCTTAGTGATTCAAGGCGGCGCTCATTCCGTCGGATCCCGGCCACTTAGTCACTCGTAATGAGTGCACCTCTGCACATTAGTATGCTGGACTTTGTGCCACAGTGCATGAGGGTTGACCACTAAAGGGAAACTAAGAGGTGGAGCTTAAACTGAGAGGATTCAATCCGGCATCGGAATTGGAATCCGGTGTGGCTTAGTGGATAGAGCGTCAGCACGTAGAGCTGAAAATTCGGTTCGAATTCCGGTGCCGGAGAGAATTTTTCTCCGCTCCACCTTTATTCTGATGATGTGGTCGCTCCAGTTTTCCTGATATTGAATGATCTCATCCGCTATACAGTTTGGAAGGTGTTAAATGAAGAAAGAATCAAGAACACCGAAGACCGTAGGCAGGTTGTCGAAATATTTTAGGGTCCGTGCCCAGATTGTGAGAGTTCATTATTATTATTATTATTATTATTATTATTATTATTATTTCTTACCTTGCCAAAGGCTATTGGATATGACTCTTGATGCCATATTATCAAACATATAACAAAGAAAGTTTAAGATCTCTGTGTTCATTAGTCACGATTGAGTAGACCATTAATATTACTATGCATTTGTGTATCCCTTGGAACGATTGCTGGACGCACTGGCAACAATTAATTGGCTCACAATTTATGACATGGTTAAGATAATTAAAACATCAGGCGTTTCCAGCTCGAAGAGATCATTTACATACTAAAAACAAATAAACAAATGCGAAACGAAAGTAGGTGTGTGAAACTAGAAACGATGATGCAATTACATAAATCTTAATTAACATTCGGAGTGGTTTAATGACAATTCACAGGAACTAATAATCCCATAGCATAGACCGTGACTGCGTTGTAAAAAAAACGTTCGCAGGGAAAACTAGTGTGGGTTATTTTGATATCCAGTTTTCCAATCTCCAGGCATTTAAAGTCAGGTGAGAAATTGTCTACAAAAATTGAATAGACATCAAAAGTGCACTGGTCTCTTGGGGCTTCACAATATTGCTATAGAATGTTTGGAGTTTATAAAATATCTTTGATATATAGGCGTCTTCTTTGCCGATATTCACCCCCCTCTTTGTAATACAACTAAAATAAGTTATTTATGTATTTTCTAAGTTAAAAATAAGAGAAAATCTATTTTACTTATTTGGTTGTTGCAAATAGAGGGTGTTTCATGGCGCATTACTATCTGCTATTACTAATTGTTGTTACCAGTGTTAGTATGATAAGCAGGCAAGCGCTTTACCGCCTGAGCTACGACGGTGGTTTGACACTCATTTAGAGATTGAGCGAATCTCAGAACCATAGTGCGATCAGAAGAATTAGAAGATTAGATTAATGAAGGAATAGTAATTACCAGTGGCGTAGAATCAATGTAAGCTAAAAAGCTCAGCTTCCCCAGTTAATAATAATTTCATGATAAACCTGCAGTCTATGAACAAAATTATTTATTAATTTTAATAGAATTTATAATTGCGCGTTAAATATTGTGATGCGGCAGCTCAGGATGATTTGTGATGCAGAAGTAAACTAGAAGCCTGCACACACCAGCTTCCAAGCACACTGGTTTCTCACACTCATTCTTCTGTGTAACCCACCCCGCAGATTTTCCATCCCTTTCTAACTAAACTATCCTGGTCGCAAGGCTAGCAAGAAGCTAGCTTTGACATTGAAAATAAGTAGTTTCCAGTTATCCCTTTTCATCAGTTGTGTTCAGTTGAAGTGTTAGTGTGCATTGTGGCTGATATAATAAATAATGAGTTAAATAACAGTTCCTGACACTAATTTACTTGAATATTTTAGGACAATTCTATTATCAAGACTGACTTACGAATAAAAGTGTGATTTAGAAAACAAATGACCGACTCCCTAGCTGTCAATAAAGGATACAACCAAAAGACAGATGCACACTTACGTAGTGATTCTAATACTGCATCTATTGACCGTTAATATTGTGATTCCTCTAACTTTGACAGGGAGTGAGCTAATGTTATACGTATACGTGTCTATTTGTTAGAGATATGTGTAAACCGTGAAATCTTATTTTACTACGTACCATTTGAGGTCATGCCTTATTGGTGTTACTTATGAGGTTCCAACCAATCTTCGACTGCTGACTTGACATAGAGTACTATTTATTTTAAGACTATATTTTTGTAATACGTTTTCTCATATTGCATGAAAGACAACTTGAATTAGCTTCCCCTACTCAAAATTTCATGCTACGCCACTCGTAATTACACCATTGGGAATTGAACCCACGATATTTGGCTTTATAACGCCTTTACCGTAACTCTACAACACTCTCCGAACTTAGAAATACTGTATATTATAGTATAATTTTACGAAATATTTGTATTATGAGAGGTACCTACAGTATAATAATTTTTTTTGTTGAAGTTTTGTTAAAATTTTTGTCTGGTAGTGTACGTCTTGGTTCACACGAGTCGGGGTTGGGCGGGAGCTCTGCGGTGTGACCCGCATCACACACTGGAGGATGGGTCAGACAGACGGAGGGCAAATTGCGGGTGGCTGGAAGCTACACGAGTTTTTCGTGGTCCTGTCCTGAAAGAGAGCCACACAAGGCTTGCCTTTCAAATAACGCGGCAGAAAAGCGAACTCTACCCCATGTACACTCACAGACGCGTATGTCAATTATATTTTTCCCTCTCCAACTAAAGCCTATCAGCTGCGACCCTCGACGAATGAAAATGAAAGCCTGCTAGAGTGCTCTGTGTGTGGAGGTATAATTGAAAATTCTAGTTTATGGTAGACGAAAGGAATGTCTTTTATATTTTCCACGCTACGCAAAAGAGGACCATTCTTTATAATGGGGGGTAGTTTGTTATTACATAGGGGAGTGGAGAGGGATAGGGTGCTTCCACTATTGTTCTGTTATCTGTCTGTTCGTCTTACTGCTCTTACTGCGGTGTTTCTAATTTCTTCCTAGTAGTTACTGTTAGCGGATCCGTATCTCGTTAGTGGAACTCGCGCACTCGAGGAAGCTCTTCTTTCTCTCTTGCTGTTATATAAATGGATTTGTCTTTTTCTGGGGTTTTTCAAAACGATTTTCTTTTCGCTTATAATAAGTTGGAGGAATGTTGTTGCAGTTTCGTCCATGCTTATCCCTTCTTACAGACACGAGTATATTAAACTTAAAAAACGTAACATAATAGTTACTTATGCAACACTTACCGCTCGAGTGTGTTTTGCAAGAACGAGGCGTAAGCCGAGTTCTGTAATTACACTGGTCAACAAAATTAAACATTTTTTTTTTGTTGTTTTGTAGCATTTTTCGTGCTGATTTCAGATCTGTTTTCAAAATTTTCCTATCACGCAAGATTTTGGAGTAATTATATGAAATGTACTTCAGACTTTTCTAGTATTGATACCATGTACATTTCATTTTATTTTTTTATATTTTTTAGGTTATCTTACGACGCTTTATCAACAGCTTAGGTTATTTAGCGTCTGAATGAGATGAAGGTGATAATGCCGGTGAAATGAATCCGGGGTCCAACACCGAAAGTTATGCAGCATTTGCTCATATTGGGTTGAGGGAAAACCCCGGAAAAAACCTCAACGAGGTAACTTGCCCCTTCCGGGAATCGAACCCGGGCCACCTGGTTTCGCGGCTAGACTCGCTAACCGTTACTCCACAGGTGTGGACTGTAACATTTTATCTAAAACCATATTTATTTACCTAAAATATATGTGAAATAGATTTTAATTTTCATTTCATTTCATTTATTATATTCCTTAGATCTTACATGGGCAATGAAGCTTTAAGATGTGGAACAAGTCAAAATTTTATAATATTGCAATTACAATTTTTACAATTTTTTACAATATTTTGGCGAGATGTAGTGAGATAATGTGAGGTCCGAGGATTCGCCAAAAGATTACCCGACATTTGCCTTTTGATTGGGGAAAACCTCGGAAAAAACTCAACCAGGTAATCAGAGCAAAGGGGTGAAATGAAGTGATGCCGAGGACTCGCCATAGACCATCCGGCTTCAGTCCCAAGGCTGGGGAAAACCTCGGAAGAAACCATTCAAAGAAACCAAAAGGGGATCCAACCCAAGCCCGAACGCAGCTCCGGATCAGCAGCCCAGCAAGTCTGCCGACTGAGCTAATCCATGACTCTGCTAAAAATATACAATACATAGCCAATCAGATTATTAAATTTACAAACGCAAACGATCATTCATCAGTCGAGCTATATGTATAATACAAACCAAGTAAGTTAATGCAATTTAAGGCATAAACAATTCAATCAGTTGTGATAGGTATAGAGAAATTGATAATACATATCAAGCAAACTACTTCAAATTACAAACACAAACAATTCATCAATAGAGATATACAGATTACAATTCATTTGAAAGCATATACAATTCATCTGCCAAAACTATACAAACATATACAATACTTGGTGTGTGGATAAGCTTCAGGGCTTCTACCGCGTTGTCTTGGTGTTATTGGCTGACGTTTCGACCGCTGTGTTGTGGCCATCTTCAGAGCAGTTGTTGGATAAGGAAATAGTCTGCCAGCTCTTATATATATATAGTAGTCTCGATGGGGGGAGTACTTGCTGTGATAGGTCGTAGGTTCTCCTTCTGGCATCTGATTGCTCCTACGTGGTCCAATCCGGTTGAGGTCTGTATGAAGGGGAGTATTCATATTAAATACTGGCCCTCATAAGGTCCGAAAGAGTGACCTTGATACCGTGCCCGATAGCGGTCGAAACGTCAGCCAATAACACCAAGACAACGTGGTAGAAGCCCTGAAGCTTATCCACACACCATGTACACCAGCCGCGGAAGCCTACGCGAATACATATACAATACTTGTTTGAAATGATCTGCCTGTCTGTCCTATAACTTTCGCTTTTTTTAATGAAAAATTTTCCCTTTAAAATACGGTCTGTAGTAATTATGCTCATCCCACTATAGGGGATTCCACGTTAAGAAAAAAGCATTGGTTTTATGGGCCTTGCCTAATACATAGTACAAACTATGTGGTAGATAGAAGTTTCTGTGGTAACTAGTTATTCGATGGAATAGCCCCATATACTCAATGTTTTTTTTTTTTTAACGCGAAATTCTCTTTAGTTGCATATAGTATTTTATCCGCTTTTACTTAATAATGCGTTTAATGCGTTCATGATACGATCGTTGACTGAGTGCGATATGTAAATGATTACCGCTCTCAGTGCGGTATTGAATGCCATTACCATGGTGATATGACGATGCATAAGTATCCATTATCAAACCAACACGGATAATACATGTCTAGAGAAATGAAGTACAAAGAACCCTACAGCACAACAAATAACACACCGTGTTTACATGAATAGGTCGAATTTGGTCATTTTTTTAGCCCTTCTAAGTAATAATATACTACCGACAATGTATGTTAGAGTATACCTATATTATGTGCATCCTATATCGTCGTTATTCGAAAAACTTGTAAATCCAATTACCACCGAAATTGATGTTTGGAGTATAACGGTTGCAAAATATCGAACCTTAATGGTTTATGAATGCTTATAGAAGAATGAACAATACAATTTCCTCAAATGATAAAATGTGAAACCACGTACATTGGAATGATAGCGTAGACTACCTGTTACTACAAAATCTTGTGTAGTTAATGTTTGGATATATACTAGATTTTGGTGCTTAATTCTGCAACACAAATGCGAAGTGTTTGTAGTTATATTTTGTGAAAGCACCTGCTTATGTTCCATTAATATTTTTTGATCTTACCAGAAAAATGTTATTTTCTGGAGTTACGCGGTTTTAGAATAACAGCGATGATATATTACATTGCAAGAGTTGGGCTATAAATTTTGTAGTATGAAATACCGAGCAGAACTTCTGTATTTAACAGTTTTCGAGTCTGATATTATATAATTTATTTGTCTTACAGTCGACTCGTTGAAGAAATCTGATCAACGGTTTCTCGATCTGGTGTAGCCCTGCCTCCTCTTCCTTAGCCTTGAGTCCCGCATTATTATTTATGCGTTCATCTAAGTTGGCCGAGCTTTTTGAAGAGCAAGCCCTTCCTTTCACATCCTATAATGCCAGTCTGCATTTTTAAGTCTTAGGCTCCTGATCTTGTTGGCTCATGTTAATATATATTATAGGACCTTTTCTCTCATTTTCCTCTGTAATTTTCCTATCAGTTTGTCTTTTTTTTCCGTTATGAACTCCAGTAAAATAACAACAATACTTTGTAGCACAGTTTAAAACTCTTGTTTCTCAACGTAATCTCTTGTCCACCGCGGTGAGTATGGCTGCGAACAAAAGATTTCAGACAGTTTAACTCGGCAATTAAAACCAATAAAGAAGTAAAGATATATCTCATATCATAGGCGCTGCTTATATATCCTTCCTGTGGTTAACCTTTTCCTTTCCAAACCAAGACCTTGTGCTATATCGACAAGAAGTCTAAGAAGTCAGACAGTTCTTGAGTTTTGAGGTGGCACGCAATGTGCAGTGAAGTTGTAGACGTAAGTTTTAGTGATGAATGGTGAAATGGGAGTGAAAGAAGAAAGGAATGAAGGAATAAGAACTGGGAGAGGGATACTGAAAGAAACAATAAAGATACAGGATAAAGAAAAAGAAAATGAAATCGAGAGAGGAGGAGGGAGGAGAAAGCAAATAGAAGAAGAGAAAAGAAAGGGAGACGAACAAGAATGAAGAAGGAAATGAAAAGGAAAATGGAGAAATATAATGAGAGTGGAGAAAGGAGGGGAAAAGTGGGTGGGAAGAGAAGAAAAGTAAAAGAGAGAGAAAGATAGTGAAATAAGTCGGGGAAAGTGGAAGAGAAAACTGATGGAAAGAGGTAAGAGGAGGAAGAAACAAGGAAGAGGAAAGAGGAGAAAGAGAAAAGGAAAGAGGAGGAATATAAGTATGAAGGAGAAAAACAAAGGGAAAAGAGAGGAAGGAAGACAACAGCAGGGAGAAAGAAGCAATAAAAAGGAAAGAGAATAAAGGTAGGAGAGGAAGAAGGAAGGAACGAGAGGAACGGGGAAGAAAACGAGAGGATGGAGGAGGAAATAAGGGAGAAAGAAGCAAGAAAGAGGAGGGAGGAAGAAGCAAGAAAGAAAAAAAGGATAAAGGTAGATGAGAGGAAGGAGAAATAAACGAGATAGGGAGGAGGAAAAACGAGAGGGAGAGGAAGGAGGAGGAAAAACGAGAGGGAGAGGAAGAAACGAAACGGGAGGAGGAAGAAACAAGAGGGGGGATGAAGGAAGGGGTAGGAACGAGAGGGAGTAGAGTGAACCGAGAGAGAGGAAGGAGGAAGAAACGAAAGGGACAGGAAGGAAGAGGAAGAAAGGAGAGAGCAGGAGGAAAGAGGTAGGAACGAGAGGAAGGAGAATGAAATGACGGGAGGGAGGGAGGAGGAAAAAACGAGAGGGAGAGGAAGGAAGAGTTAGGGAAGAGATGGAGGAGAATGAAGAAACAAAAGAGGAGGAATAAACGAGAGAGATGGAGGAGGAGGAGGAAGAAACGAGATGGAGGGGAAGGAAGAGGTAGGAACGACAGGGAGAAAGGAGGAGGAAGAAACGAAAAGTAAAGGAAGGTAGAAACAAGGAGGAGGAGAATGAAGAAACGAGAGGGAGAGAAAGGAAGAGGTAGGAACGAGAGGGAGGAAGATGGAGGATGAAACGAGAAGGAGAGGAAGAGGTAGAAACATGGAGGAGAATGAAGAAACGAGAGGGAGAGAAAGGAAGAGGTAGGAACGAGAGTTAGAGGAAGGAAGAGGTAGGAACGAGAGGGAGGAAGATGGAGGATGAAACGAGAAGGAGAGGAAGAGGTAGAAACATGGAGGAGAATGAAGAAACGAGAGGGAGAGAAAGGAAGAGGTAGGAACGAGAGTTAGAGGAAGGAAGAGGTAGGAACGAGAGGGAGGAAGGTGGAGGATGAAACGAGAAGGAGAGGAAGAGGTAGAAACATGGAGGAGGAGAATGAAGAAACGAGAGGGAGAGAAAGGAAAAGGTAGGAACGAGAGTTAGAGGAAGGAAGAGGTAGGAACGAGAGGAGGGAGGAGGATGAAACGAGAAGGAGAAAAGAGTTAGAAACATGGAGGAGGAGAATGAAGAAACGAGAGGGAGAGAAAGGAAAAGGTAGGAACGAGAGTTAGAGGAAGGAAGAGGTAGGAACGAGAGGAGGGAGGAGGATGAAACGAGAAGGAGAAAAGAGTTAGAAACATGGAGGAGGAGAATGAAGAAACGAGAGGGAGAGAAAGGAAAAGGTAGGAACGAGAGTTAGAGGAAGGAAGAGGTAGGAACGAGAGGAGGGAGGAGGATGAAACGAGAAGGAGAAAAGAGTTAGAAACATGGAGGAGGAGAATGAAAAAACGAGAGGGAGAGAAAGGAAAAGGTAGGAACGAGAGTTAGAGGAAGGAAGAGGTAGGAACGTGAAGAAGGAGGAGGATGAAAGGAGAAGGAGAGGAGGAGAATGAAGAAACGAGAGAGAGAGAAAGGAAGAGGTAGGAACGAGAGGGACAGTAAGGAAGAGGGTGGAACGAGAGGGAGGAAGGTTGAGGAAGAAATGAGAAGGAGAGCAAGAGGTAGAAACGAGGAGGAGGAGAATCAAGAAACGAGAGAGATGGGAGAGGAAGGAAGAGGTAGAAACGAGAGGGAGAGGAAGGAAGCGGTTAGAATTAGAGAGAGAAAGGAGGAAGAAACGAGGAGGAAGAAGTAGAAACAAGGAGGAGGAGAATTTAGAAACGAGAGAGATGGGAGAGGAAGGAAGAGGTAAAAACGAGAGGGAGAGGAGGGAAGCGGTAGGAAGGAGAGGGAGCAAGGAGGAGGAAGAAACGAGGAGGAGAGGAAGAAGTAGAAACAAGGAGTAGGAGAATGAAGAAACGAGAGAGAGAGGGGGAGAGAGAGAGAGATAAAGGAAAAAGTAGGAACGAGAGGGAGTGGAAGGAAGAGGCAGGAACGAGAGTGAGTGGGGAAGGAGGAAGGAACGAGAGTTAGGGAGGGGAGGAAGAAAGACAAAGGAGCAAGCAGAAACAGAAAAGAGGGGAAAACATATATAGAATGATGGAATAAGAAGTAGAGGAAAGAAAGTAGGAAATAGAAGGTAAAAAATATGAAGACGATATGATATTAATAATGCATTATATTAAGAGATGTATTCCATAATTTGCACTACAGTTGACATATGATTGCATGTACAGAGGGAATACGATCAGGTAGTATACAATGAAGCGAGATCTTGTGCCAGCGTGTAGGGGAGAGCGAGGGATTATGAATATTCATCCGACTTAATATCCAACACACTGACCTAATGTAATACTGCATCTTGTGTCCCATTCTGTACATGTAATGGGATTGTGGTCGCTTTGAATAGCATTATACTGCATCACTTCTGCTTCTTAAACATGACGTACTAGGAATGCAAATTACCGCGCTGATTGCGAAACCAGGGCTCGACTGCACACTGTCGTTACAATTTCCGGATAAAATAGGCCATTGCTTTACTTTGTTACCCTACCTCCATTACGGAATTACAGGAATCCCGGCCGTTGACAAAGCACTGCTAAACAAGCCGGACTAAGTCCATTACGAGAGCCCGTACCACGGTTTCAGCTGCTGCCTTCTCATCAGAGGGACAGAATTTCGGATTTGGGACTGATGGTCAGGAACTTGATCTCCACAAATTCGATGTGAGATCTATTTTCTCAGAGGACTTCTGTCGTCCTGTACAATCTTTATTCCATGCACTATTACCATATCACAGAAAAGGAAAAAAGGGACAAAATAATGAGACAGGGAAATCAAAAACTCCATAACTCCAATAAAGCAAATTTTACAGGAGAGAAAAAAAAACGTATTATTTCTCTTACTAACTTCAAGGGCCGATTAATCTTAGATCAGAGTTTAAATTGATACTTCTTCTAGCTGAACTTGGAATTTTGTGCTGTATAAAGTCTAATCTGAGATTAATTTGTCTTAAACTAAAGTCAACTTTGACTGAAGAAATTTCTCCGATTAAGTTAGATGATCCAAGTTCAATTATTTCTTTTGTGTTTGAAATATACGAGTGGCAGATTGGGAAAGAAGAATACCGGTAACCATTATTATTAATATTAATAGATATGGTAGATATATATTTTCAATTTCTTGCCTTGATACACAAACATTCTTATATTTTATAAGGCTTTATCGTGTTCAGCAGTACCCAAATAACATAACCTATAATCATATTATGTTTATAACAACCATTAATTATTAATGGATATGATAGGTACATTCATAAATTTTCAATTAACTGTATTACTAAACGAAAATTGTCGCTTTATAAAGCATTATTATGTTTAGCAGTATCAAATACCATAACAAGATAACAATTTGGAGAACGGTGAACCTTCTTCTTATTGTCCGCCATTATTTACAATGCACAAAACAAACCAGTGTCTCCAACAGATTGTACGGAAAGTCGCCAAAAAGTAATTGGAAAGATTAAATCTTGTCACCATGGGGTGCTAAAAAGGTCGCTAAATCCCTATTAAAGCAATATAAAAGTTAAAAGAAATTGTCGTTGAAAAAGAGTTAAAGTCGCTAAATTGGCAATGCTGAACAAACCTGTACAACATGGCCCGCTCATTACATACTTTACCTGTTTATGCGATGTTACCAAATCCTTTTCACGTGAATTTGGATTGCATTTGAACCAAGGTAATTTGATCGCAGAAAAGTTATACACAATAGAAGAACTCAGTTCACTTTCCGATCTTCGATCAAAGTTTATCTTTAGTCAGGGAGTTTTATACAATTGGGCCTAAATATTATACATTTATCTATTAATATTGTGTAAAATTACATTCTTTATCAATGAAATACTTCAAAACCTAAGTTTTTACATTATCTTACGCTACAATTAGAAATAAACACTGCTGGTGTTAGTTGTTTTCTGACTTCCATATTGTATGAATTAAAAGTGAATAAATATGAGCCATGTGAAGAAAAAAAGATAAGTATATCATAATTCCCTTATGAAACATTGGAATATACGAGAAATGGAAGTTTATTATTAAGATAACATTGCTACATTTTTTTTTTTAATTTCAAATATGTGAAACAGAAAATCACAAATTACTATAAAGCACATCAAAATACACAAATAAAACCACAAACAAAATTAAAATGTTAACACAGTCTCATTCATGTTACAGATTCTGTTTTTTTTCTCTCACTCTCATGTTCTTCCTGTGCATCTAGATTCTAGATTATTACTGTCCGCAAACATAGTTTGGTAATTCATCCTAATTTCCTCATAAATAAACTGCATTAAATTTGCAAGTCCTTTTGCTTTCTTCTTTCAATGGCAATGCTGAATTGTACTTTAGTTGGCTGGGGAATGTTGCATCTGCATTGGGTTTCTGGAAGTTAATCGACTCGATATTGTTCCTTTAATAGTCTTACTTACATGGATTTCATAGATTTTTGTGACATTCTGAATACCGTATCGTATCACTTTACTCAGCTGGTTGAGCGATAGTGTTGCCACCTACCGGAAAATTAAGCTTGGAATGCAAAAACTCTCTTACTTCCATGGAGTAAGTGGAGTTCTGACTTCCACGAGTTTTAAAACAGCCCCCAGAATGCAGATGAATGTCGAAATTAGTGTATTCTTGCCTTCCACGCATGCGGGACAAACTAAAAAGCATCATCCAGCCCATAACTCAATTTTGTAAAAAAATTGGAGTTAGTGGGTTTTTGATTTCTCTGTCTCAGTTGCAGACAGTGGAAGAAATGAATGAAAAGAAGGAATAAATTAAGTATTACAAGGAAATATATGCTAAATTGTGATGAAAAAAATGGGAATTGTGAGAAAAGAAATGTGGAGTGGAATAGAAAGAAAGGGAGGTTGGAATGAAAAAAAGGAGCGCATGAGTAGAAAAGAAAGGGAGGGTGAAGTGGAAGGGGAGAAAAGAATTAAGTTTAAAACCTTCAGAAATTTGTATAAGAAGCATTCATTGCTAAAAAGATTCATCCTCAAAATGAGGGGAAACCTGTAAATCACTTCAGTAATAAAGTTGTGTGCTCTCTCTTTACATCTCATCAAAACTTTCATAATTTCAATTGGGGATTAAACATATTAAAGCATCATTCTTCAGTGACTTTGATGAAGAAGGTAAATTTGACATAACTGTTAGATTACCACACACGCTGTCAGGATTATTAACTGTGACTCCTGTCTTTGTTCTTGTTATCTTTGCAACTATAAAGTACTAATCGCTGTCTGACAGTGCACATTTCGGACTTACTTCCTTGTTTTCCCGGCCCTGTCTTGACTGTTACTACTGTCGTATCTGCTTCACAAAACTGCTCATACGTGATTACCTGGTCCACCTTTATCTGACTTCACCTAATTCCTCATACCTGACTATCCTGATACACCTTTATCTGATTTTACCTGATTCCTCGTACCTGACTGTCCAGATCCACCTTTATCTGATTCCTCCTACCTGATCCACTTTTATCTGACTTCACCTAATTCCTCATACCTGACTGTCCTGATCCATCTTTATCTGATTTTACCTGATTCCTCGTACCTGACTGTCCAGATCCACCTTTATCTGATTCCTCCTACCTGATCCACTTTTATCTGACTTCACCTAATTCCTCATACCTGACTGTCCTGATCCATCTTTATCTGATAGTCCAGACATGACTTCACCTAACTTTCTATACCTGACTAGGAAGTTTTGAGTCTGCCTGACTGTTTAGACCAGTGGTCGTCAGCAC
The DNA here is from genome assembly GCF_040183065.1 of Periplaneta americana. Classification (NCBI taxonomy): domain Eukaryota; kingdom Metazoa; phylum Arthropoda; class Insecta; order Blattodea; family Blattidae; genus Periplaneta; species Periplaneta americana. Next base: position 53,698,476 of record NC_091122.1, read on the forward strand.
TCGCTGAAATGTGCAATGGGTACGCGGTGCCGTCCCGTGTACCCTGTCGTGCAACAGGGAGAGATAGGGAGCATACCCGCTAGAGCACTATAGTGCACTGCGTTTTCCGCGGGTAAGGGAGGTTAGCCCCAGCGTGCTCTGTGCTGACGACCCCTGGTCTAGACTTTAATCTACTTAACTTTGCCTGCTGTCCAGACTTCAGTGTAACTGATTGTCCAGAGCTAACTTTAACTGACTCTCTATATCGGATTGTGAGTACCTGACTTTAACTCTCCATACCTAACCGTGCCTGACTTCATCTCACTATCCAGATCTGATTTGGAATTACTATCTGAATCTAATTTTACCTGTCTGTCACTTTACTCGACTCCTCCGTATCTAATTGTCAGTACCTGCCGGTAACTAACTCTCCGTACCTAACTTTGTCTGACTGTTTAAACCTGTTTTTAGCTGATTGTTCATACTTGTCTCTACATGAATGCCCATACCTGTCTTTACATGAATGTCTATACGTGTCTATACTTGGGTTTACATGAATACCCATACCTGTCTTTACATGAATGTCCATACCTTTGTTCACATGGATGTCCACACGTGTCTTTACATGGATATCCATAGTCTATACTTGGATTTACATGAATACCCATACCTTTCTTCACATGTATGTCCATACATTTCTTCATATGTATGTCCATACATTTCTTCACATGGATGTCCATACATGTCTTTACATGGATGTCCATAATCTATACTTGGATTTACATGAATACCCATACGTGTCTTTACATGGATGTCCGTAGTCTATGCTTGGATTTACATGAATGCTCATACCTTTCTTCACATGGATCTCCATACGTGTCTTTTCATGGATGTCTATAGTCTATACTTGGGTTTACATGAATACCCATACCTTTGTTCACGTGGATGTCCATACCTTTCCCCACATGGATATCCATACCTTTCTTCACATGGATGTCCGTACGTGTCTTTACATGTATGTCCATACGTATCTTTATATGGATTTATTTTTTTATTTTATTGGGTTATTTTACGATGCTGTATCAACATCAAGGTTATTTAGCGTCTGAATGAAATGAAGGTGATAATGCCGGTGAAATGAATCCGCTGTCCAGCACCGAAAGTTACCCAGCATTTGCTCGTATTGGGTTGAGGGAAAACCCCGGATAAAAACCTCAACCAGGTAACTTGCCCCGACCGGGATTCCAACCCGCGCCACCTGCTTTCGCGGCCAGACGCGCTGACCATTACTCCACAGGTGTGAACTCTTTACATGGATGTCCATATGTGTCTTTACATGAATGTCCATACGTGTCTTTACATGGATATCCTTACGTTTCTTGACAAATGTTCATACCTGTCTTTATATGAATGTCCATAGTACATATTTGGGTTTACATGAATACCCATACCTGTGTTTACATGAATGTCCATAAGTGTCTTTACATGAATGTTCATATCGGTCTTTACATGAATATCCATACCTGTGTTGATCTGACTTTCTATATGGTCTATTCGACTTGACAGGAGTGTCTTCATCTGAATTTACCTAAATATACATAGGCCTACTTGACTTTACCTAACTGTCCATATGTGACTTTATATGAGTGCCCTGATCTGATACCTGGCTGTCCAGACCTGACTTTACCAGACTTTTCTCACCTGACATGATTCATAGAAGGGAAAGGGAGGTAATTTGAAAGATACTCTCATTCTCTGCTGCTTGTTATTTACGTATCTTGTGGATACTTCTCTTACTGCGAAGTAGAATTGCGTTTTCTCACTAAAGGGGACATATGACTCTGACGACCGATTGGCTGACGAAACGCACTACAGCTGGCACCACCGTTTCTGACGTGTGTCCTAGAGTATAGTGCCCAGTTTGTGAGCATGTTGCTAGTACAGCTGAGAATGGTACCACTTCCTATACACGCCACATCAGCTATTTGCCAAACACAGTTGTCAAAGTGACTACGGTAAAGGTAAGACATTAGCACTTAACGTTTGACATTACTTATTTCACACGCCAAAATCGGTGACGCGAACTATAACAGTTGTGAACAAGAGGAGGATACAGTCGCTGACCATTCTGGCACAATGCAGGACGCTCCATTATCGTAGATGAACAAGTGCTCAGTCATTTGGACTTATGCGTGTTTCATGCATTATGAGTCGCGATTCGGATAACCTAGATCAAGCAGCGATAGGCGAGAAGTAGTGCCTTTTCCAGTCACGTCCAGAGACTTAACACTGATGCACACGGATCTAATATGCATTTCTATAGAGGGAAGGAAGAAACTCTCCTTCCTTGCTTCCCTTTATCTAAAAGAAAAAAAAAGACTTCTGCAGCTGGGGAAAAATTGCGACCTAATTCAAGCAAGCATCCACTCTCTAGAGACGCAATAAATTCAACACCTCATTCTCTGATTAAAGTGTTGGTTCTCCCCTGCCCGCGCCACGCCTTCCCTCTCCAGCCGACAGTTTGCGGAGGGATGTATGAGGGATGAAGGAGCCTTCCGGTTGGAATATTGAAACAATAAAAAGCAGCGGTGCGCTACATCAAGCAGGCATTAACTACAAGTTATTAATTGCTGCTGTGTGCGCAAAATTTACCGTCAGTTGTTCGTTTAAACAAACGGATCCCAGTTTAAAAAAATCCCCTTTACATGGGCATTGCTTTGTGGAGCAGATTTCTGTATGCTTGACAGTACGGCTACAACGTCGACTTTCCACCCCGGAGACCTGGATTTCAATCCTCTTGATTCCAAATGCTAATTAATCTGAACGGCCGAACTCGAATTCCTTGCGGTTGATGGTAATTAGGTAAGGACCCGACGGAATTTCTTCCGGGTCACCCAGTTACAAAACAGATTTCCTTGCCGTTATACCTCAAAGTGTTCAATTATTGAAGTAATATAATCGGCCTAACTCAGTCGGCTAAGGCACTTGCCTGCCGATCCGGGGTTGCGCTCGGATGCGGGTTCGATTCCCGCTTCGAATGATTATCTAGTTGGGTTTTCCCCAACCGTAAGGCGAATATCAGGTAATCTATGGCGAATTCTCCGCCTCATTTCGCGAAATACCATCTCGGTATCACCAACCCCATCGACGCTAAATACCCTAAAGGCTGGTTCACAATAAACCGGGAACGGAAACGACGAGAACGAGAATGGAAACGACAACGAGAACGGAAATAATGTTAAAATTTATTTATTTTAACATTATTTCCGTTCTTTTTCTCGTTGTTGTTGTTTCCGTTCCCGGTTTATTGTGAACCAACCTTAATAGTTGATACAAATGGCTTTTAAGGAACCCGGAGGTTCATTGCCGCCCTCGCATAAGCTCGCCATCGGTCCCTTATCCTCAGCAAGATTAATCCAGTCCCTACCATCATATCCCACCTCCCTCAAATTCATTTTAATATTATCCTCCCATCTACGTTTCGGCCTCCCCAAAGGTTTTTCCCTCTCGCCTCCCAACTAGCACTGTAGATGCATTTCTGGATTCGCCCATGCGTGCTACATGCCCTGTCCGTCTCAAACGTCTGGATTTAATGTTCCTAATTATGTCAGGTGAAGAATACAATGCGTGCAGTTCTGTGTTGTGTAACTTTCTCCATTCTCTTGTATTTTCATCCCTCTTAGCCACAAATATTTTCATAAGCACCTTATTCTCAAATACTCATAACCTCTCTTCCTCTCTCAAAGTGAGTGTCCAAGTTTCACAACCATACAGAAGAACCGGTAATATAACTGTTTTATAAATTCTAACTTTCAGCTTTTTTTTTAGAAACTAGATGACAAAAGCTTCTCAACCGAATAAAACAGGCATTTCCATATTTATTCTGCATCTAATATCGTCCCGAGTATCGTTCATATTTGTTACTGTTGCTCCAAGATATTTGAATTCTTCCACCTCTTCAAATTTCCAATTTTTATATTTCCACTTTGTACAATGTTCTGATCACGAGACATAATCATATACTTTGTCTTTTTGGGATTTACTTCCAAACCTATCTCTTTACTTGCTTCCAGTAAAATTCCCGTGTTTTCCCTAATCGTTTGTGGATTTTCTCCAAACATATTCACGTGATCGGCATACACAAGCAGCTGATGTAACCCGTTCAATTCCAAACTCTGTTGTCCTGGACTTTCCTAATAGCACACTCTATAGCAGTGGTCGTCAACATTCGCTGAAATGACTAGAGTGCAAGGAGTGCAACAAAATATGCTCCGTCGTGCAGAAGGGATAGGGAGACCAGCGAATAGGGATTATAAAGAATGGACACTTCGCGTCGGTACCTTTGATGTAGCCGGACCGATTTCAATGACCTTCAAGCCAGCTAGAGCGTCAGATTCTGCTTTCTCCCTAGAGTTGGCGCTGACATCACACCAGCTAGCAGTCGACACAGCGGAAATATAACACATACAATTAATACATCTAGGTACATTATGTACTCAAATAAAATAAATTGGATCCATAAAATAATAAATCCTTCATTAACTGTAATGTCTAGACTCTAGAGTTCCTTTATAATGAGAGTTCAGACGTTGACCCCCAACAACAATTAAAATATGTAATGATTTGATAGCGCTGAAAATGGAAAAACAAAACTCTTACGAGAAGTAAAACCATATACCTATATTATATTATATACAAATATTAAACGAATTCGATACTTAATTTTATAATGTATTATATTATTTTATAATATAATTTATGATATCTGAAATATAAAATATTATTATTACAACTAGTTTGTCACTGAGAAATAAGGAAAAGCTGTTAACTTGAATTTATTTGAAGCAAAGCGTTACTGGCTTATGCAATAAGGTAGGCGATGTTTGGATCCTGTATCTTAATTCTATTCTCAATTATTATCTTAGCGTATGCTCGATTACGCTACCTCTAGCGCTTGAAAGTGGAACTAGCCGCTGGCGCACAGAGAAACAAAACACAGGAAAATTCGCTCAGTGTCCATTCTTTATAATCCCTATTCGCTGGGGAGACAGCATATTTGACAGCAGCTACGGGTGCACGCTGGTGCTGTAAGAGACCTGCGAGTCAGAGACGCTAGCCGAGAGTTCAGTATGCTACAGATATCTCCAAAAGCAGTTAGGATGTAGGGATATTATTTTAGAAATCACGATGTGCCGTTAATGTTTTTATGTTAATTTAACTTATTTTGTGTAATATTTTAATGATATTTTAATTGTACCAGTAGCTATCCCTAAAAGAAAACTACACTAGTAATTTTCATTAGTGTTTACTACTCTACAATGTGGTTAATATAGTTGCTGGCAGTCTTAAGTCTCCAAGAGAAAGAAAATGTTATTTACTGTCACTGCGAGGAATTCGGTTGCCTCCCAATGACCTCGCGCGATTTCAGAGTATTTTCGCTTTCTCCGCCAGGAATTCGAATACCTGCATCAGAACATAAACGGTGTTGGGGTAGACGTTATGGGGTAGGCCACTTTGGTTTCTTTCTTCATATTAGTACTAGGTTTTACGGTGTTTCTAAGGTCAGGTACGGAAGTGATGGATGATTTTTATCGGTAGGCCTATGTGATAAACTATACCAAATGCGAGGTTATTTTAATGTCGTGGAATTGTCAATAGATTCTATTTTGTCGAGGTGGTATCGGAGATTCGCCACAAGATTATCTGGTATTGGTTTTTTCTGTTGGACAAAACCGCGTGGGGAGGAAGATAATGGGCATGAATGGAATTCGAACTCACATCCGAACGCAGTCTCGGATCGCGAGTCAAAAATGTTAGTACGGTATTTAGTACAGAGACATCATTTTATTTTTACTAAAATTTCTAATATTAACCTGGCTATGCCCTTGGATTAACGGTTAAGAACCGGAAACACCGTTTGCTACCCCATTCTACGACTGGTGTTCGATGATACTGGCGTAAAATACAAACAAATCACTTTACTAGGTATAGGAGGGAAGAAACGTAGTTAATCCATTTACATAAACTAGGAAATATCGGAATTTTGAGTTTGATATTTTTCATTAGGTTTTTGTTTAATCGAAATACAATACTGTATTAACAATAAGTGTTTTTACTCACGAACTGAGCTATCCACTCCGGCCTATTCATTATGCAATGTATATTATACTGTCTACAGCACATTAGCATACAATATAGAGAATGAAGTTAAATTGAAAAATAATCATAATATGAATATTTAAACACATTTTTGAAAATGGTGGCCGTTCATTTCGATACAAGCTTCAGTTCTTTTGTGCATATTATCGCACTATAGACTATTGTACCTAATTCCAATTACCAGCTTCATCCTTCGTACTAGTAACTCATGTTGAAATAATTCTGTACCTACTCTATAAAAGAGTAACCTTAGGTACTGTAAATTCAATCTTCATTTCTGCCCGATACGAAAAGATAAAATACTCAGACATGCTATCTACTGTCCGTCCAAGTGGTTTCGTCGCAGGGTCGTAGAAAGGGGGGAAATCACGTGACAGTTAATTATGTAACGAGGCCCTTTCATTATAAGTTATTTTAAATAGTTGTATAATATTACGTAGACGTCCAGTTCCTAACAGAAATTAATGTTTTCAGAAAAGAACTGAGACAGCCCAGCCCAGCCACTAGCCTTTACAAAGGGGAGAACAGAAGTGGGTGGGGAAAACCCGGATGCGACGTAGGAAAACGGACGACAGTACCTGTGGGAAAATATGATCCAATATTGAAAGCTCTTTCATCACTGGAAAACGCGAACATATTTCTGGAACGTACTATACGCAGTACCTCAGTAGTGTTTACTATGATCGTAGGACGACTTTGATTGCATACGCGACCATGGTTCTGTGTGGAAGACGATTGGAAGTTTACTAGTAGAGGGTATGGAAGTGAAGTACATTCAAAAACTCAGGTACAATAAAAATTGAAGTAAAAATAAAATGATGTCCCTGTATAATAGTTTTCAGAATTTTCTCTGGTGTTTTATGAATTAACTTCGCTTTAGAATATGCAATTAGGAAAGTTCAGGATAACAGGGAGGGTTTGGAATTGAACGGGTTACATCAGCTTCTTGTCTAAGCGGATGACGTGAATATGTTACGATAAAATCCACAAACGATTAGGGAAAACACGGAAATTTTACTTGAAGGAAGTAAAGTGATCGGTTTGGAAGTAAATCCCGAAAAGACAAAGAATATGATTATGTCTCGTGACCAGAATATTCTACGAAATGGAACTATAAAATTTGTAGATTTATCCTTCGAAGGGGTGGAAAAATTCAAATATCTTGGAGCAACAGTAACAACTATAAATGACACTCGGGAGGAAATTAAACGCAGAATAAATATGGGAAATGCGTGTTATTATTCGGTTGAGACGCTTTTATCATCTAGTCTGCTGTCAAGAAATCTGAAAGTTAGAATTTATAAAACAGTTATATTACTGGTTGTTCTGTATGGTTGTGAAACTTGGACTCTCAATCTGAGAGAGGAACATAGGTTAAGGGTGTTTGAGAATAAGGTGCTTAGGAAAATATTTGGGGCTAAGAGGGATGAAGTTACAGGAGAATGGAGAAAGTTACACAACGCAGAACTGCACGCATTGTACTCTTCACCTGACATAATTAGGAACATTAAATCCAGACGTTTGCGATGGGCAGGGCATGTAGCACGTATGGGCGAGTCCAGAAATGCATATAGAGTGTTAGTTGGGAGACCGGAGGGAAAAAAACCTTTGGGGAGGCCGAGACATAGATGGGAGGATTTGAGGGAGGTGGGATATGATGATAGAGACTGGATTAATCTTGCACAGGATAGGGACCAATGGCGGGCTTATGTGAGGGCGGCAATGAACCTTCGGGTTCCTTAAAAGCCGTATGTATGTATGTATGTATGCATGCATGTATGTATGTATGTATGTATGTATGTATGTATGCATGTATGTATGTTTTATGAACGTGGAAGATCGCGGATCGTTGGCATCTTTCCTACCTCACAACTCTCAATCCCCAGACGACCATTAAATTGTCACCAGCCTAGGTTCATGATGTCCGAAAACTGCTGCAAGAGGTATAGGAAACTCTAAATGGATACATAGTAATAAAATATTTAAAACGTGTTGTTGAAAGGTACGATGTTTGGTCTCGCGATCCCCTGTTTGAGGAGATGAGATTTGCGCTATTGAAGCTGAGTTTAATTGTGTCTGAAGACTAATGGGTCCTGCTGCAGCATCTTGTAGAGAGTTTGGGTGGGGGGAGGTAATTAACGGAAAGAGCCAGGCAGCTTTTGGCTACGTTACTTCCTTCTCCCGTCATTAGCAATGACGTGATTTAGATAAAAATTCCTCATCTACCAGACCGCGTCTTTTTTAACGGTTCAAGGAGTTCATACAGAATTGTGGAAGTGTCTTCCATTAAATTCAGGCAGAAGTTGACCATTTTCCTTTTTTAACTGCAGCAGTTCGGTAGCAAGGCTCGATTTAGTACATTCTTCTTTCGTCAGGGGTGATAAAAATTATGTTCACAAAGAAATCTATTTGAATTCTAGAATATCTGTGGAACTGAGTTACAAATACAAAATTTTACAGGAGAACAAAATAAAGAATTTGCGGTGTAAACTCTGCATTTCTATGTTTTGACATCTTGCGCTACCTGTAGGCTTGTTTACATACTAAACTAGGATGTAGTTTTACACAGTGCTTCTTAAATAACTAAATTTTTCTTATAGTTGCTAAGAAAGCAAGTGAAAACTTTAATTGCATTTTTCTCGAAAAGTACATAATGCGATATCAGCGTTCAGTAAGCAATATATTAAAAACTATAGCACCTACAACCATTAATTTTTTTAAATGCTCAGTATTTCATCCTCTTTTTGAAAACACAAAAAACAAAGAAATGAAAAACCCGAATTTAGGTCCCATTTCCTGCAACTAGTCACATTTTATGGAAGTGACTGTAATGTAGACTGTAGACCGTGAATGTATTGCCCGTTTTCGGTGTGACGTCTGATATTTTCATAGGTTGAAAGACCAACAGCGAAATAACACAAAATATAAATTTTAGAAATGAGATTCCTGAGAGAGGTAAAGGGATGCATGACATAAGGCTCAATATATTAGAAATCCATTTCATTCCGTTTATGAACTACTGTGTTGACTTGTAAGTAGAGTCCTCCGTTTGATTACTTTGAATGCAAGTTAGATGTACATCGATCATATAGTTTCGTTCAGCTTGTGTAACATTTTCGAAACATTCCAAGTGTCGACAACTGCAGTTCGTCGGGTAATGATTAATATGAAATGGGGCTTTAATCGTAAATTCTGTGGTGTTCGAGTAAATGGGATTGTCATTTTTTGTGCAGATGGAATTTTGTTACCCAGATGAACACAAGTTAAATTATACAATTTAGTGTTAAAAAATCAAAAGAATACTAGCATTTGATGCATTTTATTTGTGTAGAAAATTATTTGCAATAAAGGTTCGTAGTTTAATTTTCATTTATTTCCAAAGTCGTTTTTATGACTTATCTCCCTTTACCCAAACAACACAGATTTATTCGATGAAAACTTAATTTTTATGTGTTTTATGTAAATATTTGAAAATAAGTATTTACATAAAAAATTCAAAATATGTTTTTATGCGAAAAATATATGCTCAGATGACTTTGTCCGAAATTTAAAACACAATTACGAGTTTATTTTGTTTCCGATCTCTGATAACGAATTTGATTGACGTCATGTGCGTCAGAAATCACACAGACAGCTGAATTGCGGTGAGAGGTAACAGACCAGTAGTGAGTGATTTCATAATCAGAGTGCACGATGTATCACAATAGCAATGTCCAAGAAAATCGAGCCGATGCCAAGTACACTTACGTGAAAATCATAGGAGTCTGCAAAAGACGTGGCTTCGTTATTTCCAAGAAAGGCATCTTGTGTGTACCTAATAAGACTGGCAAAGCTCGGTTGGGATTATTTCCAGAGTGGAAAAAGCAAGCAAATCCACCCATCGTCACAAGTCGCCGCACCCCACGAGATGATACAAATTAATTCCATTCGAGCTTTACCAATCTTATTAAGTACACAGAAGATACCTTTCTTCGAATTAACGAAGTTTTTTTTTTAATTTTTTATTTTCACTTAACTAAACTCGGCATTGGAAAGGGTCGTAGTGCACCCTTCCCAAAAAGGCTCGATTTTGTTGGAAATTTCTGCTGTGAGTCGCCGTGCACTCTGACTATGAGATCACTCACTACTGGCCTGTCACCTCTCGCCACAGTTCAGCTGTCGTGTGACTTCTGACGCATATGTCGTCATTCAAATTGATTATCAGAGATCGGAAACAACCCTGTATTACAGTGCAAAGAAAATATTTATTTACCTATGAATTCTTGCTCTAAACTACAATTTTTCGCTAAGCCTATGTATACCATCCCATCCTTTCTGAATTGACAAGCAGCGATTGAAAGATACGCGACACACTTTGACGGAATGTTTCGTGAAAGCAGTGGAGAATGCCTGATGTTGGTGTCGTCATTGGAGATTACAGTTTTTATTTATTGTCAGGATTTTCGCATATTTGATAGTTTTTTCTCCAGCTAAAAAAGTTAACTCTCTTTCTTCTCCGCATATCTATTACGACGCTTAAAATATTTAGCTCATTTTAATTTCGTGTTCCTGTGACTAATGACCTGTCAGTGGCCAGGGCAAACGCAATTCAGCCGTGGCTTTATTTTACAATACATAATATGGTCTCATTTACTACAGAGGCCTTTGAATTAGAACCCAATTTTTATTGGTGCAGCAGAATATAAACGATTGATTTATTCATTGTTTGCGAATTATAATCCGTCAAGTACACTCATAATGTTGACAGTATGACGTAACAATGTCAGCTTCAGTACGTCATCTGTCACGCGGGATGGATTGGTGCCCCGCTATGTTCATTTTTAATCTTGCTGATGTTTTATTGTTTAATACAGCATGGATGATGAAACATTCGATAAATTTGGCGTATCCGTCTGGCTTAAATAAATATGTACTTATTAATTAATTCTAACTAATGCTTGGATGCTGCTGGAATACGCAGTGTGCTTAAAATATTGCTCTCAGTTCCGATATGGGTGCAAGAAGAGCGTAACTCAGAACCGTTGTTTTAATTGAAAATATTACATGTAAATCGCATTACTGTCACAAGCTTGAATATAAAGTATTATCCCATTCTTTCTGTTTGTGTTAGTTCTATAGGGTGTATGAAAATATAAGGACAATCGTCACAGATGTGATAGAGGATCTGATTTGCTGCAAAATATGTTAATATAATTTTTCTGAATTCCTCCCTGTTTTCAAGTTATAGGATGATAAACGTTACGTTGATTGTCATACTGTGTGAACCCATTTGTCGGTTTATTTCGCTAATGCCCGGTTTCTTGTACATCTCACAAGCAAACATTCTGATGGGGGCACATAAAATAGTAATATACGTTACAAGAGCGGTATGTTGACGTTTTCATGGTCGAGGAAACGATTGAAAAAGCGAAACGTAGTTGAGCTTTTTTAATTTCCGAGGACGTGAAAACAAACATACCGCTCGTGTATCGTACATTATTTTGTGCGTAGATCGTTTATTACATACCTGAAAGACGAATTTCTAATTAGTTGCAATGAAATCTCCATCTTGGTTTCTGTTTAATGACGACAACTTTAGAAAACTAAAATATCTATACTCCAGCAGGCCGTGATATACGTCTGTCTTTTTTTTTCCCCCCAGTCTATAAATGCGAACTTAAAACAAACGGTAAGGTTATGTAATGATTTATTTTTCATTTCAATATTTTAACAATATTATTTATATAACATATTGCAGTAATAACATCGGCATCTGGAGTCTTGTTAATTTTTTCACGGCTTCCTTAATGTTACTTGTATCAGGAATACAATAACTTTCGTGGAGTAGTAGACTTTACTTAATTTTTGCAAATATTTAAAAACAATAATTAACAGTGCAATTTAGGTGAAATTGCAGTGGTAAGTTTCCAATTTATAATTATTACTATGTTAAACGTCTCTAAAAATAATATGTTAAAAGCCTAAAGCAGTAAAATGAATGTCGCGCTTAAGTGGTAAGAAGAGGGAAATTGTTATGTGTGTTACGTTGGGAATACTGAATGTGGTATTTCACACTTACCGCGTATTGGTTCTGTGCGGAAAACAAGCAAATACGCACGATGTCGCACAAAAGTTAATTTTTTCTTCCGCCATGTTGATAATGTCAAAAGAAGTGCTTATACAAATTTTTGGCCACTCGACTGCAATTACAAGGCCGTCCAGAAAGTGATTTTTCTTGGGGCCGTTTACAGAAAAATTGCTTGGAAAGATTTATTGAAACAAATACAGCAATTGTTGCGCTATTTGTCAACATATCCTCCACTGGAAATGAGACATTACTATGGAATCAATTTTTATATCCTTGTGTCGTAGAAGTCAGCCGCTCGGGATCGGAACCAGGGTTTGACAGCCGTCTGCACCTCTCTGTCGATCCCATGATATGACAAATGTTTCGTCTTTGGGCGTCCTAGGCTTCTTTGCCTCTTCGTAGAATATTGTAACGCTTTTCTTTTGCTGTTACTGTCGGTCAGTTTATTTTACTTCCGTTTAGTTCTGTATCGTATTATTGTTTTATTTAATGGGAAAATGTTTAGTTTCTTCCTGATACCATAATTTCTTTTTCTTTCCATTAATCTGTTCCCTGATACTGGTCGAAAAATCTTCATTTCCGCTGTCTGGATTCGTTTATAATCATTTTTTGTTATTGTTCTGGCTTCACATCCATATAACACCGTACTTGGGGAAACGGCCGTCACTTTTTAAATCCCCAATAAGATTGCCTTTGAGTGTTCTAAATTGTGCAAGACATATTTTGGAACCTGAAAATTTTCTCTCCTAAGTCATAATTTAAAATTTAACTTATATTGCAGGCTATGTACTTTATTTTTCTGTCATTTAAATTTTTTCTCCCATTGCCTGCTTTCTACAAAAAGCTATTAATTTTGTTTTCTCTATGGATGGGTTTAAATCATAGCCGTTAACTACTTTATCAAGACTAAATAATCCTTTTTGTAACATATCCTCCGTTCCAGTCGAAAGGACCTGGAAATCTATGTATACTGCGTCTCAAAAATAGATCGACAAATTACTTGTGGTAGTAGTCACAGAGTAGAGAAATATGCCAGTGAAAGCTCCACAGTCCTTTTTTATATATCATTGAATTTGTTGAAGTCCAGTTGCAATAATGAAAGTTAGAGAAAGGCTTAAAGAAAGGAAATGGTAAGTGTTATTTGTGGGAAAGACATTCCCGATAATTTGTTTCCTTGCGCTGAAATGATTTTCACTCTTTTAATACGTAAAATTATCTAAACTGAACCGAAGCGATTAGGCAGTGTATGGAGACTTTTTCTCTGATTCCACTGCAATTTCGATGATGGTAAACAAATGTCCAAAATGTATTATTTACACTAACACACTGCCTAATCACATATCTTATTTATCTGAGATCTCAAGAAGTAGGTCTCTCTGAGTTAGAAGACTGAAATGTTTTGCTTTTGTTTTATTTTTGTTTTGTTTTGCTTTTTTTGTTTATTTGCTTTTTTTAATTAGGAAACATTCTATAAAATTTTGTCTGTTTATTTCTTAGACACTCTGTATATTAACTTTGATAGTACCTTTTTATCGTCCGATGGTCGGTCTTCCAGGTACTTACACAATTAAAGTTAAAAATTTAATTTAGAACGGCTATTTCGTTTATATGACGTCATTCCATTTTCGACCAATGAAGTGTAATGGAATTTTGAATTCCAACCAATCACAGTCAGACTTTGCCATAATTTTTGCAGCTAAATTTATCGCTATCAATTTATCGCATGGTCGTTCTTTTGTTTAGTCATTGTTGCAACTGTTTCCCCGTGAATTGATGATCATGAATACATTAAGATGCAACTACACGGTTAAACTTTTCTTTCAACTTTAAAGCAATGAATGCAAGATAGATATTTAATATTAATTAATATATTTACGCAGTGAAGACGACGTTTAAAACGGCGCAATCTTCATGCATCTTAATTGAACGTACCTTTTAAACTTGATTCTTTCAATATTCTTCCCAGATTGCACGCATACGCGATTGGAATATTGAACTGTGTAGCTGCAGCTTTAGTTCCGTTACACACTACAGCGAGAATGTATTTGTCGAGCTATAAAAAATGCTTTCGTGTAGCACTGATTGTAACGGTCGAAATAAGGCACAGCAGACATTGGTCCTGGTCCTGCTATAATTGTAGCCTATAAAATTTGTATTTTGTGAACGAAATTAAACAATTAATAGAAAATCAGATGTTCAAATTTATGTAACATCATTGCATAACAAACCCAAAGACCTTGCATAGTAATAATAAGGTCTTTGGCCAAACTGCCTTCTGTATGGCGTAATAAAATTCGTGTTTTAATTAGGCCTACAGAGATGGCTTCACTGTGTATATATGTATGTATTTATTTACACTGCAAGTGGGCATGCACCCGGTGGCAGTGCTATACACAATATAAACAATACACAATAAAGAAATAATAAACAATATTTACAGTACACAATACAATTATACAATACACAATAGGCCTACAAATTTATACACAATACAATAAGAATATACAATATAATTTAACACAATAATAATAAAACATAAATAAAATACCTAATTTTACATTACAACCTACATTATTATGTACAGGCCCTACATAAGTTTCAATAGTCTTTCACTTTATTCTCATCTCACTCACTGTAGTGGCACTATGACGCATTGCACTGACACTTTAGCACACATTTCACTGACACTATAGAACACATTTCATTGACGCTATAAATTATCACTGATCGGAACTATTCACTGCACTGTAAAACCATAACTTCACTGACTCACCTCGCTTCACTGATACAACAGTTCAAATAAGTCAAATAATTACACCCTTATGCATACTGTACTTATAAACAGAACTACATTTAAACTAAACATTTCTAGTCTAAGACCCACTTACACGCTATTTTTAAATAATTTACAATTCAAACCAAGGAAGTAACTCTTCAGGCTAATTAAATACATATCACCTTAAAAAATTAAATGTTAAATTTGCACTTTATACACAACTTTTTAAATTATTCTTGAATCTCCTTAAAGAAGGACAGCCCTCAAAGACCGCTGCAGGTAGCTCATTCCAATCATTTATAGTTCTATTTAAAAATGAGAATTTACCTACATCCGGTTTCTGTTTCCTACATCTGATTTTAAAATCATGATCGTTCCTACCATAGTACGTTGGCTTTTCTAACCGAGCCGTTATGTCTACCCATGCTTTCTGACCTAGATGTGCTCTATACAATGATGTTATTCTAGTTTTCCTACGTCTGTTTTCCAAAGTTTCCCATTTAAGTTCTTTTATCGTATCGTTTCCATCTTCTCTTTTACCTTTAACAAATTTAGCTGCCCTATACTGGATTCCTTCTAAGGAGTTTATCTGATATATTCTATAGGGATCCCAGCATGTAGTTCTGTATTCCATTAACGGTCGCACTAACGTTAGATATGCTATTTCCCTCGATTTAGGGTTAGCCTTTCTCAAGATTCTCATAATAAAGTGAAGTGCCCTCCATGCTTTACCCGTAACATTATCAACATGCTCTCCCCAAGAAAGTTTGGAGTTTAAATACATCCACCTTTATGTGTAGCAACATGTTTCGCTGTGAATACATAAGCATTGGTATATAGCTGTCCCCACTATTACTGTTAAATTAAATTATGATTTCAGCAGATAATGCAAATGTATTTATGTTATTATAATAATAAGAGAAAAGTTCAGTACATGTAATTAACATTGTTAAACCTGTATTTCGCAATCGGCATTACTGAATAATAACATCGAATTTCTTTATTGCAGTAATCGATATTCATCTAAAAGTATTTCAACTTCACAATGTCTGAATAGGTTAAGTATTCGTTAATAAACAATTATTAACATTTTGTGATCGAATGTTAGGGCTATATTATTTACATTTTTATTTTATTCACGAAATAGTCCTAATAAATGCCAATCGAGGTCTGAGATTTCCCAGATAAAACTCAGACCTCTCGTGACATTACTACAGATAAATTAAATTCTTCTTTCAGTCATTGTATTGAACATATTGTATAACGGAATAAATTATGATAATGAATGATGACGACATGAACTTGTAGCCTAATGAAAGTATTGAAATATTTCGAAAAGTGACTGGAAACTCTCCAGTGGATGATTACAATAAGAAAGAACTCCAGTTTAGTTACGGTAGCGGTTAAACACCCCTGAAATAATTGCGAAAAAGTTCCCTTTAAAAAGTGTAGCATGTCATTGTACACGAAATCCGAACAGTTCTTATTCTGTTCTTTGTATTGTGTCCACGTGTTTATCACAGTTTGAACACTTGTAAAGAGTGGGAACTACACGTGAAAGGACGCCTGTAGCAAGGGCTTGAGCTGAGGGAATAACACAATGGCACTTCCGGTTTATTATGTGCGTAAGGGGTTGAAGATCACCGACTTGTGGGACGCTGAAAGGAACGCGTACTTAACAGCTGAGGATTTTGAAATCTGCATTCGTCGTAGCTTTGCAGTGCTCTGCGTGTGTTCTAAGAAGGATATGTATTCATAGTTTGCATGACCTATAAACTTAGATTTGAATCCGTGTGGAATCCAGAATCGTAGGTTTGAATCTCATATGGGAGAAGCTAGTAAAAGTATTTTGCCATATTCACAACAAGATGAAAATCTCTTCATGAGAGTACACCAGGATGAGTTGCCGGAAAGAGGAAACTTTATTTCCTCCACTCACGAATATACCTGGATTTTATTACATATACATTTGTTACTTACATGTAGCTTTATTTTCTTCTAATCACTGAACAACAAATTTTTACTCTTTGTCTTGCTCCGAAATAAAAGTAGGTGAATATTACTAATATTTGTGCCCTAAATCTGAATTTAAAATCCAAATTGTCCCATCACGTACCAGTTGCCGGGAAAAATGAATTCATTTTGTATGATAAAACATTTTTTCTTTCTTTTTTTTAATTTTTCACCGCTACTGTTAAAATTACAACACACTCGGGATTCAAAATGCCTCATAATACTTGAAAAATGTCTACTTGATCAAAAATGATAAGTAATTGATTAAATGGCGATCTTACTCATGTTAATTGTGTAAGCATGTGCGGCTTACAGTTGTTTCAGTGCTTCTTCACACCATCCTCAGAGCCTACTAGATCTCGGTGTCATCTGGAACTTCGCTGCCTGTTGTGTGGGTGCGTTCGATTGTTGAAAAGTGTTGAAATGAGGTGTCAAATAGTGTCTGTGTTCTGAAATTGATCTGTGTGTTGCGAATTTGATCAGGGTGTGTTTTAGTGTGTCTCTATATTTCATATTGTTCTAGTGTGTTGAGTTTTTGGTTTTTGGGTTGTATGTGTAGGATTTCCATGTATGTACTTATGTTATTGTATGTGTGGTTAGCATTAGTTATGTGTTCGGTATATGTAGAAGTTCGAGGCAGCGAAGTTCGAGATGACGCTGAGATCTAGTAGGCTCTGAGGATGGTGTGAAGAAGCACCGAAATAGCTGTAAGCCGCACATGCTTACACAATCAACACGAGTAAGATCGCCATTTAATCAATTATTTCTATTCAAGTGTTAAAAATAGTGTACGAAAGATTGAACATGGACAAAAATACTACACAGTTTAAAACACAACAATAATAAAATTATGTCATGCATATATTGAGAAAAATCTCGGAATTTGAACTTACAAATTAAAATAATTTTCTGGATGTCTTCTGTTTATAACTAGACTCGGGACTGTCTTTTACAAGGAACCAACAATAGTCTGCAAGCATGCTGGATGATCTTCCTTTATATCGCTTTTCCATTTCAGATATTTCTTGATGAAATCTTTCCCTTTGCTCATCGTTTACCGCTCCAAGGTTAAGAGGAAATAAATCCAAATAAGAATGTAAAAAGTGTATTTTGAGAGACATATTATACTCCATTTTCTCATATACACTTGACATAGTTTCCACAACAAGTTCTATGTAGTTGTCTGCCCTAGAATTTCCAAGGAAATATGAGCAAACATCTTTGAAAGCGCGCCATGCCAATTTTTTTTTGTAACGGAACCCCAACTCGCGCCAGATGTTTCTTGGGGGAGTGCTTGTCGAAAAGTGAAATCATAGTATATCTTACAAATCTTACGTGATGCGAAGAAAAGAGATGCATTTTCGGATTCAGCGCACACCAAACCATAAGGGACACATTGTTTTAAGTCGGAGCAAAATTCTTGGTATTCAGTGAATTCATGTAATTATATAATTAATTATATTATATAATTTTAATATATATTTTTTTCATTTTAAACGTGTATTTTCATCTTTTTGAAGTTTCAGCGATTATTTAGAAGTGTTCACGGGACTAATGTGATTAAAATAATTTCACATTTTACTTCTATAAACTTAAGAGGAATATTAAAACATAATCAATCATTGTGTCTGTTTAGCTCAGTTGACTAACGCGTGTTGTTATAAAATTATAAAAAATTATAAAATATAAAATCCTGTAAACCCAACTTCGCAGGTTCAAGTCTCCTGGCTTCCCAAAAGATAAATTATTACAAATTAAAAAAAAAATACATATTAGATATGGATGCAATACATAAATTACGACGTAGTAGAGAGAGAAAAGAGGAGATTAAGTGTATGTATATTTAAGAAATGGTAATAAAGAAGTAGAGGTAGTGACTTCTAGTAACTAATATATTAACTTCTTGAGTAATAATTCAATGGAAAAATATACTTGTGTGCCCGGGTACTAGGAAAATATTAATGAACTGTGAGATGAAGTTCAAACTGTGAGGTAAAATCTTTATCTCACTAGTGAAATAAAGTAATGTTGAATAAAAGCCTACTTTACAAACGCAAAAGTATTTAGTAAAGGCTTGTTTTTCGTTATGGTCATGGATAATTTTTTTTTTACTAGGTACAGTTGTTACTCTTGCATTGTTATTAGTGTAGCTGGTACTACAATATTACTTTTTTTTTGCTTCCGTTCTTCTGTTGCTGAGGACACTACATCTTTCTGCCGCTAGTACTATCTTGCTACAGTCGTTGCTGTTCTTTTAATTGCCACTACAATCACCACTGTTATTGCTACTATTAGGCTAGTACTATTGCTACTACTAGTATTGTCATCCTCTGAGGAGTTTAGTGCTGAGAGGAATGCGGTTCCGACTATTCCAGCGCGGTACTGCAGTGGGAGGGAACAGTGACAGCGGCAGTCTGTAAGGAAGTACAGTCATACTGGAAACATTCGCCCAATTTACGAGAGCAGTATGCCTATTAGTTTTCTAACGTATGTTTGGCGAATTAGAGATACAACCATTCGTACTTACGTGTTCAGAGAAAGAAAGTATTGTAGAAAATTTTATTTATTTATTTATTTATTTATTTATTTATTTATTTATTTATTTATTTATTTATTTATTTATTTATTTATTTATTTATTCTTGTGAAGTTAAGGCCATCACACCACCAGAAATACAAATACAATAAAATAAATAAAAAGAAAAATCATAATAAAACTACAATAATATAAATGAAAAGAAGAATTATACTATACAATTTAGTGATTAGTAGAATTTAATTAAATTTGTAAAGTAATCAATTTAAGTATACTGTGCTGCTAACTCACTCGAGAAATAAAACTATTTGATTTGTATTTTAAGAAATCACCAACAAATGATTTTCGCATGATATTATAGGAACCTGTTTTTCACCATACCAATCACACATATTCTAAAATCCCAATAGAATAAAACCAAAAACTTTTCCACAGCATGTTTCCTTAAAAATGACTTGTAACGGTGAAATATTTAATATGAGTAATTCATATAATATTAACATAGCTAACATCAGGGAGATGTTTGAGCAAAAATTGCAACAACATTTTAATATATTAATAACAAAACCATATAGGCCTAGGTAAACAATATGTAAGTTATATGAAATATTCACACACTACTACAAACTGAAGACTGCATATTTTTGGACGATTAATACTTCCCACTCCGCTCGGCTTGGCTGTAACAACAAAAGAATCTACCTGCAACCCCCTCGCACCGATGGCAAGAATACCTCAGGTCCCAGCGCTAAACTCGTCGGAGGAAGACATTACTGTCGCTATAATACTGTTTCGTTGCTACTTGCACTGTTGCTACTAGTTTTTTTGCTCGGAGAAAGACTCGAAGGCAAACATCTCAGCGTTGGACTTATTGTGCAATCTCCTTATATTGGAATGATTATTGGAGTCTAAAACTGAACTCTAAAACTCCAGGATATAGTCTACTAACCGGTAACTTTCCTAACTTGTTTGGGAACGAAAATGCGCTGCCTGGTTATGAAGTTGAGAAATTTTTTCGCAGCCGATAGTTGAGCATTTTTACGAAGTTGAGAGTGTTTATGACTGTGTGTGTGGGAAGGTAGGTATTTCCCACACTGTAAACATCCGGTAGGCAGACAACCGTCATAAGGGGCGGTTGTCACCCTGGTTGGCCGTCTCATCCGTTGTGTGTGTGCCATGTAAACACGGATTTGTTTGATGGTGTTTGCTCTGTCATCGACCACGCGTTTTGTCCTCCACCCCGGGTCTTTGTTCCAGATCACAGATTAAGAGGAGACTGCGTTATGGGAGGTCGACCATGTTGACGGATTTAGGCCGACGACATTTGCTTCAATATCGAACGAAGTCAATATCAAGTATTATCTGTGGCAGTTGGTCTACATTTTTGCGTTATTATTATACAAACGGATAGGATGTCTGTTTTACACGCCGGTTATCTTAGCGTAAATCACGGCGAGTTTAAGTTTGTGTTGGCAGGTTTCCTCAATTGAACTCTTGTTTGTCTGTTATTTTAATATTTCTTCGTAACTGGTATGACATATACAGTAGAGCAGAGATTTCCAAAGTGGGGTCGTGTAAAGAGCTAAGGGTGGTCGTGAGATCATTTGTTACTTACTGGCTTACTACGGTGATGGGTTGTTAGTCCTTCGCCCAACCCCAAGCTGGAGGACCACCCCTCATCGGCTGTCCGCGACTGCTTATTCAATATATTCACAGCTACCCTCCATATCTGGAAGCCGTCTCCTCGATCCGCAACCTGAGGACGTGCCATGCCGTGGTGATAGGGACCCACAATAGCCTACATGGATCATTTATTACAAAGTAAAACAAAAAGCTTCATGAACAGAAATTTGTTTCATTTAGAAACATAAACAACGTTGAACATAAAAATAAAAAGTATTTAAGTAATTATAAAGTAAAAAATAATTAATGTTATAAATGTGTTTTTTTTTTTTAGAAAGTACCGTCTCCTGAACTCTCTAAAGGCCTATTCACAAACCGTTCTATTTGTTGCAAATCTGGCTTTCAGATATAGCTCCCTGTGCAACAGACGTGAATAATTTGAAGGAAAAAATTGTTCCGGGGCCAGGTACCTATCCCGGGACCCTTCGCCTAGCGCACGAATGCTCTTTCGACTGAGCTACCCAGGAACTACACCTGACACCGTCAGGGAAGGGACAAAAATAGGATTCTGTTGAGTGTAGTTCCTGGGAAGTTCGATCGGTAGAGTATTCATGCGTTAAGCGAAGGGTCCCGGAACGTTCTATTTCTTGTTTTTTGTTTTGATGACAATCGTAAAATAGAAACTTATTTGCAATAAATACGAATTTGCAAATATTGTAAAAATTTAAGAGCATCTTTTGCAAGCTCGAGTTATTCTTGAATTGCTTTGATCCAAAACTGGTCTACGCCTTTTGAAATTACAGGCAGTAGAACGCAATTGTTTTAAACCGGACCAAGTATTCATCTGTGATTGTCGTAATCAAAGGGCTCCCTGAATAAAGGGGATGTCTCCACTTTTTGGGTAAATGTTTTGCCTGTTTCATACGTTAGAAATATGTCCGATCTTTTAGTACAAGGATGGTGTGATTCCGAGCATTTGGTAGTAAGTAAGAGTGAAATAATTGGAGCTGAGCTCCCAATCGTTTCATTGCAAGAAAGTAGTTCCTGGAGCTATATTCAGAATGAGCCGTAAGTAAAGTCATTAATTTCAGGGAAGATGTTCTTTGGGATATTTCGAACACAAAATTTTTCTCGTTTTTTCTTTTCGAGATAAAAATAGTTTTATTTGAAACATTTCATAGCGTGTTTCGGGAAAACCATTGATTTAATCCCCAATATGCTCAGCTAATTTAAGAAAGCAGTGTATTATGATAATGTCTTGCCCAAAAGCACATCGCGCCTTCAAAAACTTCGGAACCAATGCAGTTGAGATAAGAAAGTAAAGTTACCGCGGTGTTCTTATCATCATCATCATCATCATCACCACCACCACCACCACCATCACCACCACCATCATCACCATCACCATGCCAAGGAGACCGTAATAGTGTTCTACGAAGAAAGTAACCTTAACCCTGCATTACTCAGGTGGGGTGTGGTAAACCCCGGTGCGTATATTTCAACGAAAATCTAAGAGATGGAGCTAGTGTGTACTCTGTGCATCTGTATACCTTTCAATCACATCCAGAAGAGTTCACTTAAGAAATTGTTTGAGTGAACTAAGAATAGTATAGGCTATTTAACTGCGTTTATCTGATTTCTGAAACTTGCGGAAAAATATACTATTAGTTATTTAAAATGGGGTTTGTGAAACCCCACCTGAGCAATGGTGAGAATATTTATAACATGAGTAACGCAGGGTTAAAAAGTGAAATGAATTTATGAAATCCTTTGTATGAATGTCTATTTTTGTTATATCGATGGCCCAGAACCAGACTGTTCCAAGTCCATTTTACTATTTTTTTTCAGGAGAGCTATTTTAAGCTCCTGGCATTCAAAGCTTCGTGAAACAATTTGGAATAGCTACATAGCAACCTTATGGAGGGGAATATTTACAATTTTGTTCGATTCATATATGCAGACAAGAACTGGAACACAATGGAACACCGATTTCTTTCTTATAAAATGTTGGACTTAGAACAGTCTGGTTCTCAGCCATCGATATAACTGAATTCACAGGTTTTAATCTTGTTCGTACCACAGCCTGGCACACACATTACACATGTAATCAGATTTATTGTTAAAATGTTTATTAAGAAAGCCAACAGGTTCTTTATTACATTGTGTTTCTTTAACATTCATCACTATAAATTCGTAACTGAATAACTTCTCCCCTTGCCCCTCACAAAAAGTATATCACGCTTGGAGAAGACTTTCTGCAATGAAAATACAGTTTACAGTTCTGAATTAATGATATGTCTCGGTTGTATATCACTGTAAGTTAAACGCTCAGGAAACGAAAATTTCTCCGACTGTCAGACAAAGGGTTACAGACTATGCTGTTCGTGTTGCTAGGCTAGCCACTGTGTACTCATTGGGCTTATCAGACGGGATACAGAGCGCATGCAAATCTGGAGCTATATAGAGCAGAATTATTACCGTGCGTAATTGTTAAGTCTCCCCCTCTAATGGCGAGCCCGACATCGGATTTTTTTCAGTTTTAGATTGACAGCTTAATTTAGAAGAAGCTGTAATTTTTCCTCCCCTTCCATTCCGTTCCTCGGATTCATTAAAGGCATTCTAGATGATAGGCCGACCCAACTTCTATATATGAAGCTGGAGGCAGGATAGCCAACATCGGTGATTTTTCACTAATAAAAAATTTAGCTTGTGTATGGAGAAAAAATGGGAGTATAAGGGTACAGTACAGCAGTTATTCATAGATTTCTAAAAGGCATATGACTCGGTTAAGGGGGAAATATTATATGATATTCTTATTGAATTTGGTATTCCCAAGAAACTAGTTCGATTAATTAAAATGTGTCTCAGTGAAACATGCAGCAGAGTCGGTATAGGTCAGTTTCTATCTGATGATTTTCCAATTCACTGCGGGCTGAAGCAGGGAGATGCACTATCACCTTTACTTTTTAACTTCGCTCTAGAATATGCCATTAGAAAGTTCAGGATAACACAGAGGGTTTGGAATTGAACGGGTTACATCAGCTTCTTGTCTATGCGGATGACGTGAATTTGTTAGGAAAAAATCCACAAACGATTAGAGAAAACACGGAAATTTTATTTGAAGCAAGTAAAGCGATCGGTTTGGAAGTAAATCCCGAAAAGACAAAGTATATGATTATATCTCGTGACCAGAATATTGTACGAAATGGAAATATAAAAATTGGAGATTTATCCTTCGAAGAGGTGGAAAAATTCAAATATCTTGGAGCAACAGTAACAAATATAAATGACACTCGGGAGGAAATTAAACGCAGAATGAATATGGGAAATGCGTGTTATTATTCAGTTGAGAAGCTCTTATCATCCAGTCTGCTGTCCAAAAATCTGAAAGTTAGAATTTATAAAACAGTTATATTACCGGTTCTTCTGTATGGTTGTGAAACTTGGACTCTCACTCTGAGAGAGGAACATAGGTTAAGGGTGTTTGAGAATAAGGTGCTTAGGAAAATATTTGGGGCTAAGCGGGATGAAGTTGCAGGAGAATGGAGAAAGTTACACAACACAGAACTGCACGCATTGTATTCTTCACCTGACATAATTAGGAACATTAAATCCAGACGTTTGAGATGGGCAGGGCATGTAGCACGTATGGGCGAATCCAGAAATGCATATAGAGTGTTAGTTGGGAGACCGGAGGGAAAAAGACCTTTAGGGAGGGCGAGACGTAGATGGGAGGATAATATTAAAATGGATTTGAGGGAGGTGGGGTATGATGATAGACACTGGATTAATCTTGCACAGGATAGGGACCGCTGGCGGGCTTATTTGAGGGCGGCAATGAACGTTCGGGTTCCTTAAAAGCCATTTGTAAGTAAGTAAAATTGTGAGTTAAGATACGTTGGTACATTCTGGCAACATGGCCTTCTGTTAGTAGGATATGTCAATTTTGTTCTGTAGTTTCTCACTCAAGTAACACACACTTGCAAACGAATATTTTCTCAACTTCACTCCTTGTTTCATATGAAAGAATTTCTACCACTTACAAGGAGAAGACACGCTCTGTATATCACCGAATGGAATAAGATGGTGTGAGATGAAAGTACAAGTCGTAGTGTTTAAAGTCATACCTGGTATGAGTGGCCAATGACCCCTCGTTTTGAAAATATTGGCTATTGTTTGCGACATACTTCCGTTAGGTGCCTAATAGGGAAGCACTAGACTGTGTAACAGCGTAGCTCATATGGTTGGATGCTGAGTTGTTATCCAGGCAACCTAAGTTCGAGTCTTAACTGGTCCTATTTTTTTTTCTTTTAATAATGATTAATATTGTGATCACAGTTATCTATTTACATATATCATATTTCTCAATGTATTAAACGCTTCATCATGTTCTGAACAAATTATAATTAACTAACATTGTATTGTAAAGGAGAAACAATGAAATATTACGTAGGAAGGTAAGATGTGTTACTGGCGTCTGTTCTATTTCTATAGAAGCTATTCCATTTCATTATTCATTATGATGTCATAAAAAACACAAAACATACATATTTCCTGCACTATGCACAGAAAATGAAAGAAGGTTGTCCACAGTCACACACATTTTTCCGCACTTCTGCTGCGAAAAAAATATATTCCTTCACATTCACAAACACTTCTCTTTCGTTTATCAATTTTGATGCATACCACGCATATTTAAACATGGCTTTGAATATAGGAACTGACAACTGAAAGTGAATTAAAATAATAATAATAATAATAATAATAATAATAATAATAATAATAACAATAATAACAATAATAATATCAAGCTTTAAAAAAATGAGCAGGCATTAGAATTCGAACTCAGGTTGCCTGGATGACAACTCAGCATCCAACCACATGAGCTACGCCCTTACACAGTCTAATGCTTCCCTATTAGGCACCTAACGGAAGTATGTCACAAACAATAGCCAATATTTTCAAAACGAGGGGTCATTGGCCACCCATACCTGGTGTGACTTTAAACAGTACTTCTTGTACTTTCATATCACAAAATCTTATTTAATTCGGTTATATACAGAGCGTGTCCTCTCCTCGTTAGTCTAAAAAAGAATCTTATTCAGACACTTGTAATGCTCCATTTTGATTATTGCGATTCCTTACTAACGTAAGTTCACTCTTACCTGAGAGATTACAACGTGTTCGTAATGTGTGCATACGATTCATCTGCAACATTCACTGTCTCTTCTATTTAGAATCATGCATACTTCTACTCCGAATTATCTGTTATCGCGCTTTCAATTTCTTACAACTCTTCGAAACCGGCATCAAGCACTTTTTTCTATCCCTCATCATAGAACGTCTTTATACTCATCCTCCTACACTGTAGAAATACCTCATATGTGGAATTCGTTATCTAATGACGTCAGGGACTGCCGGACTTTATCACAGTTCAAATTTGAATTGGAAAATTTTGTCTTATTTCATGCTTTTTAGGTATTGCTAGAAGTATTGATTTGTGTGTGTGTGTTTTTTTTTTATATTTTTTACTCTAGATTAAAATTGCAAGTTTCTTGTTTATGTTAGTTAATTAGTTAGGATACAATTAATTATGATACTTAATCATTCATTTAAAGTTTGTGTGACTGCAACTTGCGTATATTTTTGTGTGGCGTTACTTTGTTTATAGTGTATATGTTTCCTTTTTATTTCTATCATTGTATTTGTATTTCTGGTGGTGTGGAAGAGAACGCCTGATGACCTTAACTACACCAGAATAAATAAATAAATAGGTAAATAAATAAATAAATAAATAAATAAATTTCTCTCAGGAAATGTAAAGATACAACAGTCTCCTATACAATTACAAGCATAAAATAAAAATGTAGACCTTAATTTTTTCAGTTTTATTTCACCATAGTGTCCTCTTGAGTTTTTAAGAAAAGGTTATGTCCTTGGTTTGTCTCTGGGTAAAGTGTAGCTGATTTATGCTCTTTGAATTATGGGTAGATGATTTTTAACAGCGTTCTCTGTTGGCAACCCTTCTCTAAGCGAAGATGCGGAGTTAAATGTCTAGTTCTGTCTTGGGCCGAGGAGTGCGCCCCGGGGCGAGTCCCATTAGGACGTGAGAGCCGGCTAATGATAATGATACGACTCTGCTGTGACGTCTGCATTGTTCCGTTTCGTGCGGGTGGAATGCTTCATGTGTTTCATTCCCTGTGTCTCCAAGTCGTAATGTTCATCTCGACAAAGGATTTATGCATTACAAGAATATTTCACATGAGAATGTGCATGTCAGCGTTATAGAATTCTAGCTTCATTGCATTCCGATGCATATCTCTGTTATCACATATTCTGATCCTACTCTAATGCAGTAACGGGAGTTGCAATACAGCGTAGAATTTATGGATACGTGCTCAGTTTTAAAGAAAGCCGACAGTTTCATATTTTCACGACAAAACTGCAGAATTTTTAAATGTTTCTACCCTTTTTTTTATTACCTGCTTACAAAATTGTTTAATACCTGGTATTAAATTACTCAGGGTTGCCATGTTTTGGCGCTTTACATAATGAAGACTCATTTTGAATGACTTTGATGCTCTCTGCAAAAATTAAATCCGTTTTCGTCAAACACCCACAGTTTTTATGTAATTCCTTAAGTGCGCTATATTTAAATATACTTAAATTTCGCGCGTAATCTTATACTGCAATTGATATAATCCTTCATCATATATACCCAGATTGCTCGGCCTTATAGGCTTTGACGGTAGCAACTTTTGTCAGGTTTACTATCCTACCACTTAGTTATTATTAGAGGGCGGATGTTGATGACCTAAAAATCTACTTAAAATGATCATTAAAATGCCCTTAAACTAATGGAAAAATGACATGAAATTAAAAGAAAATTACCATTAATTATTAGTCAAAGTACTCGCACCACAACTTCTTATAAATTAGTCACTTTGTTTCAATGACTGCCCTGCAAATCTCGGAGAGAGGAGACAACTTCCTGGAATTTTATTAAGATAAAAGAAAAGAACATGCAACAAAACGAAAGTTTTAAGGGAAAACTATAGATTTTAATGAGGGTTTACAATGTGTTTCAATCAGGGGTGGTCCATGTCAGTTCCTTCATTCTCCGTCTTCTCCTCCTTCCACTCTTCACTTTTGTTACCAGATCTACCAGATGGGGGAATGAGAATGACAAAAACAAATTGTGGGCGTAGCGTGCATTCTTGCAATCTTTGTGTTAAAAATACTGTCTCCTACAGTATACATCCATACTGAACCATAATGGGTGACACAACGTCCTGTCCAGGACACGGTCAAAATTTCCCCCCTTCCAAACATTAATTCTAAAGACACCCTTGTACCGACAAAAGAACAGTAGTGGTCAAAGCCCCTACTTAAAGTAAGCTGTTGCCAAGCATTTTATATTACTTCCGTTGTGTGAAGTGAAGCCTTCAGTGGAATGAGGGATGGACTTTAGAGTTTGTTCCAAACGATAAGACTCAAACTTCACTTTTGTTCACGTATTCAGTAGGGAATTACTCCTGACCTATTTGCTTAGAAAATGATTTAACAGACCTGTCGGTAAAGAAGAAAGTAAAATGCATTCCATGTGATCTAAAGGTTCTTCAGAGTGTTAAAAATGACCAAAAATTGCCGGAAAAAATGACCTAATAAGTCTAAATCGTAAAAAATAAAAAAAAAAAATGCAATATAAGAAATTATTTGTTTACGTTGATATCAACATAGAAAGGATTTCTATATTAATAAGCATCGTGTTAATGTGAAAAGTAAGAAGATGACTTTTAATCAACATCCGCCCCCTAGTTATTACATAAGGAGTCACGTCATAACTCCCATTTGAATTGCATTAGCGACTGTACTGCCATCTCGTGTTCGTTTACGGCGGACGGATGGCGATCCTGGCGGTTGTTCTCTTCAAAGTGCTACCGATTTTAACATAGGGATGAGCAATCTGTTATATATTATATGATCTGGGCTATTAGCTAGTTAAACATGGGGCTGATGTGTGCATATCATTTTTGACTGGGGAAAACATTAATATGGTATGTGGTTCGTGATTATTCGACTTTGTGTTGTTTCCACTTTATTTTTTTACAATGTATTCTCATAGGAGTCAAATCACACACATGCAAATAAGGGCGAATATGGTCTCTGCTTCTCTGAGAAAATAGTTTCATGTATCTAGTTTTCAGATAAATGTATTTTTAAATATTGATCCGTTTTGAATTGCTCGTGTACAGTTTTCATGTGATTTTGTATATATGTAAAAAGTATGTATTGTGTACATGGTGGCCATTTGAGAAGGAATTAGTTCATCTACAGATCATGTCTAAGTTATATCTATGTGTAAAGTGTTAGTCGTCATGGGTATTTTTTGGAATTTGAACGCCATTATAAAGAAATAAATTCTGCTTCAGTGGCTTTTACGAATGTTACAATAACAAAAACTTTCTGTGGGCACTGTAATTGATACAGACAGCGTTGTTCAGCAGATTATGCTTTGGCATGAATTCGATACGTGCGGTGACCTTTCCATTCATACGCTGCGGTATAAGGCCCAATCAGCTAATCGGGTTACACTGGAACAACTGATGGTTGTGTGTTCCTTTGATGTGTTAGCTCACAGAGAGTTTGCACAGGTACACCATCACAGAGGCTGTGATCGGCAGCTTTCGTTTGGAATCAAAAGCTCGTCGACTGCATCCGAGTTTGATAATACGACGTTTATATTCCGGTATTGTAGCAGGGGCTGAAAATAGATTCCGTAATGGTCATGAGGGTAGATTTCATTTAAGTAGGGCGAAACACTCCCCCGCCAACCCTAACTAAAAAAAAAAAAAAGAAAGATTCCCGTATGACCATTTCATTCAGTGCTTGTGTTGAGCCACAAGGGTGCTAGAGGAAAGAAGGTTAAATAAAAGAAGGGGATTGTTATCGAAAAGCCGAGGGGTGAGGTTGGAGTTAGTTTGGCATACTTTATAGTGAGGGCTCTACAAGGGTCGGGCATTGAGGATATGTTACTTCAGTGGTCCACGATCCCAGAAAGAATCAGATATACTGCAACCCTGCCATATGCATTTTGTGGTAAATTTGTAGCCCTTGTATTCTGTTGCATAATAATTCGCATGCAGTGTAATTTTGACGATGTTTGCATTTTCATTTTTGTAACGTCAACATTGCAATCTACAGTCTTACCCCCTTTTTTTCAATCCGTTGTTTTACGACGCTTTATCAACTGCTAAGTTTATCTAGCGCCTAAATGAAATGAAAGTGATAATGCCAGCGAATTGAGACCGGGGTCCAACGCCGAAAGTTACCCAGTATTTGATCTTAATGAGTGGAAGGAAAACCCAGAAAAATCTCAATCAGGTACTGTTGTCTTTAGATAGCTTGGCCGGTCATAACATGCATTCATTTAGTGTTCTGCCCAAGGGCAGGTCTTTCACTGCAAACCCAGCTTTCTCCCATCTTTCCTATTTTCTGCCTTCCTCATTGTTTCTTCATGTGATTCATATATCTTAATGTCGTGTATTATCTGATATCTTCTTCTACTCCGAACTCTTCTTCCGTTCACCATTCCTTCCAGTGCATCCTTCAGTAGGCCAGTGACCCATCTGATCAGTTTCAGTATTCATTCTTTCTTTACCCACTCTTTCCAACACAGCTTCATTTCTTATTCTGTCTATCCACTTCACACGTTCCATTCTTCTCCATATCCACATTTCAAATGTTTCTATTAGCTTCTTTTCACTTCGTCGTAATGTCCACGTTTCTTCCCCAAGCAATGCCACACTCCATACAAAGGATTTCAGTAGTCTCTTCCTTAGTTGTCATAACATTATGCGCAGAAAATCATGTAAGTTCATTAGATACTGACAAAGAAAAAGAAAAGGGTGTAAGGGTTAGTCTCTGTGCAACTTCTGTGGTGTTCACTTCTATGCCTCTTGCAAGTGCGTAGTATACTAACCATTGCAAAAACATTAGTACTGTAATGTAGTGGTTTCCAAAGTGGGGATCGCGACCCCCTGAGGTGTCGTGTAACAAGCTGAGAAGGGAGTCGTTAGATGATTTACAAAATAAAACAAAAACGCCTTTTTAACATATTTTTTTTCCTTTAAAAACATAAACAACGTTGAACATAAAAGTAAAACAATATCTTTCAGAAGTTATAAAGTATGAAATAATGAGTGTGATAAATGTGCCTGTTTTCCAGAACGTAGACTTTCAAATCTGGACTAAGTATTCGGTACACTCACTGTGATATCGTTTTAAAGTTCGAGATTTCTTGCTTCTGTTTTGATAGTAATTCTAGACGAGAAACTTAATTTGCATGAATACGAGGTTGCAAATCTTATAAAAAATTTAAGAGCTCCTTTTGCAAACTCGAGGTATTCTTTTGGGCCAAACTGGTCAACGCTCTACGAGAAAAAGGGTTTGATTTGAATTTACAGGAGGGGGCACTATGGTCCAGCACTGCGACCTGTTACGGTCTATTGCGCTAACCTTCAAGCTAGGTACATTCCCAAACCCACACAGGCTGACTACACTAAGGTTCGCTACGTACCCAGGTGTCGAGCAGGCAATACCCCTTCGTTCCTAGGCCAGCCCCCTCCGTGCGTTGCAGCCGGCGATCAGGAAATGCTATGGAATGATGACGGAATGGTAACAGAGTAAGTAAATGCCTAATATGGCGAAAAACGGAAGAACCTCGAGAAAAACTCCAACTGCGACCTTGTCCGCCACAAGTGTCACTATGGATTTTTCAATAAAAAATCCCAGACCTGACCGGGACTCGAAACCGGGCCGCCTGCGTGACAGGTCAGAGGTTTGACCACTCAATCACCGGAAAAAGGGTTAGTTCGTTTCAACATTACATCAGCAGGTACAGGTACAGTGACTTTTTCCTTAATATTTTTTTTAGAATTTCAACCAGTTGAACGCAATGGATTCAGTATCCATGTGTCATAATTATCATTGGTTTTGAGTAAAATTATATTTGTTTACGATTTTACAGGGATTTGTATTTGTAGAATGAAGCCAAGAACCGGTACGGTAGTGGGGGTTCACAAATTGAAGCCTTGCTCAAAAATGGGTCGCGTTTTCAAAAAGTTTAGTAACCACTGCTGTAATGGAACGAAGTTTATTTTATTGTCAATAAAAGAGTGAAAACAGAAGACTACATTGTGTTAAGTGTTTGGGTAGCAGTGAGTGAAAAAACTGTTTTTTCCTATGGAATGCAGGTACGTGACCAGTGCTTTCCAAATGAGCTATAACTTACGTCAGTATGCACGCAGTTCTACTCCTTCCCCCTCCTACCTCATGAATATGCTGTGATACTGACTCCTCCACGTGACCCCTACTCAAATATTCGCGCATAACCCCGGCAAAGCTATCTAAACATAATAGTAACTTCTCCCAACCAGTATTTAAAAACCCGGTCCCACTCGTTTCACAATCACACATGCTAAATTTTATTGTTTTCCTAGTTTTTTTTTTATGATTTGGTGAACTGATGAAGGGAAAAACTGGACCCAGAAATTTGACGCTTTAGTCAGGCATTCGGATGTCGGCGTGTTAATAGCGATACCACAGTCTACTATATACAGTCGCGAAGCTCAATATGTAGTAAAAATGCAAACATGGGTAGTTGCCCACCACTAGGATCGCTACTATCGCCTCATCATCGCAGATCTCTCTCCTAGCAGACGACAAAATATGTTACACTTTCGTTGTCGTGTTCTCTTGGAAAAATTAACACCTTCCTTCCATTATTGAAATATTAAATGCATAAAGTTAATTTATTATTTTAATGAAGTATATTAAATTCCACCATAAACTCGAAGATACCTGCAAGAAATAAGTTAATATAATTTTTGTTTGTGCAAAACGAACTGAAATTTACTATAATAGCTTCACTCATTCAAGATTATAACGATAATTAACTATGAAACCAATAAATATTAATTTGCATTTCCCTTTACAACAATAATAATGGAAATATGAATTAATGGAGTAACTTACGTGTACCGGTACTTGTAGTGTAGGCGTACGTAGTTAACAAAGTGGGATGAGGTTAAGCAATAATAATTACACCAGGATTGGAAATAAAACGTGATCAATAAATTTTATTGTAACAGACTTTTTCTACGTCTCTAGTAAAGCAACAAATAAAAATAACAACAAAATTAACAGCTATAATTAAAAACATATCCTTTGAAAAAAAAAAGTAGGCCTAAGCAATAATAATCCCACCAGAATCGAAAATAAAACGTGATCAATAAATTTCATTAAAACAAACTTAATTTTTTTCTACGTCTTTAGTAAAATAACACATAAAAAATAACAAAATTAATAACTACAATTAAAAATATATCCTCTGAA
This sequence comes from Periplaneta americana, assembly GCF_040183065.1. Taxonomy (NCBI): domain Eukaryota; kingdom Metazoa; phylum Arthropoda; class Insecta; order Blattodea; family Blattidae; genus Periplaneta; species Periplaneta americana. The sequence continues at coordinate 53,732,024 of NC_091122.1, forward strand.
AAAAAAAGTAGGCCTAACCTTTATTTCTCTGGAAATTTAGCAGCCTAAGTGACAGAACTTTAACCGGCATCTAATGTCCTATCGGTTAGACTGAAACATTTCATTGTGAAATTTAAGGATATGATGTATTCTAACAGTCACAAAGAACTTCAAAATTAATAGTTTTGTTTCTTCACAGCATTCTTGTGGAAACCCAGGAACCTTTCTGAATCTTTCGGAAATCGGAAAAAGGATAACTCTGGCCTCTTTCTCTTACTGTTGCTACAATTTATATCACTACAAACGTCTCCTCCTTGTCCTATATTATTAGTATTCCAATTATTATATTTCAGCCATTAAGATTTTCATTACAACCAATAACGAACATTTCACAAGCATCAATGTGAAATACGCAACGAGCTAGCACTCGATAGAAATACGACACAGTCCAAAGTCGACCATGGACAGTCTATTGTTTCTAGTTGCTAACCGCTTGGACCGCTTTATCACGAGATTTGCAAAAAAACACCTCAAGCTTCGCGACTGTATATAGTAGACTGTGGCGATATTATGAAAGTTAACTGAAATGAAATGTTCAAGGGAAGGATGTCCATTTCAACGTAACGGTCAATTGGATAAAGTGTCAGGAAGTGTCAACATCTTATGTCACTTGCTGAGTAACTACAAAGAGTTACGTCACACTATTGTCGTCATTTCCTTAGCAAAGGTCAGACTCTTGTATTGATATGATGTTTGCTAGAAGCTAGAGGGATGGGCTTGAAGCTGGTCCACAATGAACCGGGAACGAAAACGGGAAGCGAAGAACGTGAACGTGAAGATCTTTGGTTCATAATAAACCGAGAACGAAAATTGCTATGCATATCAATATGTATGTCAATAATACGATATGTAAAGTCGATATTACTCATTCTGATGTTATTTGTGTGTACTTGACCAATGGCATTCTCTCATGAGTGCAAGCCAGCCAACATAAACACAGGTAAACCAATTTCGAAATTTAAGGCACGGAATATTTAAGAATTCAATTCACCTGGAAATCTTGTCGCATATACAGGATGTTTCCGAGGTGGTGTTACAAACTTTTATGGATGATGGCGAAGGGCACATGTATCAATTTGAGATAAGAAACCCTGGTCCGGAAATGACCGAGTCGAACGTTACAAGCAAAAATAGTTGTGTGGAAATGAAATAATTTTATTCATCTGTACACCTTATTTATGTGTATTTATCTGTACATCTTACACATGCTGTATTCATCTGACGTTGTTTACGTTGTCTACTTACAGTATTCCATTCAGTGCGCTGTTTGAGGGTTGGGGACAGAACACTACACTAAAGCAATGCAGATAGCGTAATGTGTAACGGACATGGTCGGCCCTGATATGCACGTCTGTAGACAGCAGTGTATGTGTACAAGTTGCAGTGTCCAGTCGATCAGTCCTAGTGAAATGGAGGAGTACACGAGAGCGGCATATGCAGACCTGATTTTCGAATACGGATGAGCCAATGGGAACAGTAGACAAGCTCAGATTGTATCGGGACAAGTACCCACGTAGGAGACATCCGGCCCATACCGTCTTTCCACGACTGTTCCAAAGGTTAAGGGAAGGAGGGCACGTGGTGCCAAATTACAATTCCATTTCCACACAACTATTTTTGCTTATAACTTTCGACTCGGTCATTTCCGGACCAGGGTTCCTTATCTCAAATTGATACATGTGCCCGTCGCCATCATCCCTGAAAGTTTATAACACCACCTCGGAAACACCCTGTACATTTAGCATATATGGAAAGTGATTCTACTGAATTTCTGTGTTAGTTACAACTAATGGATGCCCAAGAAATTATGTTACGGCCTCCTTGCTACAAGAGATACGAAGACCAAATAGCTTTTAATGACAACAGAATGAATCTAGTAGGCTGTGATCGGATTTAACAATATTTTTGTTCTCGTTGTTTCCGTTCCCGGTTTATTGTGGACCGGCCTTTACTTTCTTGCTTGGATTATATTTCTAGTTTCTCTTATCATAGATCCATACTAATGACTCTCTAATTAATCAGTCCACGTGAAACACAGTAATTCCGTTGTAAATACTGTACTTGTCAGTTATATGGTATTGTAAATTTATTTCAACTCAACAATGTAACTTTTATTTAAAGCAACAATAACTATTCACTCTCTACAATTTAACTTCACTCCCGTCAACAATGGGATTTGCTCTCCGCACAGCAACACAGCGTTCGATATTGCACTCCACTGATGACAATGACAATTTACTTGGACTATTACGAATAACGATGAACTTTTAATCTTAACTAATATTTACAAAGCACTATTTATAAATCAGAACTGTCAGTTCTCAGTTCACAGTTCTTCGAGCTCAGTCACTAGAGTTCACAGTATCTCGAACCACAGACCTTCAGAGACAGTCCACTGTACTCGAACTCAGGTCCCTCCAACTGCGGTCCACTGCAGTCGAACTCAGGTCCCTCCAACTGCGGTCCACTGCACTCGAACTCAGGCCTTCGGATGCTGACACAGTTGCGGACGCACACTCAAGTCGAACTCCGGTACACAAGACTGGCTTGCTTGCTCTGGCTTACTTACTGAATGGCTGAATAAACTGAAACTGCTCTAGTTCGCTCGCGTTTCTTCTTTTATAGCTAAACCATAGTTACGAGAAATTTCTACGAGTGTCCTCTCGAATTATCTGGATATCTCCACTTCGACGGACTCCTCTAGAAGATTCGGGAGGGTCCGTCCCCCCTTCACTCCGCAAGTAGCAGCTGCGCGCGCAATCTCCCCTCGTCGCGTTGACGTAATACACCCCCTCTGCCCTTCAGCATGCAGATGCTCCCCGTACCATCGTTTCGTCTGCCGCGCGCCCTGTTGCACGCGTGTTCGAACCCCAGTGCTCTGTGGAGCCCGTGTCGACTCGCGCGCGACCTGCTCTCTTGCGGGAAGCGTGTTCGAGTCTCGAGGTGGCTGTCACAGTATACATTCAACAAACAAATAAACGAAAATAATCATTAATAATACAACAAGTGAATTGCATTGAATTTTTACCACTATTCATCATATTTACAATCCATATAAATAAGAACCAATCCTTTAAAAAATTGAAATATCACAAAAACACCCGAGCAAGAGCATATGTTTCCCGCAGTGACAGGGAACCTGTGAATCGTATCCCTCTTTTTTAATTGCTCTATATAAGAATTTTTAAAATAAGAGAGTTAATATTTTTGTGTACGGTACCATATTTTTTACAACTGCAATTAATATGTATTAATGCAATTATTTAAAATTTACTTATTATGCATTTTTTCCCCACATAAGATCATGATAATTATATTTACACTATATTAACGAGCAATTGTCTACTGCTATGGATAAAGATTAGCATGTCTGACTGTGAAACAAGCGGGCCCGGGTTCAGATCCTGGTTGAGACAAGTTATCTGGTTAATTTTTTCCGAGTTTTTTCATCAACCGTTCGAAACAGAATTGCTGGGTAAGTTTGTACCTTCAGCGTTGGACCTCGGACTCATTTCGTCATTTATTGAAATGGAACTATTATTACCATAGTCTAGGTTAAGTTCGCTATGCAGCCTGCTGTATGCGCACAAGAGCGCGACCGTTCGGTGACAATTAACATTTAAAGAACAGAATGGTAAGCACAATAAGCCTCAGGCTGAGGTGCAAGCCTTCGGGAGTACTCCTTCGTCAAAAATATATACAGAGTGAACAGTAAGTCATATCAATATTTTCAGGAGATTATTCTTTGAGATATTTCAACCATAAAAGTTTAATGCAATTTTACTCGTTTTTGCTTGCTTTTCGAGTTAAAAATTGTTTCATATGAGACATTTCATTGCGTGTTTAGAGAAAACCATTGATTTAATTCTCAACATGCTCAATCAATTTAAGAGAATAGTGTATTATGATAATGAATGATTGAAATAATTTTAGTTTTGTCCTTTAAATGTGTAGACATTTGACTGGAAAAATGTAACATTTTAAAATTCCTTTTCATAACGAAAAGTTACATTTGTTCAGATAAAATTTCTGCACATTTAAAGGACAGAACTAAAATTATTTCAAACATTCGTTATCATAATACATTGCTCTCTTAAATTGACCGAGCACAATGGAAATCAATTAAATAGCTTTCCCAAAATACGCTATCAGATCTTTCATATAAAATAATTTTTTCTCAAAAAGGAAGCAAAAACGAGCAAAAAATGTATAAAACGTTTTTGTTCGAAATATCTGAAAGACTAGCTTCTTGAAATTAACGCCATTACTTACGGTTCACCCATATATTAGAGAGTTATAGCGAACTAACCCTAGTGAGGACCAGATAATTGCACAGATATTGCTCAAAACGGGTATTCTAATTCAGTGTTCCTCAACCTTTTTCTACTTACGGCACACCCTAGACGGGCCAAAATGTTAATCCCCTCAAAAACATATGATGCGACTCTCTTCATATAATTAGGCTACGTAATGTAATCAAATTTATTATTATTATTATTATTATTATTATTATTATTATTATTATTATTAAAGAGAAATAGACTCTTGCATTTATGAACTTTAATTCCCCCTGAAAAATAAACCTTCCTATTACAAATATTAAAGTAAATAACTTTCCTCATATCTTCAATGTGTTACTTGGGACTGCTTAGCTGCACACAGGTGGCTGACCCGTGGCTGAATCGTTGACAGTGCAAGCCTCATTTATCGATGGACTTGAATCTCTTCCTCTTTGATGTTTTAATTTAAGTTAAAGTCGAGAAGCCCAGTTCACACATATATGTAGTTTAAAGTGGCAATAACATATTACTGCCATCTCGGAGATAGCCGGATAGTCCTAGTCACTCCTTATTGACAGCCGAAATATTTCAAAAGGCACTACGAGAAGATTTAACTTTAATGTTCTGTCTGCTTTTAAATCTGCCAGTTCCTCTTGTATAAGTATATTATTCGGAAGATGTTTTGAATCCACAGTAAATGGGTCACGAACTCAGTCGAAATCTTGAACACATTATCCACAATAATTCTAGAACGTCTGTTGCAAGATTACTAAATGTTCTTTAATTATGTCCATCAACACTTTATTACTGTCAGCAAGGAGCCATATAGTTAGGAACATCTCAAAAGACCCATGATGATTGTGTCAGTAGAGGGAGGAATTTAATTTTAATGTAATTTTAATAAAGTCTTAGAATAATTGGTTAAAATTCACGTCACACCTTCCACCTTGTGGAGGCACACCAGTGTGCCACGGCACATCGGTTGCGGAACACTGTTCTAATTGGATGTAACCCAGAATGCATTTTGTTTACTGTTTTTCAAAAGCTTAGAAAAATATTGGTATGCCATTACTTTAGGTCTATATGATTTCAGTTTCATGTCGAGGTCACCCAGGTGACATACAAACAAATACAAGGAAATTAAAATATGTATAAGATACAGAGATGAGTTCTATCGATGACACTTTAAATTGCAGATCCTGATAAACATGCATTTGAAATACCCCTACGTATAGGTTACAACAGAGGAGATTTAAAAAAAAGAAGTAACACCAGATGGCAGGTGGTGCTAGTAATGGCATTGGCCACGTAAACCGATTGTCGCCTATCTAATTGTGTTTAACCGCTACACTTGATAGCACGTGTTGTTGAATCCCTTGCCTAGATCGCTATTGAAATTCTAACTTGGGTGCTTGATCACGAACGCCCCAGGTTCTCGCCCCTCTGACCCTGATTAACTGTTGCATTGTGACGTATAATCACCCCTCAGGTCACCGAAGGTAATCAGTTGATGCGATCGTCGTAATGGGCATGATCAGTAAATTATTGGCTTATTTGTTATGTAATTTGTCCCCTCTGGGTTTAGCCTGAAGCTGGTCCTTTGCTGCAAGTTGTTTCGCTGTACTGTACTACTAAAGCAACCCCACACCCCCTCAAGCTGTTGAGCGGCACTCGTCACATGAGCTATACAATTATTTCTAGGAAGTAAGTTCGCATTGAAGTGATCTTCCACTGAATTCAGGTGCTCCGCTTACCCCAACGACTATTTGATCCAATATCAAGGTGATTCAGAAGGTTTATGTAAATTGCTAGATGGTGAAATATATGGATTTAAAAAAAAAAGTACCCAATATTTTAAGAGGTTATAGTATGCATCAAAGCAAGAAAAAAAAAGTCTAATAAACGTTGGTCCTACAACATATACTTTCTGACATCTGAACACTTGTTCATAGGAGGTACTCAATGTGACGTCCATATATGGCAATGCATTTTTCTGGCCTACAATACAGCTGGCTACTAGATAATCATACCGTAATTGACATCCCTGCTGTGGAATACTGATACGTCGCAAGGAATACTGAAAAGAAAAGTTTGATTGCGGATATGAGCGGGGTTCAGTAGAGATGGTGTTGTGAATTTTCGTAATCAGCATGTGTGGGCTGATGAAAATTCCCATGCACTTGAAGAAACAAGGCATCAGCACCGTCAATCAACTTATGGGCAGACGTCCTTGGCGATAGATTAAGAACCATACGTGCTACCACAGAGATTAACCGGGGCTCGTTATCAGGATTTTCTAATTAATACATTGCCTACCTTGCTGGAGTATGTGCCATGTCAGCAAAGACTACAGGTGTGGTTCATGCATGATGGCACACCAGCACATTTTTTTCCGCAATGAGCGTTAACACCTGACGCTGACATTTCAGGACCGCTGAATTGATTGGGGAGGCTCCACACCTTGGCCTCCTCGTTCCTCAAATCTAAATTCCCTAGACTTTTGGTTATCAAGAACAACCAGGTCAATTTCAAAGAGTGCGTGATTCCTTACGCCGAAGGACAGAGGAATGCATTGCCATGAATGGACGTCACATTGAGCACCTCCTATGGACAAGTGTTCAGATCTCAGAAAGTATGTGTTGTAGGACACATGTCTATTAGACATTTTTTTTCTTGTTTTGATGCATATATGATACTTTTTTCTTAACATTCTGTATAAATACTTCTTTTAATGCGGCATCGTTTTAGGGATAGGCCATAATATTTTCAAGTGTAATTTCAGACACTGTGATATTATGAGTGATTTCTGTTATATGGGGGATTGTTATTATTTAATTAAAATTGTAATAACATCATAATATCAAAATATTAAACACTTTGTTATTGTTACGAAATATCCGTTCGTACCAGCATTATTATATCAACATCGTATTTTTGTTTATAAGCTCCATTCAAAGTGTTCTTCATAAAAAAAAAATCTGACAAGGACCGTAATACCATTTAAATATGCACAATAGTAGAACCGATTCGGTAGGAGATGACTGAAATTGTTGATATTATTGACGTCTTTTCATGTGTTCTTGTGGCGTCTCGGGTATTTTGCACCGGTACAGAAGAGGAGGCAAGATCTGTCCTGTGACCTTATCATGTGCTGTGGCTATACTCCGTATCACCAATGGGTATGGAGGGGGAAAATATGTTCTGGTCTGAGGTGAACTTCCCTGTCGGTAGATTCGTACAATATTAACCATCGTAAAAGAAACTCTGTTTCTTATGGCTCATTCTTTCCCCTCTCTCACAGCTCACATGCCAGGTCTCGCCTCTTTATCTGGTCTGAGGTGAACTTCCCTGTCGGTAGATTCGTACAATATTAACCATCGTAAAAGAAACTCTGTTTCTTATGGCTCATTCTTTCCCCTCTCTCACAGCTCACATGCCAGGTCTCGCCTCTTCATCTGGTCTGAGGTGAACTTCCCTGTCGGTAGATTCGTACAATATTATCCATCGTAAAAGAAACTCTGTTTCTTATGGCTCATTCTTTCCCCTCTCTCACAGCTCACATGCCAGGTCTCGCCTCTTCATCTATACCAAAACCGGTATCACAATAATTGTTTTTAAAATTTTGTTTCTTTAACGTCGTGCTGGAAAAGTTGAAATAACATTTGATATAGGGAGAATGTAGTAGCCTATATACAGTTACCTAGTTGTATTAAGGTAGCGAATTATAGCCGTATGTTTACTTTGTATGTTCCATAGTCTTGCACAGCGATGGGGAACTGAGCATCACGGGTAAAAAGTCCATTTTAACCCCTTCCAAAGTTTAGCACTGTTTGTTATGAAGTAGCGGTGCGAAACATTGACTATTATTACTATTATCATTACCAGTACTTGCCGGGGCAGTTACTATATTATTAACCGATTGAAATCTGAATACATCCTTTTTTGATCCAGTAGGAGGAGGTGATCCAATTCTATATCAACTGACGTGTACTTAGCATTGATTGTGACGGAAGTTCCCTATGTTTGATTCTAGGTAAACATTCCGCTTTTCCATCTTGAAGGGAAAAAAATAATTTTCTTCCCATTCATCGTAAAAATTATACCTTTGTTTTGAAGCTATCTTCTTTATTTACTAGATAAGTAAACACAAAGTTCGTAGAGAGTAATGGGTTAACGCCAGTGATCACAGCAGAGAGGCACTGCCATTAGGTTGAAGGAGAAAAAGTGGGGAAAGTACTCAGTGAGTAGGGTATACAGGGTGATTCAAGAGGATTTACCGTCCTTTACGGACCTTATTTCTCAAGACATTTTGAGGAAAAAATGTCATATAAACATAGTTCCTATTCTCAATATTTTCAGAGTTACACTAATTTAAAGTTGTTTATTAAAATACGTTTTTTCTTTAGTTTGGAGGTAAAAGAATAATACAAATAGAGAATAAACCATTCAGAAGTATCATTTCTTTAATTGGCAAGTATTATGAAGGTGAAAATGTGCTGTGAACTCCTTAGTTGCTTCGTACAGACATATTTGTCTATTTTTAACTAGAAAATTACATTATTCTTACGCACTTATCACAACAATTGTTACAAATCACAGCGCTTCCATCGACTTAATTATTTTCAGTTCAGTTTTGCATCTTAATTTACAGTCTTGGACAGTTTACAACACATTTTAAAAAATGTCTCCGTCCTCTTGAGTAGGCCTACACTTGGCCGCACGCTTGTGAACGGCACTAGTCGCTCTACGTAACTGCATACGGCTATCTTTGATTTCCGTACCACTCGCGCTGGCTGCTGACTGCACGCTGACCAAGATCACGCGTTCACAGCAATGCGTTCCAATAACGAAACGTAACTGTGTAAATATTGAGAATAGGACCCATGTTTATGTGACATGTTTTGCTTAGAATGTCTTCGGAAATAAGATCCCGTAAAAGACGGTAAATCCTCGTGATTCACTTTGTATGTTCCGCATGCCTGGTCTTGCACAATAATAATAATAATAATAATAATAATAATAATAATAATAATAATAATAATTTCAGTTCCCTTACGGATTGTAATATCTGACACAACTTGGATAATGAAATGCTCACGGGGTGGGTTGAAGTTATTGTTAAACTGTTAAAGATTTTTTCCTGTGCCGAATTCAAGACGAAGATTTTCTTTCCAAATGTTTCATTATTGTTGCATATTTTCGGAAGTGTGCATTTGAAAAAAAAAAATGTAATCGAAAAAATAAGGTTTCAGGAGAATGTGGTTTCGGAAAATTGGCTTTGGGAAAACGGATCATTAAAAAAATTATATTAGGAATTTTGAATTCGAACAAATAGGCGGAAAGTTTGTTACCTACTGTATGTGTAGTCGAAACATTTAATGCAAACAAAAATGTATTTTAATGATCTGAAACTTGATCTTGATCAGACAATGGACGTGCTTGTTGTATATAAATGACGCTAGTATGTATGCTTCAAGATGGCACAAGGGGGAAAATGAAATCAGATATGGAAAGAAGGACAAAGATCATATCTTATGTCGTGGGAGAAGGAGTAAAAGGGGAGAGTAGCGTACTTTTAGGGGCAAACGAGGAAGAGAGGGGTGGATAGCGGCATTTTCTGATACAGTACAAAATATTGCTGAAGAAGTTGGAAGTTTTTTCAAGGGTTGGTTTCAAATAAATTTTTGTTGAATGGGGTAGTGTTTGTAGAGAATTAAGATCTGTATCGAGGCGGCGCGCTGGATGTTGTTATGCAGACTGGTAGCCCAGCTGACGCTTAATCTATAGCTGAAATAATAATGATACTGGGATGGGGCGGCGGCCTGCCAGCGGGGTGTTTTCACGGTCGATTGCAGGGCACAAAGGCCCTTGTTTGTGGCGGAGGAGTCAGTTTAGCGTGAGGCTGGAAATGTTAATCATTTCGGTTCGGGTCAGCAGCATGTCCTGTCAGCTGTTCTGACGCAATGACTATCACCATATTTCCTACAGACCTGTCCCCATTATCGTCCTCTCCTGGGAAATATATAGGCTACATGAAATTTAAAACCGTGACCTAGCGCTAATAATTGCACAAGTGTTCAACGCCATTCAAACAGAAGTTAACCTTAATTAAACAGAACATAGCTTCTGTCCAGAATTGTCTAAGATTTCCTTTTTTTCCCCGAAGTCTATCACACTGAAATTTAAAATTCACATGAGATCTCTCGCCTTACTTCATTCAATATCATATTTAGCCCTATTCTCATTTTAATACTCATAACCTATCAACGATTAAACCCTTTGATCTACGTCATCATCATCATCATCATCATCATCATCATCATCATCATCAGGCTTCGAGACTTCGAGACTTCGGACCCGATAGAGCAGTTCAGTGGGAAATCCGCATAACGGCGTACTGAGTATAGTGGTAAAGCGTATAGTGGGTGGGGGTACTGTAGAATGAATGCCAACAAATACGCAAAGGAAAACGCTGTGGATTTGAAGGTTCTGACGAATAATTTGGTTTTCATACAAATCTATTTTCAAACTGTGTCTGAAACTATTACACGGTTAGAAAAGTCAGAGCAAGAGATGCCGGAAGCTCTCAAATTAGCTGAGGAAATGATACAGAGAATTAATGAGACACCAAGTACACCAGTTACTGAACGTGTAAAATAGAAGTGGAAATCAATTTTATGTAAAAATAACGGGTATGGATCACTGTGTAATATAAACAGCAAATTAGTGGACATAGAGTCACCCGAGAATAAAGAACTGTCTCTTAGAGACTGCAATGATGTTAGGTTTTTTCATCATGCGACGTAGAGCGCACAGCTTTTCACGGTGGAAACTGTGTTTGGCAGATAACCGAAAAAGATTTACGTTTGAGACACTGAAAATGTATCTTGTAGTACATTGCAATTCGGTACTGTACTTCCTAAAGACGACCAATAGGGTAAATGACGAAATTAAAATTGCTACATGTTTATTTCCACCATTAACACTGTGTATAATTAAACACAAATGCTTATAAAAGACAGGAGAATAAATGCTTTTCACATTCTTTTGACATTGTCATTGTGTAATGTATATTTACTTTCAGAATGTACATATGTGTGTGTTTCCCCATACTACCGTGCTCTATTCTAAATTGCAACGTTGTTACCTCAACACATCTCTACCTTTCACTACCTGCAGCGAGTCAACAACATATAGTACATGCACAGTAAACTTATTTTATCGGGTCCCAAATCTCGAAGCCTGATGATGATGATGATGATGATGATCATCATCATCATCATCATCACCACGTCATAGCGGATGTAGCGTAGACCAGCCTCCTATGCCGCACCTTGGGCAACGACTCTGTCACTAATTGGTCTACAGAATTGGCTTCATATGGGCTAATGACGAACAGTCAAGTACCCCGCCATTAGAGAAAAAGAAAACATTCCCGTGTAATTGAAGTATCCGTCATGATCGTGTGAAAGTTTCTAATTTTACACTTTTAGACCGCAAAAGAGATGGGAAATTTTAGATATGTTGCAAATTGAACCATTTCTAAAATTCATAAAGAATTTTGTAAGGATTCGAATATAATATACTGGAAATGTGACATCATAATCCGTAGATACACTTTTAATGTAAGTTTTTAGAAGGAGCCTGGGAAGAGAGCTAGAAAGATAGTGAAGCTGTACTGGGTACCAGGGCCTAATACTGCCAGAGGCCGATGATGATGATGATGATGATTATTATTATTATTATTATTATTATTATTATTATTTATTATTATTATTATTGTATAAAAAGTCCCTTGTGTAGACGCTTGTATTTCCCTATTTTCACTATGCTGACATTTTACTGACTGACCTTTCCAGCGACAACAAAACGAAACTTCAACGTGCTCATAATTTGTGTGTACGTTTTGTAAGCAATGTTCGTAAATATGATCGTATTACTCCATCCCTGGAAACAATAGGTTGGCTTAAACTAGGTAAGAAAAGAAATTTACATTCACTTCTCCATCTCTTCGAAATCTTGAACTCTTCTATTCCTTCGTACCTGTCGTCTCGCTTCACATACCTTTCTTCCCACCACAACCTGAACACACGCTCTCGCTATGAAACAATACTAACAATACCATCCCATCGCACCTCCTCATACTCATCCTCTCTCACAATAGCCCTGCCAAGACTCTGGAATTCGTTACCTGCTAGCATTAGGGACTGTCGAAATAAAACTGAATTCAAACGCAAACTTACTAGGCACTTGGTCAGTAATTGAGACTCGTTCAGTCATGGTTTCTTGTAAATATTTCCCTTAATCTGTCATAAAATATCTCAGTATATGGTGATTTCATCACTATAGAATTTTGTTATTCTAGGTTTAATTTGTAATTCAGTAAATACAAAAATATTCTTTGTTCTTAACTTCTATGATAAATTGTCTAGCATTCATTAGTCAGGCAATCTTGTCGTACTTTAATTCTTATTGTAATTGTAATTGTAAATGTAATATTCATTGTAATTTTATTCTCATATTATAGTTGTAATCCCCTGGTAGAGGGGCAGACAAGGCCTGATGACCTTATCTCTACCAGGTTAAATAAATAAATTAATACTAAAACTAATAAACAGTAAAAACCTAATCGAGATTCCATTGCAGAATGCGGATCATTTCAGTATTGGAGTTGCGCCGACCAAGTCTTCGAGGTAATAATAATTCTTTGGGGAATGAGGTCCAACGCTCACCTCACCTTACAGTACAAACGGGGAAATACCTGGAACATGTGCAAATAACCCCTGGAGTAGTGATTTATTCCGGAAGTTTGTGAGCGCTGACTCCATAAGTTATCGGTAATTACTGAGGTGTGCAGTTGTATAATGCACACGGCTTTTATCAAATTATGGAACTGCACTCTGTACGTCACGTACGAGTCGTTTCTCGTAGAGTTATGCCTCTGAGAGCACTAACTGTCGCCGCGGAGGGAAGCTACTGCAGTGTAACTCTATTTTCTTCGTCTCTTTGCTCGCAGAGTTGCTGTGCTTCTAGAGAATGTCTTCACACGTTCCCCGATTGTGTGTATTCTTGATGTAACCTCCTTTTTTTTTTTGCAAAATATAACTTATTTAGGGCATAAATTATATGAACCCTTTTTTATTGTTCTAAAATAATTACAGAAATAGGTGGCATAAATTCGGAATTTCTTTTTGTTCTAAAGTAGCATAAAATATTTGAATTAGATTTTTGTTGTTTCAGAAATATATAGAAGGTAATCGAATTATAGAATTTTGCGTAAATTAGCTCGTTATTTTTGAAGATTGTATAGATCAGTTTAAATTAGCACTGTTATAAAGTAAAACATAAAGCAATATTTGGATTAGGGCTTTGTTGTTTCTGAAGAAAGTTACACGGATGTTTGAATTAACTCTGTTGTTATAAAGTAAGGCATAAAGCATAAATGCAAATAAAACATAAAGAAATATTTGGATTAGAGCTTTGTTGTTTCTGAAGAAAATATACAAGGGTATTTGAATTAACTCTGTTGTTACTGGACTTTATTGTTTCTGAAGAAAGTATATACGGGTGTTTGAATTAACTCTGTTATAAAGTAAGGCATAAAGCAAATAAAACATAAATCAATATTTGTATTAGGGCTTTGTTGTTTCTGAAGAAAGTATACTCTATTGTTATAAAGTAAGGTATAAAACATAAAGCAATATTTGGATTAGGGCTTTGTTGTTTCTGAAGAAAATATACAAGGGTATTTGAATTAACTCTTATTGTTTCTGAAGAAAGTATACACGGGTGTTTGAATTAACTCTCTTGTTATAAAGTAAGGCATAAAACATAAAGGAATATTTGGATTAGGGGTTTGTTGTTTCTGAAGAAAATATACAAGGGTATTTGAATTAACTCTGTTGTTACTGGGCTTTGTTTTTCTGAAGAAAGTATATACGGGTGTTTGAATGAACTCTGTTGTTATAAAGTAAGGCATAAAGCATAAATGTAAATAAAACATAAAGCATATTTGGATTAGGACTTTGTTGTTTCTGAAGAAAGTGTACAAGAGTGTTTGCATTAACTCTGTTGTTACTGGACTTTGTTGTTTCTGAAGAAAGTATACACAGGCGTTTGAATTAACTCTGTTGTTATAAAGTAAGGCATAAAGCATAAATCCAAATAAAACACAGCAATATTTGGATTAGGGCTTTGTTGTTTCTGAAGAAAGTGTACAAGGCGTTTGAATTAACTCTGTTGTTATAAAGTAAGGCATAAAGCATAAATCCAAATAAAACATACAGCAATATTTAGATTAGGGCTTTGTTGTTTCTGAAGAAAGTGTACAAGGGTGTTTGAATTAACTCTGTTGTTACTGGACTTTGTTGTTTCTGAAGAAAGTATACACAGGCCTTTGAATTAATTCTGTTCTTATAAAGTAAGGCATAAAACATAAAGCAATATTTGGATTAGGTCTTCGTTGTTTCTGAAGAAAATATACAAGGGTATTTGAATTAACTCTGTTGTTACTGGACTTTGTTGTTTCTGAAGAAAGTATACACAGGCGTTTGAATTAACTCTGTTGTTATAAAGTAAGGCATAAAGCATAAATCCAAATAAAACATACAGCAATATTTAGATTAGGGCTTTGTTGTTTCTGAAGAAAGTGTACAAGGGTGTTTGAATTAACTCTGTTGTTACTGGACTTTGTTGTTTCTGAAGAAAGTATACACAGGCGTTTGAATTAATTCTGTTGTTATAAAGTAAGGCATAAAGCATAAATCCAAATAAAACACACAGCAATATTTGGATTAGGGCTTTGTTGTTTCTGAAGAGAGTGTACACAGGTGTTTGAATTAACTCTGTTGTTATAAAGTAAGGCATAAAACATAAAGCAATATTTGGATTAGGTCTTCGTTGTTTCTGAAGAAAATATACAGGGGTATTTGAATTAACTCTGTTGTTACTGGACTTTATTGCTTCTGAAGAAAGTATACACGGGTGTTTGAATTAACTCTGTTGTTATAAAGTAAGGCATAAAGCAAATAAAATATAAAGCAATATTTGGATTAGGGCTTTGTTGCTTCTGAAGAAAGTATACAAGGGTGTTTGAATTAACTGTATTCTTATTGGCCTTTGTTTTTTTTCTGAAGAAAGTTATACATGGGTATTACAATTGAATATTAATTTTGAAAAGGGGTTAAGTCACTAAATGAGGAAAATTGACTTATATAGTTTAATGTGATGTAATCTCTAAATACGCCTTTTTGTATGAAAACGACTCTAGTCTTGGCACTCCCTATCATTTTATCACTGAGTAAAATTGTATGTTTATTTTGAAATAGACTTAAGTCATTGACTTGTATCCTTTTCAAAATAAAAACAAATAGAACTACAGCTGTGCCTCTGTAAATATGTGAACAACTTGAACTTTTGCAATTGAATTTTTAGTACCATCGAAATTCCGCGTAAGATATGAAGTAAAAAAAAATGAAGATTGGTATTCCAAGGAAACTGTAGGTCGACAAAATTAAGTACATGCAGTTGTACGCGTTTTTGAAACGAAAAGGTGAAGCTACCAGGCTGAGAAATTTAGTATCTTTCCAAAAGTGGACATTCACAGATTCGTACTGGAAGCAGGTGACAAACTTTATTTGATGATAATTACCTAACTAGTTGCGTAATAGAAATATATCATTACCTAAATAGTTGCGTAATGAATGTGTTTAGAACATTTTTATTAGTGATATAAAGTCCACATTACATATCAAAGTGGATAAAACAATTGTATATCAGTACTTTAACTTCAGAAGCAAGATAAGAAAAATTCGCAACAATTTGTGCTATTTTCAAGGAGGGAAATCAAATAATAGTAGGACGATGTGAAATAGCGTTCACAGAATAGTCATTATGACCTCCTCAAGGTATCGAACGTTATTTATATAAGTTTGAATAAAATAAATTATATTACGTAAGTTTATGAAGAAAATTTGGTGGAACATAAATTTAGCAGTAACTCGTAAAGACAGCGAATTTTGACAAACCACCTTGATTGCTTTTAAGTGCTAAACCATCTTTGAAGTGGCTCTCACATATTGGTGTTCGTTTATTTATTACCTGTTTCACTAGTTTTGATCAAAGTGTGTAGTATCCACGGGTGGTGGATAATTGGACTCATTGACAGCACTGTAGTTAGAAGGTAAGCCTACGTGAGGAAAATAATGCTTCAGTTAAGCTTCGAACTCTGTGTATTAAGAGTGCATTGCATTGGCTTACTAGCGATTAACAAGTCCTCCTCCGGAGACCTGGATGTGTGAGCACCCACTGCCATAAACGTGCAAAGGAAGTTCAAGCGGATCGTGGCTAAGTAAAATTGAAGCAATTATATAAAAAAACAAGCCGTTCCATTCCAGTGGCGTAATGCGACGTACAGTCACAGTCAAGAAGAAGGTATCATTGGCCCCTCTTACATGGTTAGTCCAGAATTTGTTAATCGGATTAAAATATTTCAGTATAGATTTTTCTTATTATTTCCGAAATTTGTGCTAACATCAATGATATCTCATTAACAATCTATAAGTTTGTAAAAGGAAATAATAATTTAACGTCCCCCCGGAATAATAATAATAATAATAATAATAATAATAATAATAATAATAATAATTTTATTTTGAATAAATTTTATTCACCTTACTCCAAGTGAAGGCTGCCTAGAAGACAAAGCTTACCATAAAATTGTTTTTCTTTTTTTAGTAAATGATATGTAAACAATTATAAAGGGGAAAAAAAGAAAACAATGGAGAAGGAAAAGAAAAAGAAATAACACAATTATAAATATTTGAAAACGACTAAACAAAACATCATTAATTCCAGAAGAAACATAAAATTTTGTAGTATCTATTTGCTATCACGTGATCACAGTCGTCTATTTAACACTAGTTGCAGGACCCAACTTAAGTGAGCAAATCGCCATAACAAAGAGATCAATCTATTGAAGTGTAGAGATAGTTTCTTAGGATTTTTATAGATCCCTTAACTGCAGATAATAATAATAATAATAATAATAATAATAATAATAATAATAATAATGGTACACTTATGGTTGGCACTCCCGATGAAGCAAAAGCTTGTGGCCGGGAGTGGAGTTTACATTGAATAATTAAAACGTAATATTACAAGTTTAAGCCTACACTAAAGTAATGATTTGTTTAATTATTTAAGTAATCAAATATATGTAAGCAAAAGTAAAGTGATGAATATCAAAATAATAATAATAATAATAATAATAATAATAATAATAATAATAATAATAATACAAGAAATGACAACATCTTAATATATAAAATTGAATGTGGGTATGGATATATGTATGTATGTATGTATGTGTGTATGTTCTCTATACAAATCTACACGCTTTGACCGATATCTGCCAAAGTTTGCACATTTAACCTTCATAACCAGGAGAAGAACATAGGCTACATTAAAATTATGCAAATGGAAGTTAAATTAATTAAATATATAAAAAATAAAAATAAATAGATCAATATTCATGTATTATATTAAAATGCAAAATCTTCTACAGTCAATTGTTCTTTATTATTGTCTGTTGTATTCAACGTAGACTTTCACGAGGCCTTGGAAATTTTAACACGAAATTAAATTACATTGTTGTTACACATCATGAAGGCTAAAACTAGATAATTTAAGCATCTTTACGCAGTCCAGGACCGTATTATGAATTCCTCGATGCAGTTTTGTAGATAGTGAGCAGACTGTTTTATCCAATTGAATTCTAGAATTCTTTCAAACTACAAGGATTGCTACCACATAATTTACTTAATATTGAATAGCCATAGTAGACCTACTATTGCGAAATATTGACTCACCAAAATTATGCACTAACAAGAATTTGTGTCAAAAACTCATGCGAAATGTAATATGAATGGCAATATTAACTGGAGAAACGAAAGAAGATGATGTTTTTATCCCACGTATTGCTATTATAGCCATTCGATTTTAAGCAATTATTATAAGTTATAGTAATATTTGTGATAATATTGCAATATTATAATATTGAGCCTATTTTACTGTTACTGTTAACCCGTCTCTTATTAATAAGTTATGGTCACTAATGACTTGGCCGTTTATAGAAAAATATGATTTTCTGTTGTGGTAGTGTTCTACATTGCCTTCTCTAGGAGAGTGAATTCTGATGAGTATAGTCTCCGTTACTGCAAAACACCCTGAAATCCATGTATTTGATAGAATCCATCCGTTACAGATTGTAGTTTGGCCTTGAAGGAAATTAAATATATTGTGGGCAGAAAGGCTTAATAATGCATAATGCCGTGGTACGATAAATATTATCATCAATCACAATGTTAAATATCTTAAATATCCCTGTAGCATAAGGTCTTAATGTTGTTAAAACTCAATTCATAGGTGAGATGGAATTATTTCGATTAGTCAGTTTCTTTGGATATTAGTGGCACTTTCTTTAATATTCGTCACTAGGGAGGAGAAAACATAAGTAAATATGGTTCGTTTTGGTTTTATATAGTCCCCTTGCCGAGGTCTCCGATAAGTCTAACAAACAGTTTATTTAGAAATGGACCAAAATTTAAAACCCGGGCAACGCCGGGTAATTTAAGCTATTAAGATATAAAATGAAATTATATCAGGTAAAACACAGAAGTTGGTTAAGTAGAAAGTACAAGGGGCGATGGTCCCTTTAAACAATAATAAAATAAAATGAAAAAGTATTAAGTAATACAGTTGTAAAATAAATACAAAATATTATGCAATAATATAATTGGGTAGTATATTGTATACATAGATTATATTTTAGTTCTTTTTTGATTTATTGACTTTTGAAAGATTGATAACATAAAATATATTTTTTTGTTTCAAAAATTTCATGTAAGAGAGAAATATAAAAAAATGAAAAAATATAAAAAAAATGAAAATATATAAATAGTATATGTTTGGGTCTAACTCAAATGGTAAAACAGTGTACCTTAGACACACATTCCGGGAGGTATTAAATTATTGCAAGTACATTATATACGGTATATATATATTTCGGAATATGTATGATGAGACTTTCGTGTGCTAAATTCTAACGTAAGAAAGTTTTATCATACATATTCCGAAGTGATACAGTCTTAAAAGTTGCGTAATCAAGAGGTATATATATATATATATATATATATATATATATATATATATATATATGCCTACATGTATATATATAAATAGAGTATCAGTCTTACTAATAAACAGTGTATAGTTTTTATACGTGACTTATGCAGAGTTGAGACAGAAAACGTTACTAATAATCCGTCAATAAGCTATGGACGTATAAACAGGCTGTAACTATACAATGGGAATTGCTTTGCAGTAGTTATATACACGAAACCCCTTGTTTAAGCGTTGTATATAGCGAAAAAATGGCCGCCCCTCTAACAGCTGTTCGTATCGACTGTCATTTTATGATGATGGTTACCTTGTAACCACAGAAGAACAAACCAAAGATCATAGAATTATTAGAATAATATTGCTGTAGCTTGTACTCTTTGACCAAAATGTAGTGTGGTAATCGGTTAGAGCCAGTTGTACTATCGATATTTAACACACCACACTAGAGCGCTCTACCGTATGCAATAGAGAACCTCAGATATTCTATTACCTTTCGTAACGAAGTAATGACGAAACTATGACGTAGCTGTGTAACAGTTATATTGTTATACACGATATATGTAGTGATTATTAGTACATTATTATATTATTATTATAAACGAGCTACTCATTGTATAAGTATAAGACAGTTAAACGTCTGTATATAGGGTTTTTATTAGTAAGACCGTGTGTGTATATATATATATATATATATATATATATATATATATATATATATATATACACACAAAATTGTTACAATTATAATTTTATTTGTATTTTATGGAATTAGCGTATTTTTTAGCAACATATAATGTATCTTTATTTACAAATTTAATATAGAATCTTCTATGTAATTTCGTTACATAATTAGTCAGATGTTTATAGAAAAGTATACAGTGAATTTATATGCAGGAACTGTATACAATTTTACATAAATTAATCAACACCAGGGCCATATGATCTTCTACCGATCATCCTTGTAGTTACTGGCTTTTCGAACAAAAAAAATTGGGCGTCCCTGCTTTAAATGGTGGTTTGGAACTAACTAGACACATCTTTATGATTGCTCTACTTTTTCTTGTACGATTTATTCGAGATAAAATCTTCGGTCTGTTTCGAAATGCTTAATTAATATGTACATATGTGAGTTTACTATTAGACTGGCTAAATTGCAGACTTCTCCCAAACTAAGGAAGGATCGGCACATATAATAGTGCAGAAGCGGGCGCTGTGCCGTAGTGGAGACCATGACAAGGTTGGTCCCCTTCGGCCGCTGCTCTTTTAGTGGTTTTTCCGTGCAGTCGCAGGAAATTGCTTTGATACTATCTCGAAACTGGCAATTAACGCTTCCTCCAACGCTCCTGCCAGGATGCATGTCGTCGTAATTGATTGTATTGGAAGCAATCAGGATCAGTTGCGGACAGGTGCAGATTGGGGCAGTCCAGTCGTTTATCTTCTTTTATGATTCTGCTGCAGAGCTTCTACAGCACCGACGAGGTGACAGCATTAAACTAACGCAATTATTGGTTTAGAAGAAATTGATGGTCGTGAAATGATGTAGGATCTCTGTGCGATTGTTGACCATGCCTTGAGACATGATGGCTCAGAAGTTTCAGAATCTTATTATGCAGGGTGATTCACGAGGATTTACCGTTCTTTACGCGGCCTATGTCTGAAGACATTTTGAACAAGAAAGTCATATAAACATAGTTTCTATTCTCAATATTTTCAGAGTTACACTAATTTAAAGTTGTTTGTAAAATACGTTTTTTCTTTAGTTTGAAGGTAAAAGAATAATACAAATAGAGACTGAACCATTGAGAAGTATCATTTCTTTAATTGGCAAGTATTATGAAATAAATGTATAATAAGTTTTTAATTGGCCACCTATGCTTATCTTTTGTACAATTGTGATTCTAATTACATGAATTAGTCTATCGCATTACAGTTTTCGATACCTTATTTTGTATCATCATCAGATGCATGTGCATAGTAATAATTAAAATTAAAAACCTAGCCAGTTGGTGTATATGTTGTGAACTTCCATGATATGTTTGTGTGCATGTAATACTTGTACATATTTTCTATGGTGGCATCTTGTGTGCTATTAACTAATGGCACTAAAACTTTTACATCTAAATCAATATCTAAAATACAATTTAAAACATTTGTTAAAATTCACAGTGGTTATTATTATATCACTATAGTTCATTTCTGTGATTTTCCATGTTGCGATGTTGAATGGGGCGATGTTTTTTAAAATTATGAATTTTCACTAGTCTCACTTAATTACACTATATATTACTTTCACTTGAAAATTCATGGAAGTTCACAACATAACTAGGTTTTTAATTTTAATTATTACTATGCACATGCGTCTGATGATGATACAAAATGAGGTATTGAAAACGTTAATGCGATAGACTAATTCATGTTATTAGAATCACAATTGTACAAAAGATAAGCATAGGTGGCCAATTAAAAACTTACTATACATTTATATCATAGTAGCTTATCGGTAAATAAAACAAAAATGAAATTCAAGTATTATGAAGCTAAAATGTGCTGTGAACTCCTTCCTTGCTTCGTACAGACATCTTTTTCTATTTTTAACTAGAAAGGTACATTATTCTTAAGCACGTATCACAACAACAATTATTTCAAATCACACCACTTCCACCGACTTAATTATTTGCAGTTCAATTTTGCATCTTAATTTACAGTCTTGGAGAGTTTACAACACATTTAAAAAAATGTCGCCGTCCGCTTGAGTACACTTGGCCGCACGCTTGTGAACGGCACTCGTCGCTCTACGTAACTGCATACGGCTATCTTTGATTTCGGTAGCGCTCGCGCTGGCTGCTGACTGCACGCTGACCAAGATCACGCGTTCACAGCATTTCGTTCCAATAACGAAACGTAACTCTGTAAATATTGAGAATAGGACTCGTATTTATATGACATTTTTTGCTCAGAATGTCTTCGGAAATAAGATCCGTAAAAGGCGGTAAATCCTAGTTATTCATCCTGTATACTGTACAAGTTCCAACATCAGATTCGTGTGAAGCTGTTTAGGATAGACAAGAATTACGGACAGAAATAGGCTGTCGTTCTATTTCTAGAGATTAAAGTTTTAGGAGTAATAGATCGACTATTGATCAAATTTTTTGTATTCGAGAGATACTGTAGAAAAAATGGAAGTATAAGGGTACATACAGTACATCACTTATTCATAGATTTCAAAAAGGCATCTGACTCGGTTAAGAGAGAAGTTTTATATGATATTCTTATTGAATTTGATATTCCCAAGGAACTAGTTCGCTTAATTAAAATGAGTCTAAGTGAAACGTATAGCAGATTCCGTATGGGCCAGTTTCTGTCGGATGCTGTCTGGGTACCGCAGTCAGTATAGCACTAGCCTTGTGTGCCCGAGGTTGCGGGTTCGATCTCTGCACAGGTCGATGGCATTTAAGTCTATTTAAATGCGACAGGCTCATGTCAGTAGATTTACTGGCATGTAAAAGAACTCCTGCGGGACAAAATTCCGGCACACCGGCGACGCTGATAACCTCGGCAGTTGCGAGCGTCGTTAAATAAAACATAATCTGAATCTGTCGGATTATTTTCCAATTCATTGCGGGCTAAAGCAAGGAGATGCACGTTTTGTTATTATCAGTTGATTGTAGGATGAAAACACAGCTTATTTTGTGTAATTTCCTAAATTGAAATGGTAAGTTCAGGATGATTTATGTTCTCTCTTGAAGGGTATACACCATTTTAAAATAATTTAATACAGAACACAACTATTACATGAAATGTTCAATAATGTTTGTAGCTTTATTTTCTTCAGCTGTAATCAACAATAACAACAATCCAGGTTGCCAGGCGACGATAGAAAATAAAAAAATGCGAAAACAAATAAATGAGGTGTATAAACAATTGAATACTCTTTCATATTTAAGTATAAAATTACAGGGGTGCCATTTGAAATTTCCAAATGGGGGTGGCTGGGAGTGTAGGTGAAATCTAAAATGTAATTAAGCCTGGTTTCAGACTTCTCCCTCAATATATAAATTAACGTCTTTTTTTTGTTTAAATTGAATTCAATTTAAATAATTAGTTATTTCAACTGGGAAGTTTTGAAATGAAAGGCCTGAATTTAATTAATTTAGACTAGAACTTTGTTATGTTTATCCTAAGAAGATACAAACGAAATGGGTTGCCGATATTGTTCTTTCCTCGGATTTTTGAAGCATGATGCACCAAACTCAGCTTCATTATTTCGCTGGCTTTTTAACGTATTGTGTTTAAAATATAGGTAATACTGTGTAATACTTAATGTATTTTCTTTTCTTTCAGGTATGTATTCAGTCAGCTCTTTTATTGAAGATACGAATAGAATGGAAAGAGAATGTAAGTACATGGCAACGTTTTGTCTTTGAGGCTATTTTCTCATAAAGCTGATGAATTTAGAAATGTATGAGGATTCTGTAAACATTTGCTGCTAATGAATATTGTTAATTTGAACTTTCAACGTTATATCAAAGTTTCATTAGAGCAGGCATTTCCAGCGACTGGCTCTGTGACGTCACACGTCTCTGCTCTCGAGCTCCTTGAGAGGGGACGCACGCCTATAGGAGCAAATCTGGAGGAATGACACTGGAAGAGATAGAAATGTTTAAATAGCTAGAAATTGAAACTCGCTTCCCAGTGAAGTTAGGGGGTTGTTGGACAATAATTTCATTTAGGTCAAAATTACATAAATTCTTACTTAACAGATCAATTGCTGATTAATTATTGTTAGTTATAATGAAACTAACATCTGTCAGCATAAATATATTTAGGAATGAATTGAATTAACTTCCCACGTACGAACAATTATATTATTTCAAACCATGATACGTGATCAGGGCCATGATTCAGTTGTAAGGAGCAAAAAGAATTACGTTTATTTCCAGCTTCTGAAACTTGTAGATTAACTGCGTGTGAAATTCTTTTAGGATTCTAAAGTAAAATTAATAAGAACCATACACTTACTGTATAGCATAAAAATATATAAAAAAAATAAATTACGCAAAACTCGTTTTCTGATGTGTTATCATGTGTAGTCTGCACACTTTTAACTTGCCTGCCGCTAGAGCGCTACTGTCGCGCCAGCTGTCAAATGTTGGCATAATTTATACGTGTGAGTTGCGCGACTGTATGTATTAGACTAAGCTACTACTGCGTTTGCGAGAATTTTTCTTGAAATACCATAATTTATTATTGTTATGTTGGTACATGAATGTTACTCTTTGTGCGAACCCAGCTTGAGTAACGGACAATACCTGCCTTACTATTCCGTAGCAGTCATTCTTCGCAACACAAGTAGGCCTACGTTGCATGCACGAATGACACTGACGTGGAAATATGTAAATAAATAAGTAAGACCGGTCTAGTCCCACTAGTTTCTTCCCTGAGATGTGGGCACAGTTAAGACTACAGAAATAGGAACTGTAAGCGAAATGTTTCATACAGAATTACAGCCAGTGGAAGATTCTTTCCCCCTCCACGCCGAGAGAAGTCACGTAATGGATTCAAGCAGGATTCCCGCCCTCCAACCCCTACAGAGTAAGATATAGAGTACGTGGAGCACACAGCCTCGCCTCCTCTCCCCGCCCCTCCCCTTCCACCTGTTTCCGGATCAGCTGCCTGCCGATACGGGGATGGCAGCCTTATCGATAATCTAATAGCCGGGAGGGGATCAGGTTACCGCCTGTATATGATAGGTAACTGCACTCCTCAACGTGGGTCGTTGAACAATTGAAGAACAATGAGAAAACATTACGTTACAGAAATAATGGCCCAGACAGTCATTTGAAACTTTGTTCATGTTGTTTGCTTTGCGAACTGCGTTGTAATAAAAATGATTACATTTTATTTTTATACGGTAATCCAGGCTATTTAGATAAATGCAACCCTCGAGGACCCATTGAAGGAATATAGAGGTTGGGGCTGCGACTTCAAAGCTACTGCAATGTCGACACTAGACTGCTGCTTACATAGGGATTGGAAAACGCGGGTTCGATTCTGAGTTTAGGCAATTGAAGATCTAACATTCTAAAAGTGTTAAGTGCCAATTTTTCAAATTTCATTTTATTCAGTCTAAGGGATGAACAAACATATGAGAATAGCATACTAAATTGTAAATCGTGTTTATTTATCACTTAACGCCAATATGTATCCCACTGTGTTGTTTTTTATTATTAATCTATTTTTTGTGTACATTTTATTCAATTGCCGCTTTCTGGTTTAATTATGTAAATCCTACTTAATTGTAATCTAATACTAATATGTATACTAATGTGTTTATTTTTATTTTTACTTGTACATTTTTTTATTGAATTATCGGCTTCTGTTTTTATGTGATTCGTATTTGATTCTAACAACATTAATATGTATCTCACTATGTTTATTTTTATTTTATGAGGTAAATGTTATGTAACTACCTCTTTTGATCTCATTATGTACCTAAATTGTATCAGTATGTAATTACTTAATTCCGATCCAGTTTTATGTTCAACTGTGTAAGCAAGTTTTAATCCTGGTTTAGTGTAAGAGAAGGCCTTACGGCCTTAACTTTACCAGGTTAAATAAAGCCATTATTATTATTGTTACTATTATTATTATTATTATTATTATTATTATTATTATTATTAAATTGTGTTTGTCGTAGCTCAACTGTAAGTGACACATTCGTGCGCCAAAGACAATGTTGTACAGTCCGCGTCATCGTTCCTGGCGTGTGAAATAAGTAATGGGAACGTTAAGTCTTACCTTTAGCGTAGTTAGTCTGACAACTGTGTTTGGCAAATGGCTTATGTGACGTGTACAGGAAGTGGTACCATTCTCAGCTGCACTAGCAACATGCTCACAAACTGGACACTATACTCTATGACACACGCCAAAAACGCTGGCGCCAGCTTTAGTTATCTCTACATGCATTTCGTAGTGTATTTCTCATCAATATCTCATAAAATTGTTTTTGGTACTTTCACATTTAGAATGTTAGGCCCTCAATTTCTCTCCATCATCTTAACATTCAAAATGTGCTTGGGGAGTTATGAATTGAGTATTAACGACTTTTCCCTCGGGTAAAGTGATCGAGGCATGGTGCTACTGTTAAAGTAGCGATATTATGTAACCCGAAAGCTCTATTGTACTGCATCAAATACACGCTGCTTACCTACTTACTTACAAATGGTTTTTAAGGAACCCGGAGGTTAATTGCCGCCCTCACATAAGCCCGCCATCGGTCCCTATCCTGTGCGACATTAATACAGTCTATATCATCATATCCCACCTCCCTCAAATCCATTTAAATATTATCCTCCATCTACGTCTCAGCATCCCCAAGGGTATTTTTGCCCCGGTCTCCCAACTAACACTCTATATGCATTTCTGGATTCCTCCATACGTGCTACATGTCCTGCCCATCTCAGACATCTGGATTTAATGTTCCTAATTATGCCAGGTGAAGAATACAATGTGTGCAGTTCTGTGTTGTGTAACTTTCTCCATTCTCCTGTAACTTCATC
The DNA here is from genome assembly GCF_040183065.1 of Periplaneta americana. NCBI lineage: Eukaryota > Metazoa > Arthropoda > Insecta > Blattodea > Blattidae > Periplaneta > Periplaneta americana. Next base: position 53,759,082 of record NC_091122.1, read on the forward strand.
CCTCTTAACCCCAAATATTTTGCTAAGAACCTTATTCTCAAACACCCTTAACCTCTCTTCCTCTCTCAAAGTGAGAGTCCAAGTTTCACAATGATACAGAACAACCGGTAAATATAACTGTTTTATAAATTCTACCTTTCAGGTTTTTTGAGAACTGATTGGATGACAAAAGCTTCTCAACCGAATATTAACAGGCATTTCTCATATTTATTCTAGGTTTAATTTCCTTCCGAGTGTCGTTAATATTTGTTACTGTTGCTCTAAGATATTTGAACTTTTCCAAGTTTGCAAAGTATAAATTTCCAATTTTTATATTTCCATTTCGTACTGTGTTCTGGACACGAGATATAATCATATACTTTGTCTCTTCGGGGTGTACTTCAAACTTATCCCTTTACTTGCTTCAAGTAAAATTCCCGTGTTTTTCCCTAATCGTTTGTAGGTGCATAAAAGGTACATATAAAAGCAACGAAGTACAAATTGAAGTAAGAAAAAAGGCGTAAACGTCAAAAAAGGCAAGATCAAACTTCATCACAATGCTTCATTTCTTATGATTCGTGCACATTTACTAAAAAAAGCCTTTAAATATGAACATTCAAATAAAATAGGCATTTTCCTAATCACCCGATGTCTAGTTACAACTGAAACTTGGAAAATTCAGGTGGCCCAAATTTTGTTTCTGGGCCTGTACTGACTGTTACAAAAGCATCGTTAGTGTTTGTTTTAGCGGTGTAAAAAGCGTCAGTATGTTTGTGCTACATACATCCAATATTTGGCACAGTAAGGAACCTTTATTCTCGTAGTAGCCTATACTCGTACTGTTAGCTACGTGCACGTGCTAGACCATAAGCCCAAACCACGTCCCTGTGCCATTGAGCGTAGGCTGTATTGCGTTGCCATAGACACCTGTCATTGTTGTGGGGTCCCCCGTGTCGCGAAGTCGCTCCCCAGCGGCCAGTGCGACACTGCAGCTATTAGCAGGAGGCGCGTTTCTTGCTGCTGTCAATTAGAGGTGGATTGTCTTCTCGCCTCGCCCCCAGGGAGGCTCATCAGGCTCCATTACTGCTGGATGCAGCGTCTGCCGGGACGTTCTTCCTCTCTGCCAGAATATGCATCATTGCGGCCGAACTCCGCGGTTGAATGACAATGAACGCCGTCAGCACATCCTCTCACCCGCATTTTCTAAAAATATTTCTCTCTGCTTCCCCATTGTACTTCGGCTAACTCATGTGATCTTAGCAAAATAATCGGTTTTGGAAATCCGTACATCCAGTTTTGTTATCGATGGGAACCAATGTAGGTCCTTCTTAAATTGGAGGGTTCAGAGCCATAAATCGAAAAAATCGAAAGAGAATTGGGAGGACAAATTTAAAAGGTACGCAAAACGCGTCCTTGCAAGGGGTTGGGGGCTGTACAAAACTAAATATGTGAGCTCCAAGCCTGTTGGCCACTAGTCTCACTCCGGATTACGCTGCTCCACTGAAGGAGCTGTAGAAAATTTTGAAGGGGAAGCTCAGAGCCATAGTGGACCAAGCGCCATTTATTAGAAACGGAGAAAGCAAGGGTTGAAGTTAAGTGAATACCATAGTTCAGCGTTTCTCAAACTATGGTCCGCGGACCACCTGTGGTCCTCGAGGTCTGCCCTTGTGGTCCTTCAAAAAGACAGAAGAAAATATAAAATTCGAAGGAATTGTTTATAACACTATAGCTTAAAATCTCAGAGTTTGGAAGTGACACATGACAATCGAATTTCACTTTTTCTCCCAGTACTGAATTTTATGAAATTTATTACCCTACCCGTCTATCGACTTCCCACTCTACTATCAGCAACAAAAGAGGGATTTAAAGCACTATGTACGTGGTGCTTCTCGTCATCTTTTCCCTGCACATCTGGCGCCGCCCCTGTAACCCAGCCAGGGACCACCCGAATTCATAACAGAAGACCAAAGTACCGAACTTTAATTCAATTTTAAAATATAAGTGTAGTGGTATTAAAATATGCTACGAAAGTGACAAATTTGCTTTCGAAGGGAACAACAGTAAGGTGGTCCGCGGAACTGTTCTGACTTTAAAAAGTGGTCCCCACTTCAAAAAAGTTTGAGAAACGCTTCCATAGTTTAATGAAGATTGACATATCATTTAGTTTTAATGAGTATACTTTATATTACTTGCTATATGTTTCCATTGAATTATGGTAATAACTTCATTTTAACCCTTGTTGTCTACGGTTTTAGTAAATGGCACTTGGCCCACTATGGTTCTGAACTCTTCAATTCTTTTGTGTACTGACTTATACATTTATAAAGCAGACTTTTTTGAGTACTTTGATCTCCCCTACCATTGTTATACCTATTTTATCATTAGTTTATTATTATTATTATTATTATTATTATTATTATTATTATTATTATTATTATTATTATTATTACATCTTATAATGCTTTCTCAGTAATATCTATTCTGGTAGCTGGAAAGGGACGAGATGTAAAACTATTTGTTACTGAATCACACACATTTCGTGAAAATGCATATTGCGTAAAAATTATATTAATCACTATGCAGTGAGTGGACTGAAATTATTGTATATCTGGGTTTGGGAAGACAGAAATGTGTGACCAAGTAGTCTATATACAAAATGAACCGTAAGTAATGTCATTAATTTAAGGGAATTATTCTTTGAGATATTTCAAATCGAACAGTTAAATAAAATTCTGCTCCATTTTTTTTTTGTTTCCTTTTCGAAATAAAAATAATTGTTTTATATGAAACATTTCAGAGCGTGTTTTGAGAAATACATTGATTTCATTCCCAATATACTAAGTCAATTTAAGAGAGCCGTGTATTATGACAATAAATGACTGAAATAATTTTAGTTTTGTCCTTTAAATTTGCAGAAATTTGATCCGAAAAATGTAAGTTTCGTTCTGCAAAGAAATTTTAAAATATTACAGGGTGAAAGGAGCATAACAGCATTAATTTTGAATAGTAATAGATGCCAATAAAACTAGTACAAGTTCAAATAACCACTTATCTATAATGATTATGGAAAAAATAGAGTTTCTATTGAGAAATTGGAAGTGGTTACGTTGCCACACCGCTTGATACCCCATAAATAAAAACATATCCACGCTATGGACGAAGAAAGGTCGTGGATGAACGTGACCGTCAACATTTGTCTCGCACGGTTGCAACCAACCAAATGGCGACATGACACAAATCACTACTGACTTAAACGAGGGAAATGCCGCCAAATAACATCAGATCATTAGCCGCAATGGGTTATGGGAACCGCCGACACACCAGCGTCTCATTTCTATCGTCACACCACAAGACCTTGCCCTTGAATTTTGCGGAAGGACGTCAGCACTGGTCCTTAAATGATTGGGGTCAGATCTCCTGGTCCAATGAATTCTGTTTCCAGTTATTTCGAGCAGACGGAAGGTCACGAATCTAGCGGAAGCCACACGAAGCGATGGACCGTCCCATCATGTCATCAAAGTACTATTACAGGCTAACGAAGACTGGTCTGGATCATGTTCAGTTGGGACAAGTTGGAATGTCTGGTACATCTTCATGCATGTCTGAACAGTCCATGCTACGTGCCTCCTCTAGCCAGCCACCTGCATCCTTTCATGTTCACGATGCAGCCCCAGGGCAATGGGCAGTACAGTGCATCTTCACATAGAGATATGGAAAAGAGAACATTTAATATCATAATGAACATGTTCTCAAAGACATATGGCCTCCGCGATCACCGGATATCAGCACAGTAGAAAATATGTGAAATTTTGCGGTAAGGTACGTTAGAGTTTTTGCACCTGTTATGCCGGAATGCGACAGTATTTTGGGCAGTGGTACAGTAGGGCTAGTTAGACATCTGTAAACAGTTCACGCGAACTATTAGATTAAATGCAAACCTTTTTTCGAGATGAAAATGGTATATTCCATCATTTATGCCACTCACTGTATTAAATGGAGATTTGTCGAACTATTCACGTAAATGAAGTGTATTGGGAATTAAAAGATATTGTCATTTGAAGGAAATCTTTCCCCAAATACGTTGTGAATTACACATTTCACAGATTATGTCGAAAAATTATTCTTTTAAATGTCTCTATGAGTTGTCACTACCTAAATCATGGGTTATTGTTTAAGGTTTGACATCTCCTAAGATATTACCATCGTGTTGGACTTCATTATAATTCATGTTCGTTATTCATCGTCATAAATAGAGACAGTCAAAATTCGTGACCCGCGAAATTGCGAAAAATCTAAAAACCAAATAAACATAGTTTAAAACATTGTTCACATAAAAATTATCATATAATTACACATTTCAACTCGCGAAATACTCGCGAAAAATCGCAAAAATCCTATTACTTGCGAATTTAGCATATTTTCTGTCGTTATTCGCGAAAAGACGTAATTTTTCAGCAATTAATAAATACATTACCGGTATCTAAATTTGGAAATTTTAAAAGTTTTGTTTGAAAAATGCACAAGGTTTGGAATGCTGACGCTAGATGGTGTGAGTTGAAATGGTTCGTAAATGGTTTGATAAGTGGCAGACGAAGAGGTATAAAACTGTCGATTGTCGATCGATATATGTCGTTTCTTATGTAGTAAACTTCATCAACCGGTATCAGAACTGTTTTACAAACAGAATTTGTAAAGCAATGTTGCAAGTGAAAGCAGTTTGAAACCTCTCTTTGATCAAGTTCCAACCTTAAAGAATCTATCACCTGATATAGCAGTACATGCACACAGTGAACTGAAGGACACAGTTAAAAATAAATAGTCTTGGACTTTCAGTGCGAGAAGGTTTGCTGTCGTTACGTGAAGATCACAGTGATTTTGTGGACGGAGCAGTCCAAGCTATATGGGTTCTTGTTTCTAATGTTCACTGTGAACTTTTTTTTTCACAGTTCTCGTGTGTGCTAACAAATAGAAGAAGAATCCTTACGATGACAAACTTAGAATTGTTGTCTGCGTACAACTTTGAATGTTAAATAATGTTAAGTATCTTAGAATTGTTGTCAACGTAAAACTTTGTGAATTTATAATTATAATTGTCAATTATTATCTTAAACAACATGACAATTTAATAAAACAGGATGAAAATTTCAGGTTTACTCAAGAACCTTTCGTTTCCATTCAACAATTTTTATCCTTTTTAATCAAGAATTTTAGCCCCTTTAAGTCGAGAATTTTTTAATTCTAGTCATAACTAACGTCAACGTAGATGGTAAAATTTATTTATTTATTTATTTATTTAAATTCAAATATACAGAATAAAGAAATATATTTACAAAACAAACAAAGAGAAATACAAATAAAATAATACAAGCAATATAAAAACAAGATACAGTAGTATTAACAAAATTTGAGACCGAATGAGCAGCGCTCGTGCTCGGTCGCAGTTCAGATATAATATTAAAATAAAAAATAATAATAATATAAATAAATAAGTAAAATAAAATAGGAACTAAAATATAATTACAGCGGCAATGGAATTATATAATATAATATTAACACTAGAGAAGAATAATATCGCACGTGAAAAGTAGGACTAATATATATTTCAAAATTATAGAATACAAATATAATATAGGTTGATTAATTCATACACATAGGCTATAAATTTATTTAATCAAATTGAAGATATTAACACGTTTCTAACTTTCTTGTTATATGTTAGTGGGTTACATGTTAGAAGTTCTGGGTGTAATTTAGTTAAAGCATTGTACAACCGAGGGCCAAAATTTATGCTATGCTTTAGACCAGCAGATGTGAGACATTTAGGTTCTACTAATGTTGAATTAATATTTCGTCTTGTGTCACAATTGTGTGTCTGTAATACAAACTTACTACGATTTTTGTGATAAAATTTTAACAGCGTATACGTATAAATTTGTTCAATATTAACTACATTAAATTCAGAATAAATTAATTTAGTTGGATAATCGAAACGTTTCTTCAAACAAATTTTAATTGTTGTTTTTTGTAGTAAATTTAACGGACTAAGATTAATTTTTGTACTTCCATCCCAAACAATTATACCATATTGAATGATAGACTGAATAATGGCCAAATAAACATTTCGTAGAACTCTAATAGGTAAGTAGCATCGAAGATTAACGAATTTATAAATTGTTTTACGAAGCCTCTTACAAAGATAAGTAATGTGATGAGGCCGTTTTAAATTCTGATCAATAATGATACCCAGATTTTGACATACGTGGCTTCTTTCAAAGGTGGACATTTACAACTATGCTTGATGATCCCAAAAAATATATAATTCATATAGATAATATGTAAGCATGTAGTTGTACTCTATAGGATAAAGTGTGCAAATGTATGAACTTCCGGGCCCTAGTTATCATTTTAGCCGTTAGACTGAGTTTTCTCAATCGAATTCAAGGCGAACGTTTGCTTCGAATGAACAGAAATCGACATTCTTTAAAGTCCTCCAACCTTTATTCAAGATTTCTGTGTATTTCCTCGTTAATCTACAGACCTACATCTGTATGGATGAACAGCGTTATCATTAATCATACTTAAACCGAAATTGAAACAAATGCGTTGACATTTAGGTTGAGTTTTATGCGTAATCTTACAGTCACTTCAAGTCCCACCCTGCTGAGTTAGGGGAAGGGCTCATCTGGCTTCCAATTCTGTTAGGTGGAACTTTTATCATAATGAGCTACGACCCTATGCTGACCCCGCAATCAATCACTCAACTTCCATCATCGTCTACACGACGCAGTAATGCGAAATTCTGTTCGCAGCATTTCTTGACTTGCGATATTTGTAACATACCACAAGTCATAATAATAAAAATGTCATACTTATGCAACAATATGCATTAATCACAAATGAAATATTCGAAATCACGTCCGTTCTAATCTCTTACAAGGTATGTAGCGATGTTCCACTGTCAATTTTTTTTTACAGTGGTCAGTTTGCAGCTTGTGAGACAAGCCGATCGCACTGCGTTGTTAAAATTGCCAACTATTAATGGTCTCTGAATAATACATACGTGAACGAATTTGAGGTGGCTCTTTTTCACCCACATAGTAAGTCTCTCTGTCTACGACTGAACAGGAGCGAGAAGTGTTAGGAAGAACTCCTTGTTCATACCTTTCTAAATATAGCTTGCCGCCGATAAAACAGTAAAAGCTATTTCTCACAACATTCTTAAAAATGTTAAAGTACATGAATTCATATTCACCTATGCCTAAGTAAAAAAGCCGAAATTTGATTTTTGTCTACCTAGACCGAGAAAATTGCACACAGTGCGATGCTGATATAACCTCGGCAGTCGCGAGCGTCGTTAAATAAAACATAATTTATAGCATCAGACTTTATTATTAGGCCTTAAACAATAGCTTTTGTCAGAGTCGTGAAGGACTATCGATACGAATAAGTTATTTAGTAAAATATCTTATATTGACGCGCGAACCATAGTATGACGGAGGTTGTAATGAGAGGAAAGAATTAGTTACGGCAGGTAGGGCTAGATTAACCATTACTACTGAAACTTGGGCACAGGATTGGAGGTACAGTGGATATGAACGGGAACCTGGAATCACCTCTATAATACTACTCGGCAAGGCGAACTTCTCACTTGACCTTGTAGGTCAGTGCGCTGCAGTCGATCAGGTGTCTGTTTGTGTTATGATACAATCACAGTCTACTATATACAGTCGCGAAGTTTGAGGTGTTTTTTTGCAAATCTCGCGATAAAGCGCTCCAAGCGGTTAGCAACTAGAAACAATAGACTGTCCACGGTCGACTTTGGATTTAGAGTGGACTGAGTCGCATTTCCATCGAGTGCTAGGTCGTTGCGTTTTTCACATTGATGCTCGTGAAGAAAAATCCTAACATCTATTTCTTATTTTACTTATAGATGCAAAAAGTGGTTAATAAACAGCAGGAGGGAAGATCTAATGACAAAGAATGAAGCATATCTTTATAATAATATAAAGTTTTGCCCTTTTCATTTCGAAAACACACAATTTATGAATGAAAACAAAACAAAATTAATCTGGAATGCAGTTCCAACTTTATTTGATGTTTTAAATAAACCTGTTCTGTTATTACCTGCAGCTGAGAAACAAAAGCTTTGCACTAATTCTACGTCTGTATCAGCTGATTCCTTGAATATTTGTACATGTTCAGACAACTTAGGCCTACTTTTTTTTCAAAGGATATGTTTTTAATTATAGCTGTTAATTTTGTTGTTATTTTTATTTGCTACTTTACTAGAGACGTAGAAAAAGTAAGTCTGTTACAATAAAATTTATTGATCACGTTTTATTTCCAATTCTGGTGTGATTATTATTGCTTAACCTCATCCCACTTTGTTAACTACTACAAGTACCGGTACACGTAAGTTACTCCCATTAATTCATATTTCTATTATTATTGTTATTATATTATTGTTGTAAAGGGAAATGCAAATTAATATTTATTGGTTTCATAGTTCATTATCGCTATAATCTTGAATGAGTGAAGCGATTATAGTAAATTTCAGTTCGTTTTGCACAAACAAAAATAATATTAACCTATTTCTTGCAGGTATCTTCGAGTTTATGGTGGAATTTAATATACTTCATTAAAATAATAAATGAACTTTATCCATTTAAAATTTCAATAATGAAAGGAAGGTGCTAATTTTTCCAAAAGAACACGACAACGAAAGTGTAACATATTTTGTCATCTGCTAGGAGAGATCTGTGATGATGAGGCGATAGTAGCGATCCTAGTGGTGGGCAACTACCCATGTTTGCATTTTTACTACATGTTGAGCTTCGCGACTGTATATAGTAGACTGTGATACAATGTTGTCACAGAGTTGTTGCACTTATTGTCCGCGTCGCAAGTTCGCTTTGTCGGATAGTACTAACCGTCCACTCTATTTGTGTACATCAGAGCTAAAAAAATTGATAGGATTCTTTAAATTTGAATCCATTAGTACTGTAAAAGTGGCCTAAGTTCGAATCTCTGCACCTCAATTTTTAAGAATCTTTAGTTAGTTTTTCCTCCTCCTCCTCCTCCTCCTCATCATCATCATCATCATCATCATCATCGAAGTGCAAGATACTTTGCATTCGTTACTTTAATTTTATATTGATGTTGCTTGATATTGACATTATTTGATAGAATATTGCATGTGGAAGCGTATTCTGGCGTATGTCAAACTATGAGAGTCATAAATCAGTATAATTGGAAGACATATATGGAATATGTTAAATTCAACAAAAGCAGATACGTAAATATTATAATATATTATTTATTTATCTAACAATAAGCAAAACAGAGTTTTAGCAGACGAACATGTACGTAAGCAAAAAGATAATGCACACTAGTGTCCTGCAATGTTCGAACATGAAAGAGGAACGAGAACATTACAAAATTCTTGTTATTTCGTATGAAAAACTAATCCCAAAATCTGTGCTAAAATCCTTAAGCAGTTAAAACATGGAGTGGTGCGAATGGAGGACAGCGAATATTTTTATAACTAGGTGGATCAAATTCGACAGGCCTTTTTCTGCAGAGCGTACATCGACGAATATCGAACTTCGCCATAGTCGACAAACTTGAACCGAACATAAAGCTTGTAATGACCGACGCTAATGCAAACTACATTTATACTAGTCAGTTAAGGTAAAATACCAACATATGTATAGTAGTTTAACATTATCATAATGAAGTAATTGTTTATGTGCTGTAAATAACATAACAGTTCCCTAGTGATTTATTTTTCTTTGACAAAATAAAATACCTATGTCTATGATGTTTTCAATCGATTTATTTAATGGCGCTGTTTCATCTGTGAGGTTTCTATCGTCTGTGGAATTTATAATGGATTCTATACCTAAATATTTGCCATAGGATTAACCAATATTCGCTTTAAGGTTGGGGGAAAAAGTTGAAAAATCTCCTCCAAATAGGCTACTGCGCCATGAACACAATTCCAGGTAGTGACTCGGATCGTGAATCTAAAGTCTCATTCACAATGAAAACTTTAACATTAACGCTAGAACGTAAACGTTACAGTAACAGCAAACCGTCAAAACATCATTCACAATGGAAATTTTACGTTATCATAATGCTGTGAAATATATCCGTAAATAGATGACTGCAGTGCCCGAGAAAAATTACACGTATGTAAGTGCAGTCGAATGTTTTATGTTCGTATAAATGAATTGCAAATGTAAGATATTTATTTATTCTACAAAGTAGGACGTATGACTGACTACTAGGAATTAGTATTTAGTCTAGATATGATTCATATATGGGTTAAGTATAATGTTGTGAATATGATGAAATAAATTAACAATGTAAAGTAGTGGAAAAAAAACCGGAGCGACCTTTGTAGCTGATTTCAGTCACAGATTCGAATTTTGCTAGTCACAAAACACATCCGTCTTGTATAATTAATTGTAACTATGAAATTTATTGCATTTGTTCGATTCTTACCGTCTTTTGTTTCCTTCAGTGCCTCAAACTTACAGACGAAGAAACCTTTGAGAGTTTTATTTTCATCTGAGATCAATATTACATTTCTACCTCTATTTGGCAAAGATAACTGCGTATTTTTACATTAACCCTCAACTACTATCCTTATTTTTTTTTTACATTACTACTATCGTGGGGTCATAAGTGACCCGGTTGCAAAATATAATAAAAATACACTTTATATTTAACATTTATTTTTTCAATTGAAAACATGAAGAAGTCACATATATGGAGACACAATGACACCAAATTTGTAACATCATTACTTTAATTGTGCGAAAAAAGTATGTGCAAATAAAAACACACAAATTCTATCTAAAATAATACACTGTGACATTGTTTTAAAAATTGTCCTCGTTCTAGTGAACCTGCAGGAGTGATATGTCCACACTTATTTCAAAGAAACATGGTTGAATCACTGCAAAGAAAAAAATACTTTGGTAATTCTTGTATATAAAATTTAACAGGGGTGTACAAATGGTATTTATTTTTTTTCTTAAAAAATGTAATAACTATATTTGTCCATGGAAAACATAATACGAAACAAATGAGAAGAATTCGGCTGACACTGTGGATCCTGTCTCGACATAGCTCTGTTGAAAAAAGCGCTCATCGCGCAGATCTGAGTGGTCCCGAGTTCGACTCCCAGTGCCGGAACGAATTTTTCTCAAATTAGTCATAGCAGATGATTTGCTGTTCAGAATGACTCTTGCACATAGTTCGGTGACATACACTGCATACAGTCGAGTGTTTCTTGTCGCTGTTGTGTGGGCAAATGCAACATCGTCTTCACTTTGGTGGACCTTCAAGTTGTGTGTCAGCATCAGATAATACTGCTGCTGCAAATCTGGCTATCATCTGCCGAACTTCTCTTGGAAGTGTGGAAATAGTGGCACGCACCGTAAGGTGATCCAATATAAGTTCCATCCTTAGGCCCTTAATAAATTTGTGACGACTTTTTCATAGCCTTTATCACTAGCTCTTAGGGTAATGTGACCATTCACGGTTGAAATATCCAACATAACATACCAGATAGCTAAAGGGCATCTTTTACATCTTCGTCCAGTCCTATAAAGTGCACATTTCTGATCGAGAGCATCGACACCACTCTGTGTTGCATTATAGACCATTATCATGTCAGGTTTTCCAGAGGAATGGATAGCACTGTCGTGGTGCATGGAAGACACCAAATACCAGCTTTGGATTTCTTTGGCACAAAAGACACTATTGTTTTGTCTCTTGTGAATCCGAATTTCGTTGATCCAACTTCTCGTTTTTTGTCGGGCAAAAATTGTGGCAGAATTTCTTTTTTTTTTTTTTCCGCACTGTTCCAATATACAGCAAGCCGATTTTTCTTAGCTCATCCATTAGCTCCACTGATGTGAACCAGTTATCCCCTGTAACATTTCTGTTAGTTCCTGAAATTGATGACACCAAAGACAAGACAAACCTTGTTGGAACGAATAACTCCTGTGGGTTAGGACCACAAATTTTCCCCGTATATACAAATGCATTGATCAGATAATGGGTCTTAGCATCACACAAACACATATAATTTTAGGCCATACTTTTGTGGCTTTTCTTTTAAATACACTCTGAAAAAACATCTGCCACAGAAACCAACCAGAATCCCATCAACAGTGGTGTATTCTGAACTACAATATTTTCTGTTACAGTTGTTTATGAAACTATCGAAAACTTCTGAAATTGCAGCAATCTTATTTCCTTGTCTTTTCCTTTCTTCAATATTATCAAATCTAAGAGCTGACAGAAGAAACAAATACCGCTCCTTGGTCATAGTAGCTCTGAATATATCTCTTCCTGTTCTAACTGTAGCGAAGAATGAGTCTACATCCTCATGGTTTGATTTGAATATCCCTGCCAAGAACACCAGATCAATAAATGCTTTCAATTCTAGCTCGTCTAGGTGTCTAGTGAATATTGCAGTTTCACCGTAACTGGCAGCCATTTCATCGAGTTTCTTATTTGTATGATTGATAATTGTGTGAAGGATATCATCTGTTATGAAGAGAGTCCAAGCTTGAAGAGAAGTTCTTGGTTTGCTATCAGGCGCAGGACCCCTAAGACCAGACAAATGAGTAATGATGTTGTGATTTCGAGTTCTCGATGCAGAAGGACAATTCTGTGACCACTTATATCTATTCCTCCCCAAAAAAACTACCAGCAGAAGTATTATCAGTATCACCTTCTGCATCACGTTCATGTTCACGTTCATTTTCACTCTCAGAAATTTCTGATCCAGTATTGTGATCGCTATGCTCACTTTCCTTATCACTTAGTCCTCATCATCTTCATTTTCAGCTTCAGTCTCGTTACCAGCGATACTAGCATTGTCAATAAAGTCATTTATTTCATCAGATGCAACGAAATTCTCGTCTATTATAACACCTTCATTCGACATACCGAAGAAAATAAAGTTACGCAACTACTATTGTGGGGTCACAGGTGACCCAAACACGCATTTACTTGTAAACCACTAACAGTAAAAACCGCACGACTTGTCTCTGGTGAAATCTCACTGCGATGTGAGAATACATGGAGTGGCACGACTCAGAATGGCGCGCATGCGCAGCAACAAAAGAAAGAAAATGGCTTGGGTCAAATATGACCCCACCATAGTAGTTGAGGATTAAATAGCAGTACATACCTCTGGTTTCACTATCCATATTGAAATTACCACACTTTGACACAATACATAGCACAGGATTCTTTTGTATCAGCAACAAGGGACTGTCCGGTTTTTTACCACTACTGTACATATAGTTGTACTTCATATTAATGACTATTGTCTTCCACATACCTATTTTCTTTCAGCGTATTATATGTTTTGTCATACAAAGAGCGATATGACTAAAAGAGGATTTATCCTTCTTTAAGGTGGGTCTGTACATCGACTGTAGAAATGTCATTTCTTCAACATTTTTGGAAATGTTCTTGGCTCATCTGGAAGTTCATTTCTTCTAGTTTTCACAAATACGTAAATTGTACGCATTATCTCAATAATTTCGTAATTATTTGGGCATTTATAATATAAGCTCACTATAGTCTCTGTACTTACTTTATGCCATCTTTAGTGTCTGTTTCCTCGTATTTCAAATTTTCCGACATTTATTATCCTTCCGACGGACAAAAGTAGTCTTCCAATTGAGCAAAAACTTCATTGAGGTGCCAAATTAATACTTAAATATGTGGCTATTTTGTAAACTAAAATTATTTTCAATCAAATGTAATTATTTTATCCCAAAAATATATTTATTTATTTATTTATTTTTGTTTCTAAGATGCTTATATAATGTGGCATATCTTTTGAATGGTTCAAGATAAATAAATAATTTTAGTATGTGACATACTCTATATGTAGGGAATAATTTTGACGAAAGAAGTTTTATCCTAGGTCAGTCCAGATTTTTATTAATTTTTTTTCCAAAAAAAATTCTTTGGGCGTCCAAATTCGATTTTCAAGTTTGAATATGTAAATTTCTTAGTTTACTCCCAAGAATCATGTCACCTACGTTTGAAAGACCATAAGTAAAAATGTGGATTTTTATCGTAAGAGACTATGTATACTTAAACGACGTCATTATATTTTATTTCTTTCTTTCAGCGCTCTCCGATAGTGCTCTTTTTTGGGGAGGTGTCAGTTGCGTCCTCGTAAACATGTTGACGAAAAATTAATGCGTCAATTGCGTACGGGGTTTTGAAAATATATACTTCAGTTGCGTCCGGGGTTTTTAAGATATATGGTTGATTTGCAACAAGTTCATATAACAAGATTGGATTTCATCCGGAATCTGTCATTTAGGTTTCAACCAATACGATTGTAGTTTTATGGTGAAAATGCAACTCATGAATTTTAATACATTTTATGGTGAAAAATGACACTACCAACACTGTATGGTGAAGATGCCACAAATAACATTTTTAACCTACTTGTAACTTTAAATTGGTGATGGTGCAGCCAGTCCTAAGTCTGTAAAATGGGAAGGGAAGTGTTGTTTGTGTCAGGGACGCAACTGACGTATGACCCAAAAAATACAGGGACGCAACTTACATATAAACTGACCGCGGGCCGCAATACAAGAAAAGATGTTTTTGATAAACATGCGAGAATAATATTCTTGCCAAATAAAAATGTTATAACAATAGATCGAGAATTAATACTAATGATATCCCATTCAATAATAGTACATTATGCAACGAGCCTATAATGATAGTAATTAAGACGCGAGGATGTTTAATTGAAACGAGCGTCTTAATTACCATTATAGGCAAGTTTAATATGACTTTTTATGCTCGACCATATTTCTAAGTTGAAATTATTCATAAGTATTCATATTATTCTTATGTGACTAGGGAGCGAACTGACCTTGTGCAATCTCGTAAATTGTGAGATGTGCGCAGACGCGAAAGTATTGATTTTTCCGGGCAACGAATGTCGACGACTTTGATATAATCTAGAGAGTAAGATAAACGTTAAACTTGATGTAACCTTGAAATTGAATTCGACATTGAAAAACGTGATGACAAATTGAATTTATTTGAATATTATTTACAATTAACGCTAATTATTATAGTAACAGAACATAACCTTCTGCAACAGTATTGGATTTCCAGCCTGCGTGACGTTTTGCTAGTTGTCTTTCGATTGCATATCCGGGAATAATCGAAAACCTGAAGTTTAATGAATAGGTGTACTTTAATGACATGCATTAAAGGACTGCTACCAGGTGTATAATTACTACATTTCGGCATGGTCGAGCATAAAATTAATTATGTAATTAATAATAAAATAGAAACCTATAATACATTATAGGTCCCTGTCTTTTTTATGCGCCTTCAGGTAGTGTTTTTGTTTGAATATAGTCGCTGGCGTTACCGCAAACGGAAAACTTGAACTTTGCAAACTTCTGCGTTCACGTTTTAGTTTATTTTTACTGTTAATGTTTACGAAAATCATTGTGAATGTTTAC
Organism: Periplaneta americana; assembly: GCF_040183065.1. Lineage (NCBI taxonomy): Eukaryota > Metazoa > Arthropoda > Insecta > Blattodea > Blattidae > Periplaneta > Periplaneta americana. The sequence goes on from NC_091122.1 coordinate 53,774,597, forward strand.
ATTAAATAACCTGGCCGCAAGCTTTGGCGTTTACTTTACCTCTCATTGTGAATGCGCCTTAACTTAGTACCGTCTTTGACATACAGTGGTGTATATGTTTGAATCTACTCTTGAACCCCGTGAAGTTTGTGTGGAGAACAGTAAAATGTCCTGCTTCTAGGTTGCGGCGTCTCATTGCTAATTCGGACATCTTTTTATTTGATCCGTCGAGGTCACTGGGACCAAAGCGATGCAGAAACTGGTGCGGTTTTGTCGCAATAAATTAAACGAGTTCCTCTGGCCTGTCGCTTCTATAGTTTATTAAGGTCATTAAATAAAAGAATGAAATTCCACAAATTCTCCATTTCGTCGTCTCATCTCGCCGTATGAGGAAGTGCACGGCCATGCCAACCAGCACAAGTCATCTTCAGCCACTGTGTGCAGCGATGCTGTATCAGGGAAACCGCTTGTGTTGAATACAGATTGGGGAATTAGTCTGAATAGACAAGTCTCAAAACCGAAAGAAATTTTATAAAAAAAAAAAGTCCTACGAAGAGCTATTGTCACGAATCGAATTGCGGGCTGCTCAAATACGATGTCGGTAGATTGTTACGCAGATGAATAGCGTACTTAGTAATTCAAGTTCCTGACAGTTGTTTACATTTTTCAGTCTATGTCGTTGAAAAAGAAGGGCGGAACTGAAGGTTCTACCTATTAACCCTTAAATAGTCGCGTGAGGTTTTGTCAACACTCCAGTCACATATACGGAGCTGTTACGTACATATTGAGTAAGACCGTAATTCTGAAACTTTCAGTACCTTTCTTAGAATTGGTAAGCAACAATAACAGTAAACATGTTTATGAAATTCGAAAATATTTTTAACTTAAAATGTTGGAAATGAGTTTTAATATCGATTTCGGGTATTTGTACCTTTCCAATATTTCAGAACTACTAGTTCCAGTGCTTACGGAAAGGAAACTTAAAATGTTGTGACTTGCGAACAGAGGTTGTCTGAGCCGCAGTTCTTAAATGTGAAGTTTAGAGATGTCCACATATCCGTATTGTATTCTGGGGAGTTTACGAGCAAGTTGCAAAGCAGGTCGGTGCGGAACTATCTCTGCGTGTTAGGAAGTCGTCACGCAGTTCCAGAAGGATGGGAAACCGGAGAGGGCGGCCTTTGCATAAAGAGTGAAATCCGAGAACTCTTGACACGAATGGTTTACAGACGAGGTGACCAAACAATTCGAAGTGAACCGCCTTTTGTTGCACTCGGCGACTGACATTGATTGATTGATTGGTTGGTTGGTTTGTTGTTCCGATCGACTGACTGACTGACTGGTTGGTTGGTTGGTTTATTGTTCCGATCGGCCGACTGACTGACTGACTGATTGATTGGTTGGTTGGTTGGTTGGTTTGTTGTTCCGATCGACTGACTGACTGACTGACTGGTTGGTTGGTTTATTGTTCCGATCGACCGACCGACTGACTGACTGACTGACTCGTTGGTTGGTTGTTCCGATCGATCGACCGACCGACTGACTGACTGGTTGGTTTGTTGTTCCGATCGACTGACTGACTGACTGGTTGGTTGGTTGGTTGTTCTGATCGACAGACTTACTGACTGACTGGTTGGTTGGTTGTTCCGATCGACTGACTGACTGACTGACTGACTGACTGACTGACTGACTGACTGACTGGTTGGTTTGTTGTTCCGATCGATCGACCGACCGACTGATTGACTGACTGGTTGGTTTGTTCCGATCGACTGACTGACTGGTTGGTTTGTTGTTCCGATCGATCGACCGACCGACTGACTGACTGACTGACTGGTTGGTTTGTTGTTCCGATCGACTGACTGACTGACTGGTTGGTTTGTTGTTCCGATCGACTGACTGACTGGTTGGTTTGATGTTCCGATCGATAGACCGACCGACTGACTGACTGACTGGTTGGTTTGTTGTTCCGATCGACTGACTGACTGGTTGGTTTGTTGTTCCAATCGACTGACTGGCTGACTGGTTGGTTTGTTGTTCCGATCGACTGACTGACTGACTGACTGACTGGTTGGTTTGTTGTTCCGATCGATCGACCGACCGACTGACTGACTGACTGGTTGGTTTGTTGTTCCGATCGACTGACTGACTGGTTGGTTTGTTGTTCCGATCGACTGACTGACTGGTTGGTTTGTTGTTCCGATCGAGTGACTGACTGGTTGGTTTGTTGTTCCAATCGACTGACTGGCTGACTGGTTGGTTTGTTGTTCCGATCGACTGACTGACTGGTTGGTTTGTTGTTCCGATCGATTGACTGACAGGTTGGTTTGTTGTTCCGATCGACTGACTGACTGACTGGTTGGTTGGTTTGTTGTTCCGATCGACTGACTGACTGACTGACTGACTGACTGGTTGGTTGGTTGGTTGTTCCGATCGACCGACTGACTGACTGACTGGTTGGTTGGTTGTTCCGATCGACCGACTGACTGACTGACTGACTGACTGACTGACAGACTGGTTGGTTGGTTGTTCCGATCGACCGACTGACTGATTGGTTGGTTGGTTGGTTGGTTGGTTGGCTGGTTGGTTGGTTGGTTGTTCCGATCGACTCACTGACTGACCGACTGACTGGTTGGTTGGTTGGTTTATTGTTCCGATCGACTGACTGACTTGTTGGTTGGTTGTTCCGATTGACCGACTGACTGGGTGGTTGGTTTATTGATTCGATCGACCGACTGGCTGGCTGACTGACTAGCTGGTTGGCTGATTGGTTGGTTTATTATTCCGACCGACCGACCGACTGACTGACTGTCTAGTTGGTTGTCCCGACCGACTTACAGTGACAGACCCTTTTGCTGATTAATTATTCTGTCTCACTGGCTGGCTAATTGTCGTGGTCCAGCTATTGTTGGGTCATATGTTTGCTAGTAAGGGTTTAAAAGTGCAGTCGTGACGTTCCTTTCACCGTGATGTATTGAGACATGAACACATCTGTAACAATCGCGTGAGTAGTACTACAGGATATTTCATGTCAGATGCCTTTCAATTATCATCTGACGATGGCGGAAGCTCAGGGATAGATTCTGTTGCTGTAATCACATTAAAGTTGACCTCGCGAACGCACGAAGGGCGTAATGAAGCGAATTGTACGAGCTTCGTTAATCCGTGAAACGCGGGAGTCGCTCTTTTTGCAGACCTACGAGGAATTGATTTTTTTATATAAGCCTGACGCACAATTACACTCGCTCTGCACCAAACTCCATTAGCGATGTGAACACTCCACTCTATTGTTTTCGTATTCACTGATCAAGCTAAGATAGGATGGGGCTTGGATTCTTTACAGCTCTCCCTAAACGTCACGTCCAATATTTCACTGCTGCACCAACAAATGAATGTTCCTTATGCACAGATCTGTAATATTAAATTGTTGCTCAAACTTTTTGGTGAAGAATTATTGTCAAAAGCATAGATGCCCGAACCTTAATCGTGATACATAGTGATCCTTTTCACAACGCATTTCTGACGTCGACTCAAACCCTACCACCATTGGGCTTGCAGTGTGTCTGTACCTGTTCTAGTTGCTTATTAGCTGGTATACGTGGCACATTACAATGCCGCTTTCGAAACTACTGTATCTAGATCTATCTCTAAAAAGCTAAAATGTTATTTTTTATTCTGAGTATGGAGAAAACATTACAGGATTCATATATCATATCGCTAACACTGGTTTATGAATACAAAAAAAAAAACGTTAGTTCGCTGATCATCCACCGGAAGCCCGCGCTAAGAATGTCTATGAATATGACATTTCACTAGCCTGCGCAACGAGCGTGCTAAACTAGCTCCTGCTATCGACTGATTACTTGTACAGGATTCATATCATATCATATCGCTAACACTGATTCATGAATACAAAAAAACGTTAGTTCGCTGATCATCCATCGGAAGCCCGCGCTAAGAATGTCTATGAATATGACATTTCACTAGCCTGCGCTACGAGCGTGCTAAACTAGCCCCGGCTATCGACTGATTACTTGTGCAGGATTCATATCTTATCATATCGCTAACACTGGTTTATGAATACGAAAAACGTTAGTTCGCTGATCATCCACCGGAAGCCCGCGCTAAGAATGTCTATGAATATGACATTTCACTGGCCTGCGCTACGAGCGTGCTAAATTAGCCCCGGCTATCGACTGATTACTTGTACAGGATTCATATCTTATCATATCGCTAACACAGGTTTATGAATACGAAAAATGTTAGTTCGCTGATCATCCACCGGAAGCCTGCGCTAAGAATGTCTATTAATATGACATTTCACTAGCCTGCGCTACGAGCGTGCTAAATTAGCCCCGGCTATCGACTGATTACTTGTACAGGATTCATATCTTATCATATCGCTAACACTGGTTTATGAATACAAAAAACTTTAGTTCGCTGATCATCCACCGGAAGCCCGCGCTAAGAATATCTATGAATATGACATTTCACTAGCCTGCGCTACGAGCGTGCTAAACTAACCCCGGCTATCGACTGATTACTTGTACAGGATTCATATCTTATCATATCGCTAACACAGGTTTATGAATACGAAAAAGGTTAGTTCGCTGCTCATCCACTGGAAGCCCACGCTAAGAATGTCTATGAATATGACATTTCACTAGCCTGCGCTACGAGCGTGCTAAACTAGCCCCGGCTATCGACTGATTACTTGTACAGGATTCATATCTTATCATATCGCTAACACAGGTTTATGAATACGAAAAATGTTAGTTCGCTGATCATCCACTGGAAGCCCGCGCTAGGAATGTCTATGAATATGGCGCCTAATTTGCTCAGAACTGTTACCTGGAACATTAGAGCGCAATATAAAACGGCATTACAATTTATACCAAGAATGAGAATTACAAGATGTGTTGTTACAATTACACCTAATTATTATTATTATTATTATTATTATTATTATTATTATTATTATTATTATTATTATTATTATTATTATTATTATTATTGCACGACAGTTCATTTTTATGGCAGCGAGGCATGGACAATAAGGAAATGTAATGAATAGAGACCGGATTTTAAAGGGAATCCCCTTTTTTTTTATTTCAACACGAAACGTGAAATAATTAAAAAACTATCTTTCTCCGATCAAATTATGTGGTTTTGACTTCCCATTTTCCCTTTTTTTTTAGTCCATATTCCCTTTTTTCATGCTCTTTAAAACAACTCTTATTGTGGTCCTTTTTTTAAACAAAATATCTAAAAAAAAATTAAGTAATTGTTCTATATTTTTTTCCGATAGGCCTATAACTTCCTGAGCAAGCGAAAATAAATATCGTTCTTCTTCTGATTCCAGACTTTGAAAAACTAATAAAGTGTGCTGATTTAGAGTTCGGGATAAAAAGAAAATATTAAATTGGACATATAATTGCAATTTTCAATAAAGGTATTCGTTTACCAGTGTACAAAGTAATTATCATTAATTACAGACGTGTCCTTAGCGCCTTCACCCTTATCTCGTTTACAGGTAAAATACTTTGAACATCGATTATCTTTACAGGTACATTTGACGGGTTCGCCCTTCTCTTACGGAACGCCTCATATTTATCTCCCCTCCGTTATGCCCATGTCTGGTCTAGCCATTCTGTTAAGTTTTACTTAGAAGAATAAAATGATTGGTTTTGAAAGCTGTCTAATGAATAGATTAATTTAATCGTCAGGAATATCCATTGGCTATTGTCGTTTTCTGTTTTATCAGTTCCCATTAATGTCTCACACTTTTGAACCAGTAGCGCTCCGTTATCTTATTTTGTAACACTGTGTTCTGCTAGATTAGTTAGCATGAAAGTCTCTGTATGAATGCCGCTCATCATTACCCATTCTGAATAGAGCTTTCATATGCCTCAATTCCAACCCTGTCTCCCACCCATTTCTGGTAAGAGAATATCTGTGATGTTGTAGGTAAACTTTGTCATTACTGCATCCTGTGAGATCTGTTTTTATAACGGCTTTCGTTAATTATCGTTTTCTCACTTCTTCACCGCTGAATAAACCGTGCATTGATGGAGTGATACGAAATAATAGCGGCTTATCTTCAGCTCAGTTCACTGGTCTTCATTAATTCGTGGCTCCGGCTTTGGTTGCACATTCGGCTCCACCTGAGTTGTTAGCAGTTCAATAACATGAAATTAATTTCCTTTTCTTTACACGTTATTAATTGATCATCACGCTTCCAGTCTATGGGAATATTTTTTTAAAGTTACGATTAGACATCGGGGGCCGTATTCATAGACATTCTTAGCGGGGCTTCCGGTGGATGATCAGCGAACTAACGTTTTTCGTATTCATAAACCAGTGTTAGCGATATATGGTATGAATCCTGTACAAGTAATCAGTCGATAGCCGGGGCTAGTTTAGCACGCTCATAGCCCGGGCTAGCGAAATGTCTATGCATAGCACCCCGGGTGTTTAGGAAAATACCTATTTTATTTGAATGTTCATATTTAAAGGCTTTTAGTAAATGTACACGAATCATGAGAAGTGAAGCATTCTGATGAAGTTTGATTTTGCCTTTTTTTTCCCCCCCCCCCCCGTTTATGACTTTTTTACTTTAATATGTACTTTTTTGCCCTTTTCTTGCTTTTATACAGACTTGGACAAATTATTGGACTAAATTAATTATATATGCAACAAAGCTGTATTTACCGGCAGAAATAATGAACAAATTGAATTTTTTGCAGAAATAATGAACAGAAAATTTAGTATTGTAGTTATTAATATTTTGTGAACATTCCCTTTTTCTTTATTAACACGTTGCTTTTGTCAGGGATGCTGGAAACAAAAGTTTGACACTTTCTTTGAATATCAGCATCATTTAGCCAGATATCAGACAGGTGCTTAAATGAGTCCATGTTTTGTTGTAAGCCTCTTTTTGTTCACTTTCTTCTTCAGTATAGATCACAGATTTTCAATTTCGTTCATGTCCGGTCTTCTTGCAGGCCATGGGAGAATATCTTCTGCAGTATATAATTAAAACGCCAGTAGTACCAACACAGCCAGTAAAAAAATATACTTAACCACTGGAAAAATATACTAGAAGATGCAAACAATCATATTTACAACAATACAGACTCTGCGAATTATACTGACAGTTGATATGACGAATTATATTACGTTTCCAAGAAAACGTTTTAGTCTAATAATTTGTCCACGTCTGTATGTACCTTTTTTGCCATTTTCTTTGTATGACTACTCACTCAACAATACTGAATTTATTTCTGCGTTCGAAACTAAGGAAATTGAAGTTCTTATAGTAGCCAATAGCCATAGAGCGTATTCCGAATCTCAGCGCTGATCACTCTGATGGCATCACGGTGTTCCGAATTTCAACGATGACGTCACTGATGCTCCACCGGTGTCGCACCGGTTCCATCAGCTTGCAGAGGTAGTGGCAATATCCATCAGCCGCCATCAGTGAATCTGATTGGTTCTTGTATAGGGCGGGAATCAGCAGACGAATGACATCGTGCACTGATGTGTCATGGCGGTGTGTTCTGCTGTATTGTTTGTAATGAGCACAACGTAAAAACAATATGTTAATGGCTTATGAGCGAACATGTCGACGGACCAGTTATTAATACCGGTTCAAGAAATAAATTGTTAATGCTCTCTTTTCTTTGAACGAGATGACAGTACAGAAATTTCGCCAACTTTTGCTAGCGTAGCACAGACAACAACTTGTACAGCCGCCATATAGCCATTGAACCTTTCACCAGTTTTGTTCCTATTTCGCTGCAGCGTGACGTCATTGTTGTCCACCGGTCCGGTGAGATTCGAAATACGCTGTTGTGATGCAGTGTTGTTGTTTCGCTTACTCGGAAATCGATCTTGTCCTTACCCAGCACTGCTACCTGACTCCAGCACTGACCTACTCCATCCTGGCTTAGTTGCCTCATTAGTGATGCCTTATTGGTGTCACTTGTGAGGTTCAAACCTGTCTTCGTACGGTTGACTAAACAACAACAAATGTCAGTGCGTCGAATACATGGAGCGTTGGCATTTGTAGGAAAATGCTTGGTAAGAAGGAAAATTGTAAGTTACCTGGGGATATTAAGGCCCAGCATGTTATAAGGCCCACTACCTAGTTTTGCCATTAGTTATACACTTTTGCAAAAGAAAGCAACAGCTCTTAAGACCTATTTCTTCTTGCATTCGAGTGAGGTATGAAGAAATTAGATTCTCGTTCTTGTTTGTAGCTGACTGGCGGCAACAAGTTATGTGTGATTATTTCTGCTTTCTTCATAAAATTCTGCAAAATTTAAGTTGATATGTAATCGTTTTACTGTGTGTTATTATTATAATATTAAATGCACGTTATTGTATAAACATTAAGAAGTTTGGGGCTACCGTGAAACTTTCGCTAGTGAGCATATGAGGACTCCATAAATTAAAATTGGCGCGAAGTAACAGAGTAGGAAATAAGGCCCATGAAATAAACACGTAGAAATGCCCACAAGTTCATAAAAGTCCCTGAATTATAAAGTTCAAACTCTGAAGCACAGTTTTTTTTGCAAGAAATGAAACAAACGAAAGACCGACTATTCCTAATGCAGAAATAGCATTGGATGAGCCATCAACTTCAGGATTTGTAAACATCCAGGGGACGCGGATGTGTTCTGTCTGCGAAGAGAATTGTTGTGGATATACATGTGTGTGTATCTTGTGAATGTTGGGTGCACGATGAATGTGTAGGTCTCACTGAGGGAAAAACTGAAGACTTTGTATGCCCAAATTGTGTTCAATACTTATATTCTTTATTGTAGGCCTTATTATCTGTCACAGCAGGATATAAGGCCCAGTGACATGATGTTAATTTTCATTGCTCACAGTATTTGTATGTCTGAATATTTCCTTTAGGTAAAATATTGTAGCATAACTATAAAAGTATGTTATTCCATTATTTAAAAGTTGCTAAACGTCTCCATTTCAAATAAAAGAACGTTTCATTCCTTAGTTAGGCCTTATTACCCCCGGTTACCTTAGTAAATAAACAAATTTTAGAGTGAACCAACAATTTCAACTACGTATCTTGAATGTAACGCATGTACAGGTGGCGGAAATTTAATCAGTTAATTTTGTACGTTATTACACAAATGAAGTGTTTTTCGAAGAAATGACAAAGGAATTTTTTTCGACTTGTTTTTCACGTTGATATCTTACCACTCATACGTCACTCAATAGTTTTACCATAAATGGGAGTCAGACTTCAGATACATTTTTTTTTTTTTTTTTTTTCGGGTAAACCGTTACTCATATACAGAAATAACATTTGACTTTTTGGTTACTTACAATCTAGAGATTCGGTTCTAAAAATTAATGCAGTTAGTTATATCCCTTTCATCCTGTATACACCTACAGCACACCCGAAACCAATTTTTTGGTGTCAGGGATACTGAAACGTATTTTCGCGAAAGCCTCGGAAGTCGATTATGTACAGCATCAAAATATCACGATATTTTATTTTTATATTTCCTATGATGAGTAAGCAAGGAAGGGAAGGAGAGAGAAAGGGAGAGAGAGAGAGAGACTTTTTTTTTCTTTTTTGTTGTAAATAATTTGAAATGCAATTAAAACGTGATAAGTGTGAGAAGTGACTGTTTCATCGTTTTAATGTGATAGTTTATATTTCTTTCTTGCCTGCACGCTGCTAGGGAGTTGATGATATAGCAGATTTCTTGAATAGAGAAGATCGGACACCGGCAATGATTTAATTAAACGGTCGTGGTTAACGTATGCGTGATGTTGCGCTTTTCAAGTCACGATCTTCAATCCAAACACAATTAGAAGTCTGCTTCTGTATTCGCGAACAAACAAAATTCGGTTGTTTCTTAACTTTTTTTCAATATACCAAATGCACACAAAGCTGGTTCCGTTTAATATTTCGCCGGGATGCTGTATTGTATCCCGCTCAATCTCATATAACCCTCTCAAAGGAGCAATAACCTCCTTTTTCCGATATCGTAAATAATATCTTGTGCGGAAGAGTAAATCTCTGTAGAGACGGCTTGGAACATGCTTCAGCTTATACAACGACGCCGCATTGAAAACCTTCATATAAAGATTAATCACTTTAGAGAGTAGCCTATAATTCAACTTCGTTGAAAGGAGTTATGCTGTGACTAAACCAAATTTTGGCGTGTGTTTGCAGTCCATTCGTCTTGGATAAAATCCTTAATATTAATTATATCTAAATTAAAAACGGGAAACTATGAATCTTCATCGTTTGAAAGGCAGAATTGAATTTTATAGTCGGTACTGGCTTCGAAGTGTTGTTTAGTCCATCTTTTCTGTAGTCTTCACAATTTTATTTCTTCTGTTGTAGAGTTATATTGTATTACTGACGATAAATTAGTAATAACCGAGGATTATGATGAATTATAAAATATGAGAAAGTTGAAAGAAGAGTGTAATAATTAGGAACTACAAATACGAGGGCTATTCATAAAGTATCTTCCGTTTATTTTTCACAAACCCGTGAATGACGTTACAGAATTGGGTTACAATATGTTTGAAAGTATACACTTTAGTTTATTTTTCCACATAGCTTCCAGTGACATTGAGACATTTGTCGTAGCGTTTGACGAGCTTTGAAATTCCGCAATCGTAGAATTCGTCCGCCTGCGACTGAAGCCAACCTACGACGCTGGTTTTCAACTCTTCGTCATCGTCAAAGCGCTTCGAGCCAAGCCACGTCTTCATGTGCATGAAGAGATGGTAATCGCTAGGCGCAAAATCTGGGCTATATGGAGGATGATCCAACACTTTCCAGTTGAACTCTTGCAGTTTGGTCGCAGTACGACGCGCTGTATGCGGCTGTCATGCAGGAAAATCACCCCAGGGTTCAACATGTCACGACGTTTGTTTTGAATGACCCTTTTCAAGTTTGTTAATGTGTTACAGTAACGCTCAGCGTTAATTGTGGCATTCCTCTCCAAGAACTCCACTAGCAAAATTCCTTTTGTGTCCCAGAAGACAGTTGTCATGAGTTTCCTCGTGGAAAGTGTTTGACGACACTTTGTGGGTTTTTTTTTTTCGGGGAGTGAGTATGGCCCCACTGCATTGATTGAAGCTTTGTTTTTGCATTCACATACCGCAACCAACTCTCATCTCCTGTCACAATCTGATCGAGAAAAGCATCACATTTTGCGCCTAGCGATTACCATCTCTTCATGCACATGAAGACGTGGCTTGGCTCGAAGCCCTTTGACGATGACGAAGAGTTGAAAACCAGCGTCGTAGGTTGGCTTCAGTCGCAGGCGGCCGAATTCTACGATTGCGGAATTTCAAAGCTCGTCAAACGCTACGACGAATGTCTCAATGTGACTGGAAACTATGTGGAAAAATAAATTAGAGTGTGTACTTTCAAACGTATTGCAACCCAATTCTGTAACGTCATTCACAAGTTTGTAAAAAATAAACGGAAGTTACTTTATGAATAGCCCTCGTAAATAGGAATAGAACTGTTACATCAATTGGTAATACAGTGAGTGATTTAATGCTAAAATGTAGTAGAGAATTGATTAAAGAATATGAGGACTTAGAATACCTAAGAATGTATAAAAATCAATGAATGTATGTAATGTCTGCATGTATGTTCTGTATACAAATCCACATATTTTGATCGATATTTACCAAATTTTTAATACTTAGCCTTCAAGACATAGGCTACATTAAATATGGACGAACCAACTCTTCTCCTGGTTTTATCCTTCTATCACTTGAAAACATTGAAATGTTTGGTTCTGGGATACAAGTAATACTCGTAGTTTCTTTTCCTTGGTACTTGGCTACGATAAATGGAGCATTATTAGCACATCATAATACCTCGTGTGGTGATTTTTAAGGAGTATAGAAAAATGCAAAGACTTCTAATAAAAAAATAATTTGATATCATGGATTTTTTTGGTTCTCATAACACGATGATGAAATTGATCTGTTTTCCCCATGGTTTCAATCATTGAACGGGTGTATAGAGGTCACGGGTGGAAAATTCTGAATTCTCTAATATAAATTTAATTATATTTAGCCAACTGTCCGAAGACAGGTCTGAACATCACAAGTTATACCAACGTGGCATCACTCATGAGACCATTATTATGCCAGGAGATAATGGGGTAGAGTGGCCAGTTCCTTTTTCCCTTCATTACATACATCGCCGATTAGCTACATATTACACTAATCAGATTTCATAGCCATACAAACAATTATTGTTCTTCCTTCGACACACATCATCAAGTGAGGTATACTGTCTGATAATATATGTACAGGGACATCATTTTATTTTTACTAACATTTTTAATATTACCCTGGCAATACCTTTGGATTAATGGTTCAGAGCCGGAAACACCGTTTGCTACCCCCTTCCACGATTGAAGTTGGATGATTCTGGCGTAAAATACAAACAAATCACTTTACTAGGTAAAGGAGGGAAGAAAAGTGGTTCATCCATTTACGTAAACAAGGAGATATCGTAATTTTGAATTTGATAATTTTCATTAGGTTTTTGTTTAATCAAAATACAGTACAGTATTAACAATAAGTGTTTTTACTCACGAACTGAGTTATCCATGCGAACGTATTCATTTAGCAGAGTATATTACACTGTCTACAGCACATTAGCGTACAATATAGAGAATGAAGTTAAATAGAAAATTAACCATAATATGGGTATTTAAACATTTATTAAAATGGTGGCCGTTCATTTAGATAAAGGCTTCAGTTCTTTTGTGCATATTATCGCACTATAGACTATTGCATCTAATTCCAATTACCAGTTTCATCCTTCGTACTAGTAACTCATGTTGAAATAATTCTATACCTATTCTTTAAAAGAGTACCTTACGTACTGTAAATTCAATCTTCACTTCTGCCCGACCCGCACAGATAACATTACTCAGACATGCTATCTACTGTCCGTCCAAGTGGTTATGTAGCAGGGTCGTAGAAAGGGAGGAAATCACGTGACAGTTAATTACTTTTATTTAAGTTATTTTAAACAGTTGCGGGTGGGGGAAATCGGGATGCAACGTAGGCAAACGGACGACAGTACCTGTGCGAAATTATGATTCAATATTGAAAGATCTTTAGTCACTGGAAAACGCGAATATATTTCTGGAACGTGCTATACTCACTAACTCAATGCTGTTTGTGTTTACTACAACCTTAAGGCGACTTTGACTGTATACGCTTGGTTCTATGAGGAGAATAGTTGGAAGTTCATTAGTAGAGGAGGTGGGAGTGAAGTGCATTAAAAAACTCAGGTACAATAAAAATTGAAGTAAAAATAAAATGATGTCCCTATACATATCAGCGAGAACCTCTGTCAGAGATACGGGGTGTTCAGAGCATAAGGGAATCAAGTCACAAATATAATCTTTTCAGAAAATTGGAGTTAAAGTCTTTATGTATAGTTAAAATCCATTAAAGGTGAGTGTGATTTTAAACATCTGCACCATTACAAAGATTGTGAGGACATGATTCTGTTATGCACTGAAAGTAGCCTCATCTAAGGTATGTACAGACGAAATATCTCCAATTGACCAAAAATGGACTTATTCTCTTGTGCTCCATATATGGACAGGAATGGAGCGTGTGAAATGGACGGACAGAATAAGAAACGAAGCAGTATCGGAAAGAATGAGTGAAGAAAGAATAATGCTGAAACTGATCAGGAAGAAAAAAAGGAATTGCCTGGGTCACTGGCTGAGAAGAAACTGCCTACTGATGGATGCACTGGAAGAAATGGTGAACGGGAGAAGAATTCGGGGCAGAAGAAGATATAAAAAATAAGACATTAAGATATGTTGTTCATATGCGGAGACTAAGAGGAAGGCAGAAAATAGGAAAACTGGAGAATGCTGTGTTTGTAGTGAAAGATCTGCCCTTGGAATATGAATGCATATTCTATATATACAGTATATATAAACTTACACGTGTTGACCGATATTTACCAAATTTTGCACACTTAGCCTTCACAACGAGGGAAAAATGTCAACTTCAAAATATGGACGAAGTACTCCCTCTCCTGGTCTTATCCCCTATCACTTAAAAGCATTAATATTTGGCTCTGGCATAGACCGATAAAGGGGAAACAATTTTTTTGGTTGTTTGATACGAAAAAAAAAAACTATACCACCATGACACCCGATGGAGTACATACTTAAGGGGAAGAATAATCCAAAGTCCTCTATTCATAGTACAATTTGATGTCCTGCTGATTTTTTGTGACGCATTATAGAATTAGGCATACTAGCTGTAAGTCCCTTCACCTGTGTTATCTGCCCATACTACACAACACAAAACCTTACCGCGATCTATCCAGGGGAAATGTAGCTGCATACTATTTCCTCGACAGTCTCTTGAATCTATTACAGTAAAAGGCCAACGGTATTCATCTAAGCGAAACCTGTTTCTGACGAACACTTTGTATTAGTGATCTGTTACAGTAAAATGTCAACGGTATTCATCTAAGCGAAACCTGTTTCTGTCGAACACTTTCTATTAGTGATCTATTACAGTAAAAGGCCAACGGTATTCATCTAAGCGAAACCTGTTTCTGCCGAACACTTTGTATTAGAGTGTGAATGTTCATTGAAACTTAAGTTTGGTCATTTTATATAATTTATAAGCTGCGCTGTTTCATTATAAGAGTACATTTTATACAGTTCCGTTGGGCTCTATTGAAAGATACGAAATGTGTTACAGAGTGAATGTCCATCTGCACATGTGATTGGTCATTTTATAGATATTTATTCCGTTCTCATTGACGATGGAGTATAGCACTGTTTGAATTTACGGCTGGAACGGCTTTACTAGTTAATTTTAATGCCTTATTGTTTTTCAATAACTAAATTGAGAGTCGAAATTGAAATTGCTTTCATGCAGTTGCAGCTGTACGCGTTCAACGCAGCACGTCACACAGTAGTCTAGTCTGTAACTCTCACGGCTGGTCGATCCAAATTAATCGAAACATTCCAGGACAAACCAGAACATTTCTGCACAGTTTGTTTTGAAAGCCTCGTAAAACGTGAAATCGTATTTCAGCAACTGCGTAAAGCTGGAAATAAACTGCTGACAATCAACCGTAGCTTGCGCTTAAAAGCTTAAAATACTCTCTGTCTCTGCCATGTTTGTTACAACATGTAAGTGCTGCAAGATTTATTTCTTTGTCTTTAACGATGCTTTGTCAACTCAATAGGTTTAAGGCTTTTACATTCGGACAATTTGATACAAATCTATTGCAGTGAATAGTACGTAACTATTAAGCGTAATACTTTATTTTGTTTACACTAGAAATCATTAATTTACCGAACGATTGGGCACAGATGATTTCCCTTGTGTTTACATTATACTACTTGCATTTCCTTCATTCCGCTATTGTTCCCTTTAGTCTCCTTGTGTTCCCTTTGTTCTTAGATTCTCCTTCTATTCCCTTTGTTCTTCTTGTGTTCCCCTTGTTCTCCTTGTGTTTCCCTTGGAAGTTCTCTTTGTATTTCCCTTGGAAGTTCTCCTTGTGTTTCCGTTGGAAGTTCTCCTTGTGTTTTCCTTGGAAGTTCTCCTTGTGTTCCCCTTGTTCTCCTTGTGTTCCCCTTGTTCTCCTTGTGTTTCCCTTGGAAGTTCTCCTTGTGTTTCCGTTGGAAGTTCTCCTTTTGTTTTCCTTGGAAGTTCTCCTTGTGTTTCCGTTGGAAGTTCTCCTTGTGTTTCCCTTGGAAGTTCTATTTGTGTTTCCGTTGGAAGTTCTCCTTGTGATTCCGTTGGAAGTTCTCCTTGTGTTTCCGTTGGATGTATTTCCGTTGGAAGTTCTCCTTGTGTTTCCCTTGGAAGTTCTCCTTGTGTTTCCCTTGGAAGTTCTCCTTGTGTTTCCCTTGGAAGTTCTGCTTGTGTTCCCGTTGGAAATCCTCCTTGTGTTCCCCTTGTTCTCCTTGTGTTTCCCTTGGAAGTTCTCCTTGTGTTTCCCTTGGAAGTTCTCCTTATGTTTCCGTTGGAAGTTCTTCTTGTGTTTCCGTTGGAAGTTCTCCTTGTGTTTCCGTTGGAAGTTCTCCTTGTGTTTCCGTTGGAAGTCCTCCTTGTGTTTCCCTTGGATGTTCTGCTTGTGTTCCCGTTGGAAGTCCTCCTTGTGTTCCCGTTGGAAGTCCTCCTTGTGTTTCCCTTGTTCTCCTTGTGTTCCCGTTGGAAATCCTCGTTGTGTTCCCCTTGTTCTCCTTGTGTTTCCCTTGGAAGTTCTCCTTGTGTTTCCGTTGGAAGTTCTCCTTGTGTTTCCCTTGGAAGTTCTCCTTGTGTTCCCGTTGGAAGTCCTCCTTGTGTTTCCCTTGTTCTCCTTGTGTTTCCCTTGGAAGTCCTCCTTGTGTTTCCCTTGGAAGTTCTCCTTGTGTTCCCGTTGGAAGTCCTCCTTGTGTTCCCGTTGGAAGTCCTCCTTGTGTTCCCGTTGGAAGTCCTCCTTGTGTTCCCGTTGGAAGTCCTCCTTGTGTTCCCGTTGGAAGTCCTCCTTGTGTTTCCCTTGCAAGTTCTCCTTGTATTCCCGTTGGAAGTCCTCCTTGTGTTCCCGTTGGAAGTCCTCCTTGTGTTTCCCTTGGAAGTTCTCCTTGTGTTTCCGTTGGAAGTCCTCCTTGTGTTCCCGTTGGAAGTCCTCCTTGTGTTCCCGTTGGAAGTCCTCCTTGTGTTTCCCTTGGAAGTTCTCCTTGTGTTCCCGTTGGAAGTCCTCCTTGTGTTCCCGTTGGAAGTCCTCCTTGTGTTTCCCTTGGAAGTTCTCCTTGTGTTCCCGTTGGAAATCCTCCTTGTGTTCCCCTTGTTCTCCTTGTGTTTCCCTTGGAAGTTCTCCTTGTGTTTCCCTTGGAAGTTCTCCTTGTGTTCCCGTTGGAAGTCCTTGTGTTTCCCTTGTTCTCCTTGTGTTTCCCTTGGAAGTCCTCCTTGTGTTTCCCTTGGAAGTTCTCCTTGTGTTCCCGTTGGAAGTCCTCCTTGTGTTTCCCTTGGAAGTTCTCCTAGTGTTCTCCTTGTGTTTCCCTTGGAAGTTCTCCTTGTGTTCTCCTTGTGTTTCCCTTGGAAGTTCTCCTTGTGTTTCCCTTGGAAGTTCTCCTTGTGTTTCCCTTGGAAGTTCTCCTTGTGTTCTCCTTGTGTTTCCCTTGGAAGTTCTCCTTGTGTTTCCCTTGGAAGTTCTCCTTGTGTTTCCCTTGGAAGTTCTCCTTGTGTTTCCCTTGGAAGTCCTCCTTGTGTTCCCATTGTTCTCCTAGTGTTCCCCTTGTTCTCCTAGTGTTCCCCTTGTTCTCCTTGTGTTTCCCTTGTTCTCCTTGTTTTATCCTCGTCTTCCACTTGTTCTCGCCTTCTCTCATCCTTGTATTCTCCTAGTTTCGTTTCTCGCATCATCCTCATGCAGGTATTTCTGTGCGAAGATGTGCATCATAGTAAATCTATAACACTGTCGTTTTTGTGCTCCTTTACTGTTCCAGATACGCCATCGCTCTCTTACTTTCAGAATTTATTCACCTCACATTTGTATCGGCTTTTTTTTACTGCTTACCACGCCAGTAAGTGAAAACCAGTCTTGCAATGGTTGGGATGTCTGTCTTCCTTCCAATTTATCTTTTACAGTCTTAATAATAAGTGTAGTCACAGCCTTGACGTCTCCACAACACGTTTAAATTATGTGGGCTTTTTTATTATGTACCGTTATGGTTGTTGCTCTTGCTTGTTTGTTTCGCGTGCGATGTAGTGATTTGCCGTTTTAATTACTGGGCTAACAGTTACTTGGTTTCACAAAACAAAATGATTTTGTGGATTAATGAACACTGCGGGGCCTCGCTGTCAGGACCGCAGGTGAGCCGGCAGGACGTGCAGTTAGCTTTGTAATCATTGCTTGGACCTCCTGCAGGCTCCGATGGAGATGATAGCCATTCGAAAAGAACGCTGTGGGCTGTTCATCAGATTGCCTCGTTTCATATCTGCAGCGATCTAAATTTACATTTTTATGATTGGCTCATTTCGTATAATAACGCAGATAATAAAGATAGGTTAATTAAATCCTGAATTTTTTATGTTGCTTTTCTTGGTAGGGGTGCCTATTTGGAAAGTTTCTTCGCCTAAGACGGATTTCGCTGTCGTGCTAACCACACCACACGAAAATATACGCCTATAAGCATGAACGTATACCCTATGCATGAATACATACATACATACTTATTTATTTATTTATTTATTTATTTATTTATTTATTTATTTATTTATTTATTTATTTAAATATACAGAATACAGAATATAGAATATAATGACAACTATAGAAATAGAAATAAAACAATAGAATCAATATAAAAAAGGAGGTACAATAATATTAACAAAATTTGAGGATCGAATGAGCAGCGCTCGTGTTCGGTCGCAGTTCAAATTTATTATTAATAAGCATATAAGAAAATATACAAAATAAAATAAAATGGGAACTAAAATTAAAACTACAGCTACTGTGAAATTATGTAATATATTAGGCCTATATTAATATAAGAGGAAAAGAGAAAATGAAATAAAATAAAATAGGAAATAAAAATTGAAATAACAGCGGCAATGAATATAATATAATATTAACATAGAGAAGAGTAATATCGTACGTGAATAAAGTAGGGCAATTTATAAAAAAATATAAGTTCCAAAATTATAGAATAAAAATATAATATAGGCTGATTAATTCACACACATAGGCTATAAATTTATTTAATCAAATTGAAGACATTAAAACGTTTCTAATTTTCTTGTTGTATGTTAGTGGGTTACATGTTACAAGTTCTGGATGTAATTTAGCTAAAGAATTATACATACATACATACATACATACATACATACATACATACATACTCAGGCAAAGGCACTGACACGCATACTAGAGAAGAACAAAACTAACTGCCGCTCTCGCTCGCTGTGTTCGTTGCATTTGTCTTTCGAATCTCGTCTCGTCTCGTCTCGTCTCGTCTCGTCTCGTCTCGTCATTCTCGTGCGCTTTGAGTCTCGCTCATCATTCTCGAAATAGCATTTGGTCGGCGTGGAAAGATTTCGTCACTTTGAATAACATACATCATTGAAATAAATAACATTATAAATGTTTAAATGAGACAAAAAGACAAAACAGAACAGTATCTTAGTTATCAAAATGTTCTGGTTCTATTATATGATACCACATATGGTTATATAAATAGAAAAGAAAAAAGAACAATTCTCAAATAAATTTGCATTTCTAAGAAACATACAACATAACATCAATATCTTTTTACTTCAGACTGCACACTTGATCTCAAACATATGAAAAGAAAATTCCTAGCCTTTTAATAAAGGCCTAGTAATTAAATAAAGATTGGGGAACGGATTATTATTAACTGAAAGGTAGAGATGATGTTTCAAATAGGCTACTTGATTGTTTATACATATATAACAGTTGCCAAAGTAGATAAAAGGTCAGTCAGGTATAAACAACTGTGGCGATTCAAGGCTGCTTGACTTCAGTGAGTGAGAGGGTGGGGGTTGGGGGAGGTCGGAAGCAAGAGAAATGCATAGCTATCATTGCGAGTCACATTTTCGCCACGGCTGATATAGAATGTTAGTTGGGGGGCCTGAGGGAATAAGATCTTTTGGGAGGCCGAGACGTAGATGGGAGGATAATATTAAAATGGATTTGAGGGAGGTGGGATATGATGGTAGAGACTGGATTAATCTTGCTCAGGATAGGGACCTCCGGGTCCTTAAAAGCCATAAGGAAGTAAACTATGAGAATCGGTATATGCAATACTGAGATTGCACGGTTTATTTTTCTTGACGTAGCAGCAGATTAAATTCGTGGACATCCTTGCATGCTTAAAGGAGCTTTGTTAAGTGCGGGCGGAACGAAATATTTAGCGCGTCCGGGTCGCCACGCGTTCTCGAAGACATCCATCTTCAGCCTAGGCGGGCGGTGCCTGGAGACGCATCACACCTGGCAGCACCTGACGGCCGTCACAGAATTGTGATGGATCCCGTTCTGCTTCCGGAAGGAAACTTTCATCCCTACTTTAAGGGGGCGGAAGAAAAATAGCAGAGAACATTTATTCGCGCTGAACAAGACAATGCTAGGGTTTATACACATTGTTTGATTTATTACGCAAACGAAGAACCTGGATTTGTGGAAAAATATAGAAAGACGGAACTATAATGGTGGTATAGTTTTGAAGGGGGAGGGGAAGAAACCTTGTTTCACCCTTGGGACGGGACTTTTTTCTTCTTATCTGAGTAGCAGAGGAAATTGTCTATCTTGACGTAGCAATCGAGATGTGTTTGTACAAGGACATCATTTTATTTTACTAACATTTATAATATTAACCTGGCTTTACCTTTGGATCAACGGTTGCTACCTCCTTCCACGACGGAGTTCGATGATACTGGCGTAATATACAAACAAATCACTTTACTAGGTATAGGAGGGAAGAAAAGTAGTTCATCCATTTACGTGAACTAGGAAATATCACGCTTTTGAGTTTGATAATTTTCATTAGGTTTATGTTTAATCAAAATACAGTACAGTATTAACAATGAGTGTTTTTACTCACGAACTGAGCTGTCCATGCAGACGTTTTCATAATGCAGTGTGTATTATACTGTCTATAGCACATTAGCGTACACTATATAGAATGAAGTTAAATTGAAAAGTAATCATAATATGGATATTTAAACACGTTTTTGAAAATGGTGGCCGTACATTTCGATACAGGCTTCAGTTCTAATGTGTATAATTTCAATTACCAGTTTCGTCCTTCGTACTAGTAATTCATGTTGAAATAATTCTGTACCTATACTGTAAAAGAGTACCTTACGTACTGTAAATTCAATCTTCATTTCTGCCCGATACGAAAAGATAAAATTACTCAGACATGCTATCTACTGTCCGTCCAAGTTGTTACGTCGCAGCGTCTTAGAAAGGGAGGAAATCACGTGACAGTTAATTACTTAACGAGGCCCTTTTATTTAAGTTACTTTAAACAGTTGTATAATATTACGTAGACGTCCAGTTCCTAACAGAATTAATGTTCTCAGAAAAGAGCTAAGACAGCCCAGCCACTAGCTGGCGAATAAAAGCTGGTGGGGGAAACCGAGATACAACGTAGGCAAATGGACGGCAGTACCTGTGCGAAAATGATTCAATATTGAAAGCTCTTTCTCACAGGAAAACGCGAATATATTTTTGGAACGTACTGTTTACTATGACCGTAAGGCTACTATGACTGTATATGAGGTCTTGGATCTGTGTGGAGGACGATTGAACTTCATTAGTAGAAGGGGTGGGAGTGAAGTACATTTAAAAACTGAGGTACAATAAAAATTGAAGTAAAAATAAAATGATGTCCCTGAATATCTATATAACGTATGTTTGTACACATATGGGCTGTGTCACTTTGGAAACTATTCCAATAATTTCTTGTATTGATAATTTATTTTTGTTTGAAGCACCCCAGTTCGGGGTGACAGCAAAGTGATAAGAGTGCCAGTTAAAATTTGAAGGATATTGATAGCCAGGAAGTGACATGAAGAATAACGCCCAAAGTAAAATGGTCAAATTTAAGAATTTCAACAAAACCCTGATTAGACGTATTGTCTACAACTTATATGTTCAAGAAGATCATAAAAGTCTGTTAATAACACTGAAGAAAATATTAATTTCTAAGGTAGTTCCACAATTCTCAGAATATTCATGAATTGTCTTGGATTTAAATGGTAAAAAGAAAATCTAATAGAGCAATACTCGTTCAAAATGACAGCATAAATGCTAAAAATTAGAGAATTACTTTACCCGTTTGAGAGTAGATGGATTGGACGTTGACTAAGTTTTTGTTAATTTAAATATTACACAGGGTATTTCATAATTCCTATTACAAACATCTTGGGGTTGTAGATGGGACTAAGTAGATAAAGTTTTGATTAGGAACCCATGTCCGGAAATCCATCGTTTCGATGTAAAATAAGTTTGAAGATCTAATCGATTTCACATCTCCCACTTCACTACAGACAATGAGCTCTTTGCCAGTGTGTATTACAAGAGTGGTTCCACGTACCGCCTAATGGGTCCCAGGTACTTGACCTTCCTGCAAGATAAGAGAAGTGAAGATTTTTCACTAGCACTACGCCAGCAAATGAGGTTTCAACATGATGACGCACCCGCGCACTTTTCAGCGAACATCTCCACCAAACATTCTGGGAAAGATGGATAGGTCGAGGTGGTCCAACTCCTTGGCCACCACGATCCCCAGATTTAACTCCTCGACTTTTTCCTTTGGGGCCACATGAAGAAGCTTGTTTATGAGACTCCTCTAGAGTCGGAGGAAGATTTTCATTGTCTCTAGTGAAATGGGAGATGTGAAATCGATTCGATCTTCAAACTTATTTTGCATCGAAACCATACATTTCCGGACATGGGTTCCTAATCAAAACTTTATCTACTTATTCTCCTCTACAACCCCTAGAAGTTTGTAATAGGAATTATGAAACACCAGCTCTGTATTAGGCGAGGTGAGACCAAAAATTCAACATTTGATTACCTGACATTCGTCTTACAGGCGGAGAAACTTCGGTAAAACCACAAGGAAATAATCAGTCAAAGCTGGAATCGAACCCACACCCGGGTGTAGCTCCGCATCAAAGGCAAACCGCCTGAGCTACGACGGTGGCCAATACTTACTTACTTATTTATTTATTTATTTATTTATTTATTTAGTTATTACTTATTTACTTATTTATTTATTTATTCAGTTATTTATTTACTTATTTATTTAGTTATCTATTTTATTTACTTATTTGGTTAGTTACTGACTTACTTAGTTACTCATTTATTTATTTATTTACTTAGTTATTTGTTTATTTAGTTATCTATTTTATTTATTTATTTATTTACTTACTTATTTATTTACTTATTTAGTTAGTTAGGTAGTTATTTATTTATTTACTTATTTATTTATTTATTTATTTATTTATTGAGTTATTTATTTACTTATTTATTTAGTTATCCATTTATTTTATTTATTTACTTACTTATTTATTTACTTGTTTTGTTGGTTAGGTACTTAGGTAGTTCGTTATTTATTTATCTATTTATTTATTTATTCAGTTATTTATTTAGTTACTTATTTACTTATTTATTTACTTGATTGGTTAGTTAGTTACTCATTTATTTATTTATTTATTTATTTATTTATTTATTTATTTATTTATTTATTTATTTACTTATTTATTTATTTTCAGTGTAAATTCAAAAGCTACGTACTGTATTCTGCCATGCTGACCTATAAGTGAGTTTCTGCTGAACAGTTCGGTGCAGTGTTTGAAGTCGAGCTGTATTGAACTGCTTCTCCGTTATACCTGAATATAAAGCAGCCGAGTTAATTAAGGTGGTAAAGCAGTCTGCTGAACTACAACGATTCAATTCCCGCCAGACCGTTTTCATCACAGCTCCTAGCTGTTCTGTAATAGCAAGTGAATTGGATAGGGCAGCCATTGTTATTCGAAACTGAACCTCTCTATCCAGGCAACAAGTTTTAATTAATGCAGTCTTGCGTGGCAGCATAAAAAAGTGTATAAATATGGCAGTACTGTGATATAATTTGTGTCGTTAATAGAAGGATACACAGATCAGTAAACCAGTAATTTTAATGCACCGTTAACCGTTCATTAATAGCGTCAATTTTCTACGCTATAGACTAAAGTTCAAACTCCCACAGTGAAAATTAATACGGGTTGCACAAAGACGAAGTTCAGAATATATTCTCACCAGATATTCCTGTTTTTTTGTCGTTTTTACATTTAATTTTTCGAAATTTATAAACATCTTCATCATCATCATCATCATCATCATCATCATCATCGTTGTCGTCGTCGTCGTCCAGGGTTGCCAGATTTGCCAAATCAAGGAGGGACATCCTTTTTCAATAACATAAAGTACTTACATTTTGTCTTAAGGAAGCAGGTACACCTTTGACCTGCAAACATTTAGTGAAATTTATTTATTTTTTTTTTCAGTATAACATTTTCTAAAATCTCTGATTAAAAAAATATATATATATATTTTTTAAAGAATAGGTAAAATATCCTAGACCAGTGATGTCAATTGATGCCCATAGGAGCAAGCGCGCGCTTTACAGCTCAGGAGATCCTGAGCGCTTTACAGCGGAAAGAAAAAAGAGAGACGAAAGTGGTGGTATATGCCGTTTGGTCGAGCTATAATCAGGGATGGCCAGCGCTGATTCAATAGATAAAGGGAAGAGAACTTATTAAAACTGTATCCATGTTAATTTTTAGATTTGTCTGGGAAGTATAAGTCCATTATAACTTATAAGAATGTAAGTTTTAATTTTAGTGCTCATTTTTCACAAGTTTCATTTTTTATTCAAAAGATATATTTTCTTAACTTCTTTTATAGAAAAATGAAATTTTCAGATATAGGCCTATTTTTTTAGTAGCCTTACAGATTGCTTTTGTAAATCTAATATACCGTATATACGTATTACTGAAGATAGTGTGTTGAAATTTTTTTAAATATTCGCACGGAAATGAATTAAGGAAATGAATTAACAAAGCAACTACTGTTACATCATAAGCAAAAGATACGTGCCCATGTGTTGTAAAAATGTCAGCTCTATAGCTTCAGGAGATTTCGAGAAAATAATTTAATATTCTGATGTTAGGAAATTGCTAACCAATATCACCTTAAAAGTATAATACAATAAGAGTTTTGTTATGGAATATTAGTTACACTTAAAACATATACAGCACCTAGGTAACTTTGCTTTGTACTGTAATATTGTTTTGATTAGTTTATTGATTACTTTTATAAGGCTAAAGGTACCATCAATATAAATTCCAACTTACCATGTCATACTCAATCTCTTTGGGGGGGATATCACTTTCTTATGAATGATGTACTTCATCCATTTATTATAGTATAGTTGTACTACTATGGAATTTATGTGAATATTTCTTCTTAACTCTTTATTATGTTATTAACGTTTAAAACACAACTGCAATATTAAGAAATTGGTATTAGTACTTTTGTTTTACGGACAATACAGATAATATCAAACAGAAAGAAGCCATATAAAAATAACGACATAAAATTTCACGTTCCGTTAGAAGTTTGTGCACCGCTGTTTTCTTAATCCAACAGGCTGCTTATTGATATACACAACCCTTCCTCTTTCCAAACCTAGCGCTTGATGCCCGCGCACGACGTCAAGGTCAGAAAAATGCGCTTGCTTGGACATGACTGTCCTAGACTCTGTTGTTGACGTAAGTCTTTAGAACATTTCTGTAAAAGAATCATACAGATATAAAAAATTAATAAAAATTTGATATTATTTGGTATTATTTTTACAGGTAATTATTAGCCAATTTAATATTCTGAATAATGTTTTATAAAGTGTAATGTATGTGGGGATTAGTAGGAACAGCTGACCTGCGATCCAATGTTAAGTTTACATGGTAGCCACTTGACCTTCGAGGATTCGTCCAACTGGAATTTAATTTTCGACACGTGTGTTTCCCAACTGTGGACGTCTTTTTGGAGCTGACGTTGTGTTTTTCTCGATTAATTGAGAGTGGCGTCCTGGGATGATATACGGCGCCGAGCGATGCTTCTGCATTCTTTGTCTCCCCCTTGCAGGGTCTCCTCCCTTTCTTAATACATCGCATTTGTAATGACATCCCGGTGCACGCAGATCGCTGGACTTTGCATTTGTCTCCTTCCCCGAGCCGCAGGTGGCCCTCGCGCCCAGAGATTTATGGCCCGAATACTCTGAGGGTGAGTGCCCCTCCCCATCAGGAAACTCGAGTCTCTCCCAGTTGTCTGTCGTCATCGCAGAATAAGTGCTGTTTCCCGTCTCCCGCTGTAAGATAATGCAAATCTTGTTACTCCCGTCCTCCCTAGGCGCATGTCAGGTATGGCGGTGCCCCTGTGGAAATGCTGTGATCGGCCTCCCATCTCCTTAAGCACACGCGCTGTTCAGTAACACTCCTAAATATAAGAGCCTCATTTGTTTCTGTATCCCATGCTCTGACTACTGGGTGTTCGTTTCAAAGTGTGCTTTGACGTCACTGTTGTGAGTTAGCGACTTGAAGCGAGTTTCAGCTTTTATGTCAGAGAAGTTGCCTATTAATCAAGGCGTTCAATCTGAACTTGAGAACGTATACGGTATAACTTAAACGTCGTAGCAACAGATGGCGGTTTGTACGGTCTGTGTGCTACCATAACCTCTTTCGAACTGTTTTGCAAGTACGCAGGGTATTTGTTATCATCGTTTGCGTACGGCAACATTCCACAATACAAATCAAATGCTCCGTGTCCATGTTGACCGTCGAAGTTAATATCAACACATAAGTAATCGTCTTAACCCTCTTCCCATATCCCGACAGTAAGAAAAAAACTCACCTCAGTACGTGTTTCCACACAGTTCGCATTCCTGCCACTATCGGCGTTACCGTACATATCGGTAAGTATTCTTCAGAATGAACGCCGTACTTGCTAGGCAACTTCTCTGGCAGATAGGTACTACACCTCTGCGGAAGTGTAGGAAGATTGAATTCTCTAGGCTCATCGACTAGCCACATGACGGCATACAGCGAGCCACGACACACTCTGAACTGAACACCCAGTATAAGAGCCTCATTTGTTTCTGTATCCCATGCTCTGACTACTGGGTGTTCGTTTCAAAGTGTGCCATGACGTCACTTTTGTGAATCAGAGACTTGAAGCGAGTTTCAGCTTTTATGTCAGAAAAGTTGCCTATTAATCAAGGCGTTCAATCTGAACTCTAGAACGTGTACGGTATAACTTAAACGTCGTAGCAACAGATGGCGGTGTGTACGGTCTGTGTGCTACCTTAACCTCTTTCGAACTGTGTTTTGCGCGGGCAAGTCGTACGCAGGGTATTTGTTATCATCGGTTGCGTACGGCAACATTCCACATTACAAATCAAATGCTCCGTGTCCATGTTGACCGTCGAAGTTAATGTCAACAAATACGTAAGTAATCGTCTTTACCCTCTCCCCATATCCCAACAGTAAGAAAAAAACTCACCCCAGTACGTGTTTCCAAACAGTTCGCATTCCTGCCACTATCGGCTTTACCGTACGTATCGGTAATTATTCTTCAGAATGAACGCCGTACTTGCTGGGCAACTTCTCTGGCACATAAGTAATACGCCTCTGCGGAAGTGTAGGAAGATTGAATGCTCTAAGTTCATCGACTAACCACATGACGGCATATAGCGAGTCATGACACACTCTGAACTTAACACCCAGTATGTGTACATGTTTATGAATATCAGCGTATTCCGAATCTCATCGGACCGGTCGACATCAATGACGTCACGCTGCAGAGGAATAGGAACAAACCTGCTGGAAGGTTCAGTGGCTATCATGGTGGTTGTACAAGCTGTTATTGTGCTTCACTAGCAAGATTTTGCTAAATTTCCATACTGTCATCTCGCTCAAAGACACGAGAGCACAAACAATTTATTTTTTGAACCGTTAGTAATAGCTGGTCCGTTGAATTGTTCATTAATAAGCCATTAACATATTTTTTTTACGTTCTGCACATTACTAACAATACAGCATGGATTCCCGATCGGAGCAAGTTACCTGGTTGAGGTTTTTTCCGGGGTTTTCCCTCAACTTAATATGAGCAAATGCTGGGTAACTTTCGGTGTTGGACCTCGGACTCATTTCACGGTATTATCACCATCTCATTCAGACGCCAAATAACCTAAGATGTTGATAAAGCGTCGTAAAATAACCTAATAAAATAAAATAACAATACAGCAGAACACACCGCCATGACACAACAGTGCACGATGTTATTCACCTGCTAATTCTCGCCCTATACAAGAGCCAATCAGATTCACTAATGGCGGCTGATGGAGACTGCCACCATCTCTCCAAGTTGATGGAACCGGTGCGACACCACGTCATCGTTGAAATTCGGAACACCGTGATGCCATCAGATTGCTAGCGCTGAGATTCGGCATACACTCTATGCAAGATGCACGACACAAATTTATGGTAGTCACCGGCGTAGCTCAGACGGCAGTGCGTTTGCCTGCTGAACCACAGTTGCGCTCGGACGTATGTTCGATTTACTCTTGGGGTGATTACGTGGTTGAGTTTTTTCCGAGGTTTTCTCAAACCGTAAGGCGGATGATTGGTAATCTATGACGAATCATAAGATTTCATCTCACCAATTACCATCTCGCCATCACCAATTCTATCGACGTTAAATAACCCAGTAGTTGATACAGCACCATGAAATAACTAAGTTAAACATATTTATGCCTCATTCACCGTATGAAAGAAAATGTAAAGATAATTTATTTACAGTTGATCACATAACTTTCATGTTTAATGTTATTTCTTCATCCCACTGGTGGTATTATTATTATTATTATTATTATTATTATTATTATTATTATTATTATTATTATTATTATTATTATTAGGCTCCGTATTTCAGCTACCTATAAACTGGAATGAAGTTTTTTGATTCGAAGTATAGTGAGTAGTCTTATCGATCACTGCTCTTACTAGTCGTATTATTTAAATAACTACATCTTTGTGACTGATTGAAGGTTCATTGCAGAGTTAAAATATCTTGGGTAAGACGCTCAAGAGTGTAATATTGCAGGTTATTATTGAGAATATTTGAAGTAATATTTTCATTGTCAATATAGACAACATTGCATATAAATTGTGTAAAATAAATATAAAAGTGACAAAAACAGTGCACTGAAAAACACTACAATACCAAAAGGCACAGAAAGTGTTATGAAGATATTAACGCGACGTTTAGCATGGATTTGTATAGCCTACCATGATGTTCAGTGCCAACATCTAAATTAATAAATTAGATAATCTACATTTTAGGGAATTTATAGAGAAGTGCCTACATAGAAAATGAGTGGGTTTTCAGCGATGAACGACATGCACTATCCTAATGAAACATGCAAAAATATCATACATTATGAATATCTTGCACTACATCATGCACCAATAATGTCATGTGCCATTGAAATATTTCTTGTAATATAAAATCATTTCAAGTGACATCCGCATATGTTCAAGTTCCGAAACTTACGAATGCACGTTACTATTCACTGCAAAGATCACGACGAAATTGAACATCACGGCTCAAGCATGTGTTTACTAGTAGACCTATAGCTTCAGAATGTCGGGAGTTGACTGTACTCTATGAACACGACGACGCGTTTGTTTATATCCTTATCCGTTGCATTACCTGTGTAATTATCTGTATCGATTGCAGCTATATTTTACTACTTAACTTATTATTCCCAGAACATGAATTTTACCATCATTCAAAAAGTATTGCGAATAAATTTGAATAAGCAATAAAAAATAGTTTCCTTCCCAGACAGGATTCGAACCACGAAAGTTTAGTTACCAGCAGTGGCGGCTTCTCAAGGGGGTTGCAGGTTTGTACACCCCCCAGTAATGTTCCTAATCTCCCGGCTTTGTTACTATTAAAAATATATATTTTTTTTTTTTTACAATTTTCATTCATGACTATCTGCAGCTGGCGTCTTGTTTTGTACGTCTGCAGGAGCCTTCGAGCCTCTTGGTTTGCAAAATGTTGAAAACCTATGAAAGGTAGTTTATAGAGATGTTCGGCTAATGCGGGGACAGGGGGGGTTAGAGGCGTGGTCTACTGCTTTCCTCACTGAGAACGGTTTGTCGCACTCCCTGACATGGATACCAACGTCAGTGCAGAAGAAACTAAATTCACTGGGTAAGTATCTGTTTCAACTAGACATTTGTCCGAAGTAATAAGCATGAAAAATGTATTCATTCGGCTTGTGCAACGAACAGTCGCATATTTCGCATATTACTTTCTCAATCTGCATGCACACAAACGGCACAACACATAAAGGAGCTAGTATTTTGCTTTGAAGTTGTAAGAGTCAAGTGCTGCTATCTCCCGACAGCCTACGAAAGCTGCATTTGAATTTTATGAACGAAAATGTTGCACTTTGTACTTGGTAGCATTCTGATGACGATTCTGTGCTCAAATGTTTTTCATGAGGGTAAATCGCTCCGCCCACGACCCTTTCCACTTTCGGACTTTCTGTATAAATAGGTATGCTTGTATTTAGTCATTTTACTTATTAATTGCATATAAATTAGCTTTATATGTATACGCCCTCAGGTATACACGGTTTTAAACTTTAAAGTAAAGTATGTTTAACTCCTCTTCGATATCCATTGAGCACCACCATATTTTCAAACCACAAGCCGCCACTGGTTATCAGTCTATCGTGCTCTGGAGTGAACAAGGCTCTGAAATCACATACAAGGATCGGTCCGGTTTTTTTGCCACTACTGTACTCTCTAGCTAGCCAGCTAATTAAATAAATAAAATAAATATACAGTTCATGCCCAAATAACCATTATTTCATTAAAATGGATCGAGACTTTATGTCCACTCTGTACTTGGAAACCTGGCTTAGGAAAATCATAACAAATGGATGCCTATCGATTTCACTGGAGTAGACCAAATTGTGTCTAAATGTGGATGTGAGAGCGTTCTCTTTTTTTTCAAGCAGGTGTTTAAAATCGAAACTCTCTCATGTTTCATGGTGATTCTGTTTTTGTCAGAGTCTTCATGTCGTCGATAATAGCACTCATCACTTGCATAACGGATTGTCATCGAGCGTGGAGTTTGTACGTAGCTGGGGGCGTAATAAATTCTTGTACGAACTCTCATTTCGCTCACGTTCTGTGGAGACTCGCTCCGAGAGTTGGAATCTTTGACTGAATTAGCGGTTTACTTCTCTACCTAGCCGCATCGCGAATTTTATTGTGGCTAAGAGAGCCGAGATTTTGCTTTATTGTGGTCAGCTTTGTACATTACCCTGAATAGCTGCGCCAAGTCTAATGATTTTGAAGCAACTTCCTTGTGTGTGAGATTTCAGATTTTCACGTAAATTAAATTCTGAGTATTGTGCCTTCCAGCTTTTTTTCTTATTAGCTACCTCCGACGCTCAGTGTGCAATAACGCAAATCTAGCTGGACGAAATTAATAACTTCTCTGCATTCCAACGGATTATTATGATAGTTGTATAGACGTTATAAACAGCACATACGTTTTTGTGTCAACCTTTGATAACGTTCGTGTATTAGGAACTACCCCTTTATAGAGGATGGTTTTAGACTAAAATAATAACTTCTCTTCTATCTAAGAGATTTTTATGAAACACTGTACGGAAGTTACAGGTAGAATATGAAGACATTATTACAAAAACAGCCCTAGTCATTTTTAATGAAATTGAGTTAAGGACACATTTGATAATATTTCAAATGTTTATAGAATCCAAAAAATGACACATGTCAGGTGCAATAACCACAAGGATAAAACACCAGTTGTACGGAAAAAGCTGACATGTGTTGTTCTATTTATTTTTATTGTTCTCCTGAAAAATAGAAATTTTGACAAGGTTTGTTTTTGTAATAATGTCTTCATATACTTTTTGTGTGCAAACTATATGCCATAAGAGAAAGTATCTCTTTACAGTGGGTGCATTTACGCAAAATTAACTTCTCTCATACATAACAGGTTTTTATGAAATTTTGTACAGGAGTGAGAGGAAGCACATATTTTTGTGTACAAATTCTGAATACATTTGTATGCTATCTGTAGGCCTAGTTGTTGTACAAAGTTTCATAAAGATATGTTATATAGGAGAGAAGTTATTAATTTTGCCAAAATACACCAGTATTTATTTATTTATTTATTATTTTGCTAATAATTGTAACATAAAATATAATATATAAAGAAAAACTTTAGCTCGCTCCTGAAAGAGTAGAACTCGTGCTCAGGGGCGGATTCCTGAATTGAAATTAATAATTATACAATACAATTTGTCTTATGTCTACTATGCAATTATAATATATAAATTTAAATTTACAATTTTTCAATTTTTATAAAATCCATACATAACTTTTTAAATTTAATACTAGAACTATTAGAATTGACAAGATTAGGATATTTAAATATAAATTTGTTATATATTCTTGGGCCTAAATTACTACTATGATTAAATACCATAACAGTGCTGCATTTTGGTTCAAACAATCTTAAAGAATTCATACCTTTTGTTTCATAACTATGAGAATACAATTCAAAATTATTTCAATTTTTATGTATGAATTTTATTAATACAATATAATAAATTTGTCTTACGTTAAGTACATTAAAGTTTAAAAACAAATTTTGAGATGGAAAATCAATAGGTTTATGAAGACATATTTTAATTATTTTCTTCTGTAATAAATAAAGTGGATTAAATTGGATTTAAATGAGCTACCCCATCCTACAATTCCATACATAATTACCGATTGAAATAAAAGGGCAGTTCCTCTAATGAAACATAATCAGACTTTGTAGACAAAAAAATATATTCCACCTACACATTCTGTATAAGTTTCATTAAAATCTATTACATGGAAGATAAGTTATTAATTTTGTTTAAATGCACCCGCTATAAAGGGGTAGTTATTCTTGTGCAAACGTAATCAGAGTTTGTACAGAAAACGTGTGTGCCACCTGTAAGTTTCATAACAATTCGTTGGAATGCAGAGAAGTTATTAATTTGTCCAGCTAGTGATTTGCGTTCTGATTCACTGTGCGTTTGTTAAGGTTAAATAACGTGTCCAATGTATTTTTAACCGATGTTCGATGTCATGTGAATAATTTTGCAGGCCTAAAACACTCGCAAATGATAAAAAACTTCCTTAATCCATGTTTGAACTCTTCATAATGTATGTAATCAATGTAACATGATTAAAGTATGTAGTACTATTTGAAAAATTGATGACGTCACGTGTATCTTGTGCCATTATGTAGTTACATGCACCAAATCTCCACACTCATGTTAGCCCCTCGTTCTAACATAACTCTCAAAAACAAGAATTCCAATACCTATCCAAACAAAAAAGTTATAATAGTGCACAAGATAAATGGGACACCCTGTATCTTAATGTTATGCATCATCTTGAGCTCTTCTGTTCCAAACTTTTCTCCCGTTCACCAATTATTCCAGTCCATCCTTTAGTGGGTAGTTGTTTCTTAACCAGTACTAGTCAATTTCTTTTTCTCTTCCTAATCAGTTTAAGCATTATTCTTCTTCGCTCACTCATTCTAGCACAGCTTCATTTAATATTGTCTGTCCACTTCACACGTTCCTTTTTTTTCTCTCTCCATATTAACATTTCAAATCCTTCCAATCATTTCTCTTCACTTCGTCAGAATGTTCATATTTCTGACCCATACAAAGCCACACTTCACGCAAAGCATTTGACTAGTCTCTTCATAGAGTATCTTTGTTGACATGTTTTTTCCTATAAGTTAGTAAATAATAATACACGTGAATTATTTGAGTTCTGTCTATAACTTACACAACATTAATTTATGTGTATTATTCTTTCTGAGGTAATTTAATTACTCAACTATATGTTGGTTATACTTACCGCATGCGCAGTAACATCTCCAAATCGAGGACAGGAACTGAGAACTGAATCGTTTATTTCTAAAACCCCACAAGTGACAAAAACAAAACTTTTGGGAAACCCTAGATCATATATGTAACAGATAACTCATCGCTATGTTAAAATCGGCAGCACTTTGAAGAGAACAACCGCCAGGATCGCTATCCGTCCGCCGTAAACGAACACGAGATGGCAGTACAGTCGCTAATGCAATTCAAATGGGAATTATGACGTGACTCCTTACGCAACAACTAGATGGCAGCGTAGTAAACCTGACAAAAGTTGTTAATCTCAAAGTCTATAAGGCCGACCTATCTGGGTATAGCCTATTTGATCTAGAGGGAAGCCAATAAAAACTGTTTAATTTCATTATTTTTATTTTATTGTCAAAATGTATTTAACAAGTGATATTAGGTGCTAAACATGAGGTTTACTCAGCATTAGTTGTGTTTTATATATATATATATATATATATATATATATATATATATATATATATAAAATCCCCAACAAAAATTACATTAATTAGGATGTTATGGGGCTTTTCCAACAAACAAACTGAAACTAAGCAAAGCATTGCCTTTTTCCAAGTATCAAGATGAATGAAAGTAAGTGTGAACAAACTTTATAATCTATGTAAAAACTACAGTATAAAATTAAAAACTACATTATAAAATTACATATAATTAAAGTTTTTTTTTTTTTTCTGTTGCAACAGATATTTTTCTTATCAGGACATTTTTCTAGTCTTCGCTTCCACTGTCATTACTATCTTTGTTGGTGGTAGGTACAGTTCTGTGTAGAATCCTTTCACTTCATCCGGTATGTACTGCAAAATCTTCTTAAGGTCCTCCATTTTTTTAACATTGATTGGTAGCCTCGAGCTGTTATAAGCTAGGTCTGTTGGCAGTTCAAACGGTAAATTTTCAGCACAAACACTTTTCTCAGGAATTCGAATGGTGAATACTTCTGCCTGTACAGTGCTGTCAATGAACTCCTTTACAAAGAACTTTACCTTTTTGTTCATTGCAGTGAAAAAATTCATTCACCTTCGAAATTTTTAAAGTACCTTTTTATCATTTGGACACCACGGCCATACGATGAATCAGACATGCTAGATAGCTTATAAAATTTTCGCCACCAAGCTTTGAAGTTAACCACATCATTAGCTGTGACTCGTTTTGCCTTGAACTTAGACGAGTTCTCAGTAATCCTCATTAGCAACATTTTCATCGCTTGAAGTAACCATCTTACAACAAAATACTCAAAACAGATAATAATAGTAAGGGCAACACTTAATCAGCAATAGACAGAACAAAACACTGATCCGGCTGTGACTGAAATCAGCTGTTGTGTGTGGCAGTGATGCTGTCAGCTAGTGTGACAGACTAGTTTATTTGAAAAACATTATATGTGATATTAGTTGTGGGGTTTTTGCAATAAATGCATATATCTTATCCAATTTTTTACATGTTACAGTCATGCTGGATGTAATGATTTTATATCAAAAGATGCGCATTCATGCTGGAATCAAAATCCAGAAAAAAAACACATTTTGTAAAAAATGTCGGTTGTGGTGTTTTTACAATAAACGATTCAACTTTGGTCGAGAGAATATCTGCGAACGTCGCTAAAATAATTTTTTTTGAATACTGTTAAAACTGTCATTCAGGATCTCGAGAGCTTACAAGAATCAAATTCTTCGACATTTTTCACTCGAATACTCTCACCACTGTTCGATTAATTAAAATGTGTCTCAGTGAAACGTACAGCAGAGTTCGTATAGGTCAGTTTCTGTCAAATGCCTTTCCAATTCACTGTGGGCTAAAGCAAGGAGATGCACTATCACCTTTACTTTTTAACTTTGCTCTAGAGTATGCCATCAGGAAAGTCCAGGATAACAGAGAGGGTTTGCTTGTCTATGCGGATGACGTGAATATGTTAGGAGAAAATCCACAAACGATTAGGAAAAACACGGGAATTTTACTGGAAGCAAGTAAAGAGATAGGTTTGGAAGTAAATCTCGAAAAGACAAAGTATATGATTATATCTCGTGACTAGAATATTGTACGAAATGGAAATATAAAATTTGGAAATTTATCTTTCGAAGAGGTGGAGAAGTTCAAATATCTTGGAGCAACAGTATAACAAATACAAATGATACTCGGGAGGAAGTTAAACACAGAATAAATATGGGAAATGCCTGTTATTATTCGGTTGAGAAGCTTTTATCATCCAGTCTGCTGTCAAAAAATCTGAAAGTTAGAATTTATAAAACAGTTATATTACCGGTTGTTCTTTATGGTTGTGAAACTTGGACTCTCACTTTGAGAGAGGAACATAGGTTAAGGGTGTTTGAGAATAAGGTGCTTAGGTAAATATTTGGGGCTAAGAGGGATGAAGTTACAGGAGAATGGAGAATGTTACACAACACAGAACTGCACGCATTGTATTCTTCACCTGACTTAATTAGGAACAATAAATCCAGACGTTTGAGATGGGCAGGGCATGTAGCACGTAAGGGCGAATCCAGAAATGCATATATAGTGTTAGTTGGGAGGCCGCAGAGAAAAGACCTTTAGAGACGTAGATGGGAAGATGATATTAAAATGGATTTGAGGGAGGTGGGATATGATGATAGAGACTGGATTAATCTTGCTCAGGATAGGGACCAATGGCGGGCTTATGTGAGAGCGGCAATGAACCTCCGGGTTCCTTAAAAGCCAGTAAGTAAGTATACTCTCACCACTACTCTATTTTGTTAAACGCCGTGTTGAGCACAGGTCCGAGGAGTCCTGCTAGTGGTTCATAAACTACGTAGTAATTAGTTCGAAGTGAATTATAAGGTAGAAAATTGATAGCTTTTGACAACTTGAATAAGAGTGAAATGTAGCAATGTAACGTTCAATTATCTCTTGAATAGTAAACTCTATTTTGTAAATCATTTGCCATTTTCTCTTACAAGTGTGGGTGGTTTGACCCACATTCTCAGAAGTGCATTATAACCTCAAAACTTGACTAGTCACTGTTGCCTCGTCATGTGGTCTTATGTTCTGCGTTGCATGCTGCCAGGCACCTTTCGCATGCAAGCTACAGGTGGCTTTTCTACCCCTCCCGCCAACCCCACTCTTCTGAATAGACAGGATGTTAATTATGTGCAATCTCACCTTGATAGTGACCACGTTTTCACCTTGCGGAAGCCAACGTTTCTTGTGCTGAAGACATCCGCACATCGCGTAAACAACAGCTTTCTCGGGTCAATGCTGACTCAAATGCAGGCAACCGTGAATGTGGGGCTTGTGACATTTATTTCAGTTGTCTCATTGTAATGCGTAATAGATTATGTTTCCTGAATGATGGCTTTCGTGTTACATAGCTTTCACTTTCTTAATATTTGGGGACTCTTATACTTTCACATGCCTAATGGGGTTCAATCTAAGCTTATATTGGACATTTTCGATCCGACAGTGGATTAAGACATGCACACTGTTCGTTCAAAGATACCTGACCCGTACTAATCGATACTGATCGATAATTTGTTCGTGTGAGTGTGGTTTCTTTAGTTACTAGCCTACTTCTAAGAATAGATGGCGAAGATAACAGTCAGTGTCACCATTATTACGTGCATATACCCGCATTATAAAATTCAAAATTTTATTCCCCTTTAATAGTAAAAGGCACTATGTTCAGCGGGAAAAGCTAATACTACAGTCTAGTATATACAGTCACGAAGCTCAATATGTAATAAATATGCATCCACAGATAGTTGCTAACCAGTAGGATCGCTACTGTCGCCTCATTACAGACAATGCGAAATAGTACCTGCACAGTCTATTGTTCCTATCACGTCATATTTCGATAGTTTTTAGGATATAAATGCATGCATATTTCCAGAGATTTTAGATCATAGACATTCGTGCGGACCCCCCTTGTGTCTAGGAATGAACTCGTTCACTCTGATATGACGTAAGCATTTCCATTGCAACTGAAGACAATAAATGAGAATTTAATTAATTGTGATAAAATTTAGAATATTTGCTTATAATAAGGTGGGTAGTGGAAAAGTACTTGTAATTTTCATGACACTGTTTATTTTGTCATATTTGCATTTTAAGTGCGTAATAAATATTAATTTGCAACAGTAGCAAATATAAATGATACTCGGGAGGAAATTAAACACAGAATAAATATGGGAAATGCCTGTCATTATTCGGTTGAGAAGCTTTTATCATCCAGTCTGCTGTCAAAAAACCTGAAAGTTAGAATTTATAAAACAGTTATATTACCGGTTGTTCTTTATGGTAGTGAAACTTGGACTCTCACTTTGAGAGAGGAACATAGGTTAAGGGTGCTTGAGAATA
Organism: Periplaneta americana; assembly: GCF_040183065.1. Lineage (NCBI taxonomy): Eukaryota > Metazoa > Arthropoda > Insecta > Blattodea > Blattidae > Periplaneta > Periplaneta americana. The sequence goes on from NC_091122.1 coordinate 53,812,534, forward strand.
AGGTGCTTAACAAAATACTTGGGGCTAAGAGGGATGAAGTTACAGGAGAATGGAGAAAGTTACACAACACGGAACTGCACGCCTTGTATTCTTCACCTCACATAATTAGGAACATTAAATCCAGACGTTTGAGATGGGCAGGGCATGTAGCATGTATCGGAGAATCCAGAAATGAATATAGAGTATTAGTTGGGAGGCCGAAGGGAAAAATACCTTTAGGGAGGCCGATACGTAGATGGGAAGATAACATTAAAATGGATTTGAGGGAGGTGGGATATGATGATAGAGAATGGATTAATCTTGCTCAGGATAGGGACCAGTGGCGGGCTTATGTGAGGGCGACAATGAACCTCCGGGTTCCTTAAAAGCCAGTAAGTAAGTAATAACTATTAATTTCTTGTATTATTTATGTCATATAATATATATATTTTTAATAACAGTAAACATCTGTGCGAATGCGTATGAAATAATAATGTAGTACTGTAATAGTGGTGGGAATTCGCCTCTTTTGTTCTCCTAGTGACGTCACAAACTGGCAGTAGCAGTGTCTTGGTGCCTTGTTACATTAGTGAACGATCTTATTGCTGTGAAGTCATTCTTTTTGCCCATCCCGCGTGGCACGCTTAGCTCATTATGCCGATGGATCGTTTTGTTTTTGTCTGCTCTTGAGTAATTGTTGCTTTCGGTATCCACGTCGTCCTCTCCCTCTCTTCAGAGCATTGTTCTGTTCGTCTGGACAGGCTCGTACGGTTATTAAGTCGTAACAGTCTTTGTTTGCAGTTCCTCTTCCTGCACTTGCTCTGCATTGTGTAGTTTCTTTGCTGTACCTTAGCCAATTTATCTCTGCGTCCATTGCAAGAAGTACTAGATGAAGATGTAACGTCTCGCCATACATTTATTTTACTCCACAAAACTTTACCGGGCCGTATAGGATGATGAAAGAAAGATCTCACTCATATATTGATGTAAGTCAGCGGTGACCAAAGCGGGTGTCGTGATTACATCGTGTAATCACAGACATTCAAACGGGTACGAGGAGTTTCCTATATATATTGCTGTGTGTTTCGTTCACGTACTGTAGGCAAACAGTGGTGGCATCATGTCGCTCTACAAACTCTGTCTCTACAAGCAGTAAGAGGTGGTTTCGTAAAGAATGAGGAGAGCTTTTTTGTTGTTCTGTCTGACAAATTGTAATATGTTTACTTTACTCAACGATTCAATTAGGAGTATATAGAGACATTAATTGCCACGATGTATAATTTATTATTATTATTATTATTATTATTATTATTATTATTATTATTATTATTATTATTGCCAAGTATATGTTTGTATAAATCTTCTGTGCGTGCATGAATATTGATATTTTTAGATCTTCTCCCTAGAAGGATAAAATTATTAGGTTTTATCTCCATTTTAATCTTCTTAATCTTTAGATGAGGGTAACTATTTATTAGTTATTCATTTAATAATAATATTGCAGAAAAACTGATTCAATATTATGTGCCAACAAACTAATGACATAAAATTTAATAAATGTAAAGAAGTCAGATACCTAATGGGGTTTGAAATATCTCGTGCTCTAAAGCATTTTAATAGAACTAAATTTCTCAAAAGAATAATGATTAAAATAGCTTAAATAACTTGTCCGTAAGAAGTTTTTAATTTTGAAAAACTACGAATTTCTCGACCAAGTATCGAGAGAAGAATTTAGAAAAATCCTGATTATATTCAAGAGGAAGGATAAAAAAAGAAGCAAGAAAAATCGTATATTAAGCACTGGCTCTTGATAACAGCAGTGACATTACTGATACAGCAAAGCTTGAGATTTTTATCCGCGGGATTGATCAAGATGCTAGTACAGGAACCACCACTGGTTGTAGTTTTCATGCCAAGTACCTTTCCTCCGTCTCTTTACTTCATAGGCTGTCTGTCGCATGTAATCACTGCAGCTCGAGTTTTGGTCACCGCTGATGTAAACTGTAAGGAACATTCACGTTTTGATGCAGAGTAATTTTAACGGTAGAACGACGCTGTATCTAAATCTGGTGAAATTAGTAATAGGGAAGTGATATTTTTGAGAGACGATTCCGAAAATTCGCCATGAAATTACCAAACATTCGCGTTACTGAATCATACTTTATCATAAAATTATTTATAAAATATGGTATCAACGAAATTAATAGGTTTCTACAAAAAGTTACTAAAAAAACTAAAACCCCTACAAGTTCGCTCTATAGTCTATAAATTGAATCACTTATTTCAGAAACCAGTCAAGCGCCAAAACAAGAAAAAATGAGTTAATGGCGGCATAATGTTCTATGAGGGTATACGTACATTTTAGTGCTGAAAACAGTCAAATGCCGTCCTCCTATAATGATCAGGCATTATGTTGAATTTCGTGTTTAGATCAGAAACCAGTCAAGCGACACCACTTGGCATGTTTATGCAGTAAACTGCGGGTAGATTTTCGCTTTCACAGTTATTCGGTTTTTATGAACCTCTGTGAGAAAGGGCGATTTTGCAGTATCACCCACAACTTCCATGTTCGTGGTCACTCCTGTTCACCGTGACACTCCAGACAAATATATGGAGCTTATACGAAAACCAGTAAAACTAATCGTTTTACTATTCATAGAGTTACATCCGAAAATATCAGAAGTTTCAAAACATGATGGCCTCATTCATACAAAAAGCTTACTAACTCAGACAAAACCCCTGGTAGAGGTGTTCCTAAAGATCAAAAGGAGAGGTTCAAGATATCGACATACAAACAGTTTAGTTACAAAAAGAACACTCCTGGAAAAGTGATAGTAAAGCCAAATATTGATGGAATTATTCAATCAACATTCTCTCTGCTGAAAACAGATCTTGCCCCTGACTTACCCACCCAAAAAGTAAGCTTATAAACATCATTTATTAGGCATACTTATCAATAGAATACTTTGGCTTACATGTAACAATATTCTTTCACTTAAAAGCTTATAAAATCTTTAACATATAATATTGTACCATAAAATATATTTTTGGACACTCTTCATTAGTGTTTCGGTCTGAGCCCTAAATTTCTTCGTTGTTGTTTTAGGTTCTCATTAATATCAAAAGCTACAAGATCTAAATGCCCTAAAATCTTACCTGGTGGAATATGAACACTTTTATGACCGCATTACTACAGAGGCAGAATGTGCTGTGGGGTTTGTTTATTAGGACTCTTCAGCTTCTATCATGATGAGTAGGCATAGCTGATTATTTCATCCTTTTATTAAAATTATCTTTGTATTAGCAATGTGTCTAAACCTAATTACACTTTTTTTAAAACAAGTGTTTCATAACAAAATTCTAAACAATTCGGGAATTATGTCATTAAAATGCGTTTGCACTACTCTTTATTGCAGAAACCAGTTACGTGCAAAACTTTTTCGTATTTTTTACTGCAAAGTTGTACTGTGTCTGTTGAATTAGGTAGTGTCTCAGATTCAGTCAAATTAATTGCAATTACTTGCCATATATAGTCGGGGTTGATGAGTTATCTGATTCAAGACTTAGGGATATTGATTTAATTAATGGAACCGCGAGATGTATTACGAGAGATGCGGTTCAGTTTTACCATCAACACTATCCGTTTTCGGCTTCATTCACTTTCTATGTTTGTTGCTGTGGTTGAAGATCAAAACGGTCATCTGATCGGTGGCTATAATCCATCCAACAAACTGTTTTGTTACTTTAAGATGAATGTGTAAACTATGAAAAAGTTTTATTAAACTTTTTTTTCAGCGCACTGCGTTATATTACGTGTGTGAGTTTCGCGATGTATATAATTAGTAGGGAACGGAATTTGGAGTAGTAAAAGCTAGTATTGGCATCTACACAGCCATTTGTTTACAACCCTTTATACAAAGTCCTCCCCTCCATGAATACTCACAGGTCTCTGCACGTCAACAACAGGTGAACGGGACAGTTGTCGCATAATAACTTCAACATGCAGGTTTGCAGTTCAGAGTAGTGAAGTGCAGGTACAATGCCGAAAGTGAAACCAACTAACAATACAGAATTGAAAAACTATATTTGTAAAACCTCCAGATCGAGTATCAAAATTCAGGAAACAATTCCCTAAATTGTCGCTTCCCCCATGTCCAGTTCTTAAGAGCTGGGGGTCATGGTTCGAAGCTTGCAATTATTACGCACATTACCTCCAATCTGTGAAGAAAGTGGTCCAGTCTTTCGATCCCGATGATGCCGCTGCGATTCAAATATGCCAGGAACTGCTAAATGATAGAACAATCGAGAAAGAAGTCATGGATATTAAGTAAAATTTTGGATATTTACCGGATGCCATTATTCAATTAGACAAGTCAGGAGTAGAACTAGTTCAGCAAATAAATATTATGAGGACTATTGTAAATAAACTGAGTGCAGTAGAAAGTGTTGGTGGAAAATGAACAGAGTTTTGATTAAAAATGATGGGTACGTATTCTTAGTCGGATTTCAGATGTACTAACAAGGACGTGTCACAATGACGTCATTCAAGATGTGAATTTAATTGACGTATCTTGTTTTAAGTACTCTCCAATTGTCTCTACAGATGTAGAGCGGAGTTTTTCTATGTTAAAAAATTTCCTTCCTTCCAACAGAGCAAAGTTGTATTTTGAAAATTTGAATATAATATTTACAATTTATTATAACAAGGCACAGCAGGAAATTGTTTCATGAATAAAACAGCATTCATTGAAAATGCCATTTTGTTTGGTTCTACATTTTTTTCAACATTTAATGATAATGTATTAGGCTATATTGTAATTATTGTAGTATATTGCATATATTGTAAATACTGTAATATACGTTGTATACATATTATCATATTTCATGATATCGTAAATAAAGGTTTTAATTTAACACGCTCCTGACAGAAAAACATATATATTGAGAGGCATGTTCCATACAGAAGACAACTGTCTATCAACCATCGAGATGTCCACTGACACGCGAAGATACAGAGGTTGATATTTAACTATGTATATTTGTAATGTTGTTTATTGGTGTCTTGTGCGTTGCCTAGAAAAGCACGTGTAGTTAAAAAAGAAATGCAGATTATGTACGTAGGTCACTATATGTCATTAAACTATTCCATTTCTTTATTCTGAAATACGTTTACAGAACGTTGCGTGTAAGTTTGTATGAAGTGAACTGTACTCGTCCATGCTCTATGACGCAGCTCGCTTGACAGTCACTCAGTTACGAATATCTATACTACGTTTCACCATTCTTTATAATACTCCAAATCCCTTTCCCTGATAATTAGGTTCTATATATTTTGTGCCTCATTATATATCGTGTGATTGAGCAAAAGCGTGCAAAACTTAAACAGAACTAAAAGATGTTATACTGAATATTTTGAGATCAGGAACTTTGAGACTGTGAAACTAGATTAAAGCGAGCAAGTCAGTTACGCTGTAAATACGACTATATATCAGGGTCGGCATTGTAGACTAAAGAAACATCTCATTGAGCCATACATCCTACCTGCCCGCTCATGAACTTGCGGTTCGTGCAAAAAGTTTTGCCTGAGTTGTTGAAAGACGTACTCTTTGAATCCGAGAGAGGATGTGACTGCAGCACGACGGACCACCGCCTCATTTCAATGTATATGTTCGCAGTTATCTGGATAAGATTTCCTGGTCGCTGGATTTGAAGGGAAGGCCTATTCCAGTATACCATCGGTGACCAAAACTCGATCTGCAGTGGTTACATGCGACAGACAGCCTATGAAGTAAGGAGACGGAGGAAAGGTACTTGGCATGAAAACTACAACCAGTGGTGGTTCCTGTACTAACATCTTGATCAATCCCGCGTTTTGATGTATTTAGAAATTTTCTGTGAAATGTCTACTTCATCGAAAAAAGATAAATGTATCCGAGATATGTAAAATAATTTACTCTTTCTAATATTTTTGAATCTAAACATATTTTGCTAGGCACAAGGTATTTGCCACAGAAAGCCATAATTTTAGTTTTTTTTATTGATTTTCATATCATATTTATTTCCAATTTTGTTAAAATTAAAAATTCAACGTTGTAATTTATCTTCTGAGGATGCCACCAGAGCTAAATTGTCTGCAGAAAGTAATGAATCTAGTTGTAAATGTCTACTGAGTTGTATATATCCATGAGGTAATTGTTTCCATTCTCTAATTATTTGAACCCAAAGTTCCATTATCTCAAAATGTTCAATATAGCATCAACTATTTGCTGTTTAATTTTTGCACACTTATACTAAATCACCCTGTACGAGGCAAGATTACTACAGTAGCTTACGAGGGCTGTATAGAACATACCTGCACAAACAGCGCTCAACGAGCGCGCGCGCTCCTTCGGAGCGGGAGAGCCGAATTTACCGCTAGCCAAAACTGAGAGGATGATACGCGAATAACATAGCCTTGCTATAGGTAGAGGAGAGGCAAACGACCACTCAGTTATCTAGTGGAGTGCCGTGTGTAGGGCTATTCTCAATAGGCTGTTTCACGTTGCTTACCTACTCCTACAGTAGGAATCTAAAAGACGGAACATAACAGTTGACGATTTACAGCTCGAACTTATTGATTTTCAAAGTAACCTAAGGGGTAAAGATCGTTTGAATAATACTACAAGCCTGGTTGAGTTTTACAAGACTAAACATTAGCAATAATGTCCACGACTACACAGGCTGGCTATGAAAATGATTGCTATGTTTGGCTCAACATTTATATTTGTGAGCAACTGTTTTCTATAATCAACTTTAATAAAGGCAGACATCGAACATCTGTAACTGATGTTTCATTACGATCAGTAGGCTACTGTTTCTTTCAGCTGCCAACAGCATAAAACCTCGTTTTGATGTACTGATAATTAAAAATATAACAGAATGATATTGTACATTTAAGTAGCTATAGAATTTCTATTATTTCTGTAAAACAAATATTAATTTCTTTGTTAATTAATAATAGTCCAAGATAGTCTTGCAAACACTGAACTGGAATTAATTTCATAAACACTCGTAATAGTACTTCTTTTGTGTATATTTTGTACGAGATCACCCCTTCTTCCAGTCCACCCTTATACAGAGCGCAGCTAATATCTGCATTCCGCTCATGAGCTGTGAGCCGGCTCGGAGAGCGCAAACCTTGTGCAGGCCTGGTATAGAATAAAGAGGAAGAAATATAAAGTTTTATTATGTGAAGTATGAGGCAAATTCAGTTCTGGACTTGAGTTTTTGAAATAAGAATTCTTCAATTAAATTTTAATCCGACTTCTAACCTTCGTTACGTGGTTTAGCTTAGCCTCTTATCGATGATCTGCACCTTACACGCGGCCAGATTCCCTTGGTTGTGCGACAGGGGACCTACAGCAAAGACAGCAAGCACAGTTGCATATAATACGGAATATGCTCATATGCTTGTGCGTGGCAGTATTACAATGCTGCATAAGATAATCGAAGAATAAAGGTAATTAGTTTGTAAGCAGTGATAGTGGTGAGCATCGCATGCTGGCAGGGCGTTGTACCGCGTTTCTTGCTCGGGGCCGCAGTGAGGACGGTGTTATTATAAACCGTTCAGGACTCGTTTCCGTTGCGGCTGAGGGGTCACTCACGCGAGATTTCTCATGCTGGTCGCCGCCGGCTCTCGCAGCGTAAAGGGAGGGATTTGCCTTAAACGGATCATTTGTAAACAAGGAGACATCTCGCACATTGTGTCACTCAGTCTCTTTTAATTCGTATTACGTTTAATAATTTACACAATAACTCTAACGTAGGAGTGTCTATTTAGTGAGTTGTGATGCAAACGTGAGTCGCGAGCGTTGAGCACTGTAATAATAATAATAATAATAATAATAATAATAATAATAATAATAATAATAATTTATTTTAGCTGGCAGAGTTAAGGTCGTAAGACCCTCTCTTCCACTCATCCAGCAAAATGTATACATACATATGTATGAACTTACAAATAATTCAACAATTTGGTTTAGAAAAGAGCTACATGTATACAAGAGTTAATTACGAATTAAACAACAAAATACTATGAACTATTATTTAAACACTGAAATACAAACTAGGTAGCATAATTAAGCTAAAATACATAGAATGTTAATATATTTCAAATAATGTTAGATAATAGAAGAGATTATTATGAGACAATTTTGAAAATACAGCACTATCAGGATGCATGTCTAAAGGAAGGAGTAACAATGTAGACAGAGATAGTTTAAGTCAGTATGATTGGAGTGAAATGCTAAGAAGGTTATCTTTTAAGCTGTTTTTAAAAGTGTTTATTGTCTTGCAGCCCCTAATACTTTGTGACAGGGAATTCCATTGTCGCGAGGTGGATACTGTAAACGATGATGAATAACGAGATGTTCTGTGAAGAGGTATACTTAACGCGCCACAGACAAGTGATCTGGTATTTACGTCGTGGTTAGAGTAGAAATAAGAGAAACGAGACGAAAGGTAATTTGGTGATGAATTGTGCAGAATTCGAAAGAGTAAAGACAAAGAGTGTAAAGTTCTACGTTCTTTAAGTCGGAGCCACGAAAGACTTGCGAAGGACGGTGATGTGTGATCATATCGTCGATATTGCATACGTATCTGATGCACATATTCTTAACTCGTTGTAACTTGACTGACAGTTCAGAAATTAGGTCTCTTAACAAGACGTCACAATAATCGAAGTACGGCATTTCTAAGGTTTGTACTAGGGTAAGTTTTAGTTGCTGGGGAAAGAAGTTTCTTAAGCGACTCAAACAGTGAATGGAGGAACAGATTGTTTTTTATCGTTTCTTTAATGTTTAAGCCTTGGTTTTCTGAACCGACCCATGCGACGTGCGAGGTGCGAGGCCCGCCTCGCAGAAATCCGGACTACACGAGAGATAGTGAGTGGTTTCTACTGAGCACCTCGCAGCTATAGAAAACCACTCACTATCTCTCGTGTAGTCCGGATTTGTGCGAGGCGGGCCTCGCACCTCGCATGCGTCGGTTCAGAAAACCAAAGGCTTTATGTAAAAACATTATTGCGCAACACATTTGGTGAGCATGTAATTAGTAGGCATTTTCCAAACAAATGCAAATCTGGCTTTCAGGTAAATGCTTCCTGTGAAGCAGACTTGAATAATTTTTAAGGGAAACATTGTTCTGGGGCCGGGTATCGATCCCGGGACCTTTCGCTTAGCGTACGAATGCTCTACCGACTGAGCTACCCAGGAACTACACCCGACACCGTCTCAATTTTTCTCTTTTATATCCACACAACTCAAGTGGGCTGACTAGGCGCCAGAAACCAAACTTTGAGTGCACACAAACTCTGTGTGACTTGAACTGTGGCTTTCTGTTAACGTACGTACAGTCACGTAACGTATATATTATGCAAATCTGGCTTGCAAGCAATAGCTCCCTGTGAAGCATACTTGAATAATTTTTAAGGGAAAAATTGTTCCGGGGCAGGGTAAAAAAAATTATTCATTTTCCGAACAATTGGCCTTCTAGGTCCCCAGACATAAATCCAGCTGACTACTGGTTATGGGGTTATCTAAAAGAAAGGTATTTCTTAGTAGACCTACTACACGTGAGGAACTGAAACAGTCAATATCGGATGTCACTGAAGACATATCTACGAATGTGCTTACTAATGCCGTTTATAGAAAGAAAGGTTATTTCATATTGAACAACACGATGGTGATCATATTTAATTTTTTCGTGTTTTAATAAAATTCCATTTGTTTACGAACAAATTGGTGTTTTGTTGTGGAATCTAAAAATTTGACAAACTTAGGCTATTACCATTTCAAAATGGGAACTTACTTTTGAATATCCTTATAGGGTAAAGGTTGGTAATACTGTGATACGAGTAATATTATGATAGTTCTTTTTGAGAATGTACCGGTATTACAATTTTACTGAGCGAGAGAAAGACCGGTTTTGTGCAGCAACTTGTCCACGTACAGGAGTGGCAAAAAAAAAAAACCTGACCGACCCTTGTAGCTGATACAAAAGAATCCTGTGCTGTGTATTGTGTCAAACTGTGCTAATTTCAATATGGATAGTGAAGCCAGAGGTATGTACTGCTATTTAATGTAAAAATACGCAGTTATCTTTGCCGAATATACTACTACTTACTGGCTTTTACGAAACTTGGAGGTTCATTGCCGCCCTCACATAAGCCCGCCATTGGTCCCTATCCTGAGCAAGATTAATCCATTCTCTATCATCATATACCACCTCCCTCAAATCCATTTTAATATTATCTTCCCATCTACGTCTCGACCTCCCTAAAGGTCTTTTTCCCTCCGGCCTCCCAACTAACACTCTATATACATTTCTGGATTCACCCATACGTGCTACATGCCCTGCCCATCTCCTGTTCCTAATTGGTTGCCGAATAGAGGTATAAATGTAATGTTGATGCCAGATGAAAATAAAACTCAAAGTTTTTTCGTCTGTAAGTTTGAGGCACTGAAGGAAACAAAAGACGGTAAGAATCGAACAAATGCAATAAATTTCATGTTACAATTAATTATACAAGATGGATGTATTTTGTGACTAGCAAAATTTGAATCTGTGACTTTGAAATCAGCTACAAGGGTCGGGCTCGTTTTTTTTTTTATTTTTTTTTTTTTTGCAACTGCTGTACATTGCCTTAATACGTTAACGCAAGAAACCGATCTTACTATCGTTCAGAAAAGTTGTAATAAATTCTGAAAAAGAACTATCACAATATTACTCGTATCACGATATTACCAACCTTTACCCTACATATAATTTTGTAATTTCGAAACCAAATATACGATTTTTATACATATTTTCCATTTTTTTACTGCATAGGAAAATAAATATTTTGAAGTTTTTTTTTTTTAAATCCGTTCCCTAGTCAAAACCCGTTCCGTAGTCATTAGGCCTACCATGGCGAAATAGGTGTGGATAATTAGGAGTTATTAAACAATCGTGGATAATTAATGATAAAACACACGTTAGGTCAATAATACAGTGTTCATTAATTTGATGAAATACATTAAAGGTGATATGTTACAGTTGTATGTATGAATCGTGGATAAAGTTATTTTGCCGTCCAGGTGCGATGAAGTAGCTCTATTTCATAGTGTTCAGTAAAGGGCTACTTTTCATACGCATAACTGTTTAGAAAACCCCCTAATTTTTGTAATGCTTGTAAATAAATTTTATTTTTATATGTCCTTCTGCTCCTATAGTCGTGGTGTGTTGGAGTGTACTGTAGGAGTTGGTATGGGTTACATAAAAAATACGCGTTTCCAAGTCTCGACCATTCCTTATTAGTTCCCAGACTACCACAAATAGCCACTTCTGGCATCGGGACATAATGCAGGCCAGAAGGCAGCTGCAGGCATCAGAAAGTAATACTGCCTCAATTAAGCTGTATCGCTGGCTATTTGCTTTACTCGGATGATTGCGGAGGTAGAAGTGCACTGGCAAAGAGCGCCCGACGTGCAATGCCCGCCCGTACAGCTCAATTACAGTTGATCGGTTCTTTACAGTTCACTGCCTCCTCCAAGTAATAAGAAAGAACCCCTACAAGAGTACGGGTACAGTTAGAGAAGCCTTGTAACACTCGTAGAGGCGAATAAAACATTCGTCAAAATTGCACGCAACCATATTATTGGATTAAAAACCACACACACACACACACACACACACCTCTGTTTTTGGAAATTGTAACACTAATCTTCTTCTGAAGGAAAGAAAGTCGCTAGTTAGCTGCGTAATCCAATTTACAGTCAAATAAACCATTAAGCCTTGGTTTTTCTGAACCGACGCATGCGACGTGCGAGATGCGAGGCCCGCCTCGTACAAATCTTGACTACACGAGAGATATTGAGTGGTTTCTATAACTGCGAGATGCGAGATCTGTGCACCTCGCAATTATAGAAACCACTCACTGTCTCTCGTGTAATCCAGATTTGTACGAGGCGGGCCTCGCATCTCGCACGTGGCATGCGTCGGTTCATAAAAACCAAGGCTTTACTCTTTTTCTATAGCTGATAATACAAAAGATATACGGATGAAATTTATAAATGAAAAGTTCCTACAAATAAATAAAGAAATAGTTGTAAGAATAATAATAACACAAAGTTACAGAAGCAATTAGGTCTATATCTATTTTTGGCTAAAAGAATTAGAATGGAAAGAATAAATGAAATAGTTAAAATTGAATGGAAAACAGTAATAATTACACAAATATGTTTATGCTCGACCATGCCGAAATGTAGTAATTATACACCTGGTAGCAGTCCTTTAATGCATGTCATTAAAGTACACCTATTCATTAAAGTTCAGGTTTTCGATTATTCTCGGATATGCAATCGAAAGACAACTATCGAAAGGTCACGGAGGCTGGAAATCCAATACTGTCGCAGAGGATTATGCTCTGTTACTATAATAATCAGCGTTAATTGTAAATAATATTCAAATAAATTCAATTTGTCATCTCGTTTTTCAATGTCGAATTCAATTTCAAGGTTATATCAAGACTAATGTTTATCTTACTATTATCAAGGTCATCGACATTCGTTTCCCGGAAAAAATCAATACTTTCGCGTATGCGCACATCTCACAATTCATGAGGTAGGCTATTGCACTCACTCACATAACAATAACATGAATACTTACGAATAATTTCAAGTTAGAAATATGGTCGAGCATAAAAAGTCGTATGAAACTTGCCTATAATGGTAATTAAGACGCTCGTATGAAAATTATGAAACTCGCTTGCGCTCGTTTCATAAACATCCTCGCGTCTTAATTACTGCCATTATAGGCTCGTTGCATAATGTACTATTATACGCTTGTTTTTGTGTTATAGATGTAGAATTATACATGGAAAAAATTATAAAGTGTTGCAGTATGAAGGATTTGCAGGAAAGCCAGTATCTCATAATAATGAACAAATACACTGAAACTAAAATACCGGAGAATAATGCTAAAATAAAAAAATGAAAGGAAGGAATTATTAAATGAAAGTAAATTTACTGAGTTAACAACTAAATTCAATTTTAGCAAGTATACATTTTCTAGACTCACCGATAATAACATTTTTGACTTGGTTAGAAACTACTTAGCTATATTAATAGTTTTGAAAGTACGACAAAAGAATACTATGAAATAAAATTAAGAAATGAAGGCTTACCAACGAGAAGGAGTTTATACGAACTGTATAAGTATTTCTGTACCGAAAGAGGATTGAAGATACTAGAATAAGGGAAGATTTATAAATGCTAGCTGCACATTGTAGATTGAAACGTGAAGTACTACTTAGGCAAGTGAACAAATACTAATTGTAACAACATAATGAAATGAATTGAGTCTTGTACAAAACTAGACGGAAGTGCAAGATAAAACAAAAGAACATCTTATATTAAATATTTAAATTGTAGAAATTGTGTTTAAAATGGTATATCTATGTGTAAAATTATGAAGTGCATAATGTAAAGTTTTAAATGATTATATATATGTACATTTTCTGTAAACTATAATATAATAAATATCATATCATATATCTCTAGCTGATAATACATAAAACATACGTCATTTCGGAGACTTGATCCACAGTCACTGTAGCTATCTACGAACGGTCTGTGTTACTTCTACAATGTTGTTTGAATGGTTGTATCGTGGACCATAGTTTTGGAAAATGACAGTATGTATCCTATATATTATTTTAATGTACCGAAGTACATGTGATATTTCTATGCAGATATTCTGCGTCATCATACGATGAAAGAGTAATGGAACGGAGAAAAATTCTCTCCGGCGCCGGGATTTGAACCCGGGTTTTCAGGTCTACGTGCTGATGCTTTATCCACTAAGCCACACCGGATACCCACCCCGGCGTCGCACAGAATCGTCTCAGTTTAAGTTCCAACTCTTGGGTTCCCTCTGGTGGCCGCCCTCTGCACTACGTCATGGATGTCTATGAACGTAGGACTAAGTCCACACATTTTCTGAGGTGCACTCGTTATGAGTGACTAGTTGGCCGGGATCCGACGGATCGGGTTCAAATCCCGGCGCCGGAGAGAATGTTCCTCCGTTCCATTACTCTTTCATGGTATGATGACGCAGAATATCTGCATGGAAATATCATATGCACTTCGGTACATTAAAATAATATATATGATATGCGTAAATCACTTCGTGATTTAAGACGGCGCTTATTCCGTCGGATCCCGGTCAACTATTCACTCATAACGAGTGCACCTCAGCACATGTGTGGACTTCAGTCCTACGTTCATAGACATCTATGACGTAGTGCAGAGGGCGGCCACTAGAGGGAACCCAAGAGTTGGAACTTAAACTGAGACGATTCTGTCCGACGCCGGGTTGGGTATCCGGTGTGGCTTAGTGGATAAAGCATCAGCACGTAGACCTGAAAACCCGGGTTCAAATCCCGGCGCCGGAGAGAATTTTTTTCTCCGTTCCATTACTCTTTCATCGTAGTATGTATCCCACTTCATTTTCCACCGTCACTAGATTGTACTATTAACAGTAGAATATAACTCAGCATATTGACGTCGTTGTTTACATTCACAGTATGTCTGTCTACTATGTTCAAGGAACTCTATAGTCAAGTTGTTCGTAATTGATTGCTAAAGTGTCCCGGATCCTAAGCCTGGACATAAGACAATGTTCCTAAATATACACTGTTTGCAATAAAATTTCACTTAAATCACAATATACGAGTACATAGAATAATTGTTGGTTGCGCACGGTTTGGAAATAATTTTTATTGCTGCAATATATTTTGAGAAATAATAATTACAATGATTGTTCTGTGGTGGAAGCAAAAAATCTTATGTACGTAATAATTTTAAAAACTTCCGGCAAAGTTATTTCCAAGAGTCGTTAAATATTGCGGGATAATACTCGTACCTTCGTCACTACCTATTCTTGATAACCGATATACTGTACAATTATCTACACTCGCTTATCAACATGTACTGTTTTACAGGTGAATGCTCACTTTCTAATTTCCGTATACCACTCTGTGTCTCAGGAACATAAAATCCTCGCGTATAAATTATTTTTATTCCCCCCTCCAGATATCGAAATAAAGCGTGAAACGCTATTAAAATTTAGGACAGTGTTACCTAGGAAACGTAGAAGACATTTCCTGTGACAGAATGTGTGAAGGTTCGTTTTCCTTTTGTGTGATGAAATTCCACAGCTCTTTTTAATTTTGTGTAACGAATTGCTTCAATGTCATATTTCTTTCTGACTATATTACCGTGATACGAGTTTTTGGATACTAAAAGTTCGGACCCCACAGAGTTCTCTTCACTAGATGTCCTTAATTTTGAATACGAACCTGAAGGTACAACAGTATAGTACATTATGCAACGAGCCTCTAATGGTAGTAATTAAGACGCGAGTATGTTTATTTATGAAACTAGCGCAAGCGAGTTTCATAATTTTCATACGAGCGTCTTAATTACCATTATAGGCAAGTTTCATACGACTTTTTATGCTCGACCATATTTCTAACTTGAAATTATTCGTAAGTATTCATGTTATGGTAATGTAAGTGAGGAGCGGAACTGACCTGAATTGGGAGATGTGCGCAGACGTGAAAGTATTGATTTTTTCCGAGGCACGAATGCCATTGACCTTGATATAATCTAGAGAATAACATGAAGATTAGTCTTGATATAACCTGGAAATTGATTTAGAATTGAAAAACGAGATGACAAATTGAATTTATTTGAATATTATTTACAATTAACGCAAATTATTATAGTAACAGAACATAACCTTCTGCGACAGTATTGAATTTCCAGCCTCCGTGACTTTTCGCTAATTGTTTTTCGATTGCATATCCGAGAATAATCGATACTTGCGGTTTTATAATGGTACAATGGTGATTTCTCATTGGCTGAACAACTGAATTATAATGAATAGGTGTACTTTAATGAGGTGCATTAAAGGGCTACTACCAGGTGTATAATTACTACATTTCGGCATGGTCGAGCATAAAAGTAAATAGCTAACATAATACTATATCCTTTGATCCTTAAACCTGTAGCCGCCTCTAGGCAATGTTTTGGTGTCCCAACTCCGTTCCGTACTAATAACTCATCTTTATAGCGATATAAACACAATTTTATCTATAACTTTATCATGAATATCAAATTGAGATATTTTTCGAACTACCGTACCTAAGAATCCACGTACTAGTTTCTCCGTACTTGTGATACTGTGTTTGTGTGTGTGTGCGAGTATGTATGTGTGTGTGTGCAAACAGTTCAACAAAAATTGTTGTAAGGAACTGCTGTGAGATAAAATATGTCTTATTTTGACGGAGGCGGTGGTTCATGAAGGGAATTTCTGCATGTTTTTTATATCCAATACATAAAATTACATATTGCTTGTACATGCGTGGCATTGAAATCCTCTTCTGAGATGTCGTGACTCTGAAAACATGCATGTATATAAATATTTAAAATACTTTCCCTTCAGCATCGGAATCATTTCTGTACAAGTTGTAATTTTTCTCTGTTTTGTTAAAGAATTCTACAGCGAGTACTGCTTAGGAGGGATGAAACAAATTGTTTAACACTAGGACACCCGCAGTTTTTGATTACCTATAACGCCCAACAAGTGAATTTAACCAGAACTATTACATTTAACACCCTGATAAGATATTCTTATGTACTTTTATTCAGTATTTATATTTAACTTTATATTGTTACATTTATAAGATCTTAGTAGGAATATACAACAGTGGAACTACGAGTAATATTAACAATGGTATTTTACTTCTATGTGACAAAAATTGGTACCGTAGTACAAGAAATGATATTTTAGAGCAGGCTTGCAGAACTGGGCGACAATTGAGGCGTTATGTTACTCATCGGAATACGTCAATCACCCCTTTTTTCCACCCCCGCGTCATTGACTTGGTTGGGGAGGGGATTTGTATTCAGTGTCTGTCTTATATATGTGATTTCGTACGGGCCACAGATACGTCATTCAACGCCGGTGGACTGTGGAAGGGGAACCGACACTTTCCCCATGCTTTCCACCCTCTCTCGCCAGTTCCCTGTTTTAGAGAAATGAAACTGCAATATTATAAACATAAAACTGCTAGACATAATCTGTTGCAAACCCCGATGATCACACACACTTCACACATGTATTTAGTACATTTATCGCAGACCATTATCTGCGACGTTTTGGTTGATCGTCAGATTCTGAATCATACATGATGATGATGATGATGATGATGATGATGATGATGATGATAAAATCTACCAGTTTCTTTATTTTCATTTCTGCAATGTTTTCGATTTCACTATTATGTATAGAATCGCTGGATGAATCATTTTGTGGAGGCATAGAATCATCAGCTTCGTGAGGGAATATCTCTCCCCCATCTGAATCTTTAATCATAACTTCTGGAGCTCAGCGATGAGCTCATTAATTAATTCCGCGTAATATTTTCCGACGGGGTCTACGAGATAGTGTATTTGTCGTGTTTGTCACATTCATGTTGAAAGGACTACTATCAAGAAATGTAGATAGGCTACATAAATACATCTTGGATTTTGTGCATTGTTTAATAATGCCAGATACGTAATGTCATTATTGCTTGAATAAACTAAACAGAATTGTAAAGATTAATTTTAGAGGATTTTAATGGCATTTTTGAAAGATTTTTAAGCCATAAATGCATTGTTTTTAGCACATTTTTTCATTATTTATAGGTCATCAAAATCCTAGCCCTAATGATTAGTAACTGCGAATTCTTATTGTATTTACCCTAATTTGAACCCCATTTTTGTTGAGTTGCACTTTTGTTTGTGGCTTTACAAAGCATTAAACTATAGCGTGGTAGCTATAACCGTCCCCCGGCGACTCTCATACCCAGTGACATGATTTATCGCCGGTCTGACTTGGAGAAGGGGCAGGAGAGAGTGACTAGAAGTCAAACACCTCTACTAGCCCACAAAATAAATTAGCAGTCTGCGTATCAGTCACGAACACATTAACCTCACGGCTGTCACAGGCACTGCCGCGGGGTCAGGTTGTCCCCACAGACACCACCAACTACAATAAACTTACCCTCGCCCAAATAGCTGAAGAGGAAACCTCACGAACTATCTCGTTATCGCATATATTTTGGACTATAACTATGTCAGAGGAAGAACAATTGTTTGTATGCATCTCATGTATGATTAGTATAACATGTAGCTAATCTGCGATGTATGCAATAGAGGGAGAAAAGAACTGGCTAGCCTACCCCATTATCTCCTGTCTAGTTGCCTCAAAAGTGATGCTTTTTGGTATCAATTGTGAGGGTCAGACCTGTCTTCGGACAGTTGACTAAACAACAACTATTAAGGATTAAGTTTACGTCGTCATGATCACGCCCAATCAATATGATTCTCAATATTAACACCACTATGTTGAAGTTTATTATTAGAGTAACTTTAATTTATTTATTTATTTATTTATTCTGGTATAGTTACGGTCATCAGGCCTTCTCTTCCTCATCATCAGAAATACAAATACAGTAATACAGTAGAAATAAAAATAAATAAAGTAAAGCCATACAGAAATATATACAGATTGCAATCACAAACTTTAGATTAATGATCAAGTGTCATAATTATTTATATTCTAACAAATTGACGAACATAAACAAGAAACTTGCCATTATCACCGTTATCAAATGCTATTACCGACATCTTAGTTACCACAATCACCGACATGTCACCACAACCACCGAGACCTCGATCATCAAAACTTTCAACATCTCTGTCATCACAACCGCCGACATCTCAACTATCACAACCACCTACATCTCAATCATTCCAACCAGTCATCTCTACCACCGACATTTCTGTCGTCCCAACCACCGACATCTTGTTCGTCCCAACCACCGACATCACGGCCAACACAACCACCCACATCTCGGTCGTTCCGACCAGAAACATCTCGGTCATTTCAACCACCGACATCTTGGTTATCACAACCGCCGACACATCTCTGTCGTTCCGACCAGAGACGTCTCGGTTATCAATACCGCCGACATCTCGGTTATCTATCACAATCACCCACATCTCAAACATCCCAACCGCTCATATCTCAAACATCCCAACCGCTCATATCTCAAACATCCCAACCGCTCATATCTCAAACATCCCAACCGCTCATATCTCAAACATCCCAACCGCTCATATCTCAAACATCCCAACCGCTCATATCTCAAACATCCCAACCGCTCATATCTCAAACATCCCAACCGCTCATATCTCAAACATCCCAACCGCTCATATCTCAAACATCCCAACCACCGACCAGCTCCAGAGTAAGTCACTGTCTCATGCGGGTAATAATTGCATTGGCAAACAATGCGTTTCTTATTTTAATTGGGTTATTTCCGACGCTTTATCAACTGTTATGGTTATCTAACGCTTGAGTGAAATGGTAATAATTCCAGCGAAATGAGTCCAGGATTCAGCACCGAAAGTTACCCAGTATTTCCTTTTAATGAATTGAGGGAAAACCCCGGGAAAAACCTAAATCATGTACCTTGTCCGAACCGAAATTTGAGCCCGAGCCCGCTCGTTTTACGGTTATGCAATAACCGTTACTCCACAGCGGTGGATAGTGCGTTTGTTGAATGTAGACAGTGATGATTCTTTTGTATTTCTGTATGCATCATTGAATTATCTATTAATTTAATAAAAATTCGTTCTAAACTAAATTGACTATAGTACGAGGTTCGTTATTGGAGGAACTCTTGACGCATTGTAACGTTTTCCACTTTCGGTTCAGGAGGAATGCAAAAGTGTGCTAAAGTTAAACTTCTTATCCATATTTTCTCCGCTTCATAAAAGGTTCCACTCAAATGTGTGTATTGTATTTTCCATATTTACTTACTTATAAATGGCTTTTAAGCAACCCGCAGGTTCATTGCCGCCCTCACATAAGTCCGCCATCGGTCCCTATCCTATGCAAGATTAATCCAGTTTTTATTATCATATCCCACCTCCCTCAAATCCATTTTAATATTATCCTCCCATCTACATCTCGACGTCCCCAAAGGTCTTTTTTCCCCTCCGGCCTCCCAACTAACAATGTATATGCATTTCTGGATTCGCCCATACGTGCTACATGCCCTGCCCATTTCAAACGTCTGGATTTAATGTTCGTAATTATGTTAGGTGAAGAATACAATGCGTGCAGTTCTGCGTTGTGTAACATTCTTCATTCTCCTGTAACTTTATTCCTCTTAGCCCCAAATATTTTCCTAAGAACCTCATTCTCAAACGTCCTTATTCTCTGTTCCTCTCTCGAAGCGAGAGTCCAAGTTTCACAACCATACAGAACAACCGGTAATATAACTGTTTTATAAACTCTAACTTTCAGATTTTTTGACAGCAGACTAGATGACAAAAGCTTCTAAACCGAATAATAACAGGCATTTCTCGTATTTATTTTGCGTTTAATTTCCTCCCGAGTGTCATTTATATTTGTTACTGTTGCTCCAAGATATTTGAATTTTTCCACCCCTTCGAAGGATAAATCTCCAATTTTTATGTTTCCATTTCGTACAATATTCTGGTCAAGAGACATAATCATATGCTTTGTTTTTTCGGGATTTACTTCTAAACCTATCGCTTTATTGCTTCAAGTAAAATTTCCGTGTTTTCCCTAATCGTTTGTGGATTTTCTCCTAACATATTCACGTCATCCGCATAGACAAGAAGCTGATGTAACCCGTTCAATTCCAAACCCCGTCTATTATCCTGAACTTTCCTAATGGCATAATCTAGAGCGAAGTTAAAAAGTAAAGGTGTTAGTGCATCTCCTTGCTTTAGCCCGCAGTGAATTGGAAAAGCATCAGAGAGAAGCTGGTCTATACGGACTCTGCTGTAAATTTCATTGATACGCATTTTAATTAATCGAACTAGTTGATTGGGAATACCAAATTTAGTAAGAATGTTATATGAAACTGCTCTCTTAACCGAGTAATACGCCTTTTTGAAATCTATGAATAACTGGTGTACTGTACCTTTATATAGTTGCATTTTTTTTTTCATATTTATTAAACATATTAGTATCAATCCTTCATTATATTGAATTTTCTCACACTATATAAAACATTGAATTCGAAATTGCCAGTATAACGTTATCCACATCTTTATTGCGTTTTGCTTAATAATTCGGGAGAATTTTACGTTTTTAAAGATAAGAGGAAATGCAAATGAAAAATTGTCGAAGTATAATTTATACTTTAAACGAGGAGTTTGTCTTCCTTTAAATCCTGCTGCTGCTGGCTGTCGTGGATCTGACTCGTGATTTCCCTTCAAGTAATATCGTGCTTTTGTCACAATCCATTTTCTTTAACTTCGTCATGAAAATTATAGACCCTATCACTTCTCCATTTCCATAATTTTATTTGACGGTTGAAGAATTGCTTGAATAAAAAGAAACAAAGCGTACAAGTTCGTGACCGATTTAATCTGTTTTCTTGATTTTATTTCCTTACATAGAAAATATCGTGATTTGTTATTTATCCTTAAAAGTGTGACGATCAGACAAGCCATAGTCTGTCTACTTCCGGCTCACATGGTTTCATTAATTTGCCGTGAAATTATGTTTAATGCTGATCAGTTAGCGCTTTAAATAACTTCGTGTTGTTACATACCTATAAACTCTATACAAATCACTATGATTTCTGATAAATAAACTTAAAATACCTTAATATAAAATTGCTTCGTGTAATAACCGAGTTTTTGGTACCGGTACCGTTAGAGCGAATTTGACTAGCATTAAGTAGATTTTTATGAAACTTTGTTTCTTTAGGCTGGGATTACGATTAACAATACGTTATATTGCTTTCATCCGTACGTTGAACTTCTACCGAACGTTCAGAGACTATATACGAGTACGAGTATTATGATCGACGTTCGTGACAACTATCACACTCTGCCGGCCGTAATGAGCACTGAAATGCACACGCCAGTCAGTCAACTGTTTATAATTAAACATTGACTTTTATGGTAACATTGTTTGAGACAACATAAATAAAATAAAGGTATTATTAAAATGTGGTACGATAGCAGAATAATATAGAATGATGATAATGATAAAGCAATAATAATAATAATAATAATAATAATAATAATAATAATAATAATAATAAAACGATATGCCACTACTAAATAGCTGGACTAGTGCGAATTAAAAGCCCCTTTATTTTGGGTTAAAATAAAATAATGTATATAAATAAAAAAATGAAAAAATAACAATTAGCTAATCCCAAGTTCCAACACGACCTTTCACTTTATCAATACGCTAGAGCAGCCGTGGCGAGAATGCGACTCGCGAGTACATTGTGGCTCGCAGTGAGAGCTATGCATTTCTCTTGCTTCTAACCTTCCCCAACCCCCACCCTCACACTCACTGGAGTGAAACTCCGTTCCATTTGTATTTGTCTCTGACCTGCGAGATGCATATGTCTCTCTCGAAACCATGTACCTCTACAAAAACGAAAGTTTCAAGTTGGGTGTGAGGACGCATTTTTTTTTATTTATTTATTTTTTTTTTTTTGCTGTCAATATGATGAGAATAGTAAATGTATGATTTGTTCACAAGTATTACGAGGAAAACGGTTGTATAACATAAAACGGCATTATACTTCATGTTACTCATGAAACATTAAAAGTTAGGTGTTAATAATAATAATAATAATAATAATAATAATAATATCGTCATCATCATCTCTGTACGTCGAACCTTTTTCAGCAGATGTACGAATAATGCGGTTAGCTCTTCAATTTGAACTCACTGATTTTCTATGTGATGTCGAATGAAAGCTAGATGTAAGGACTTGACAAATGTTGAACTTTGTAATCTTTGCCAAAAAATAAATATTCCAAGCTTCGTTCTTTCGCTTGCTCTTTTGAAGCCATGTTCGCTACAATTTACGTTTGTGAAAAATTATTTTCAACAATGAAAATAGTAAAAACCAAATGTAGATCACGACTGACAGACAAATACTTTCGTGATCAACTACGACTGGCAATAAGTGACATAATTCCTGATTTTGAAACTTTGTCGGAGAGACATTCTGAAGACAGTTAATTTTAGGTTGTGATATTGTTCATTTCTTTCTTCGTTACACGTACTAAACATTAGTTTCTGGCCTTGTACTGTATAAAATTATATTTAAGTGCTTGACGTAAGGAGAATGAAAATCCGTTAATAAGTCAGTTGCTTCACTTCCCCTTCGGGTGTCAGCCTCCCTCCATTGGTGCTATGCACGTTGCAGGTTACACAGTGGCTCGGCGCACAACCACATTTTCGCCAACGCTGCGCTAGAGAGATACAAGGCTTCTGAAGTAGTTTCTTTGGATTATCATATTCAATAGGAATATTATATAAATATTTTCTGTCAACCGACGAGTCATATGCCTTTTTGCGCTAAACTGGAGAATTAGCACGGTAACTTTGAACCGTGCCGTTACGGTTACGACCAAATTTAAGTAAATACACAATGTTACCAACATAAGAACATGACTTTGGTCTGTGGTGTCGTTAGAAGAACAAAATTTGTTTCTTTTTCTCTCTTCCTCCTTCGTTCTGAACATTACTGAGAGATAGCACCACTGTTACTCTTATCAATTTGAATAATTTTTCCCTGGACCACCAATTTCTTTGGACGACATTTCTACACAGAAGATTAAGACAGATCTTACAAGCGATCTCCAATTACTAACGATATGGTCATCAGAATTGTGTGTCCGTTTTATCTCGAACTAAAATCTCTCTCGCATTTTCTTTTGTCTCATCACGGCCGAATGGGTTTATCTCTTCGGTACCGATGTTTCTAGTCAGTTATGGCCTATATGACAGTTATTTTCGTAATATTGATAAACGATAATATAATTAAAGCGGTGAATAATTTCATGGCCCCTAAAAGTTTTTTCTCGTAAAAGGCTAGGTGTTTTCTTTAGGCCACAAATAAAACAGCAAAGCGGTCATAATTACGTACTTAATGCTTTGGCGAACATTAACCGGAAATTTACTTTCCGTTATTTAAATGATATTCCGTGAAACACACCTTTTTTCCCTTTATTTCGTCGTCATAACCTACTTTAACATCTTACTACATATGCATTTTCTTTTAGTGCATTCAAAACATCGTCTAATGGAGTGATTTATTTAAGAATATAATCGCGAATTTTACTACCACCATTTCGATTGTCTTTTGTTTGACACGGCTCGGTACGGCCCGGTGACTAGTGGGCAGCGAGTAACGTCGACTATCGACATTGCTCTACCGTGCGTATTATCCAGTAGTTCCCCTTTTTTGAAATTTATGAATATCATAATACACTGCTCTCTTAAATTGACTGAGCATATTGAGAATTAAATCAATTGATTTCCTGAAACGCGCTAAATACAACATATAAAACAATTTTTATCTCGGAGAGGAAGCAAAAAACGATCAAAATTGCATTAAACTTTTTTGTTCGAAATATCTCAAAGAATAATCCCCTGAAAATAATGACATTGCTTAAGGTTCATTTTATATAAATGAAAGAACTCATACCAGGCAGTCTATTGGTGCACATAACTCATTGTGAATAAATGGTCTCGATCATTCGTGTGAAGAAAATTTAACAGATAACATTTTATTGCGTTCCTAAAATTATTGGCCCTTAATACTTACGAGGTTTTGCACTTTTCCAGCGATAATGCAAGAGAGATAAATCCAGTCCCTATGGTTGGAAGATAACTTAAGTCTTTATTGTGGTGCTGGAAATCGAACCCTATTCCTCTGTACTTGTAAAAATAGTGACGTAGCATTGTTTCTTTGCAATCAGTGATTACTGATCAGGTTAAGCTTCTGTCGCTTCACTTTGAGTTATGAATTGGTACAGCGTTATTTAATAACGCAAGAAACGAATGAATTTGAAGATTATATCAACAGCGTGGAATGTTACATTAATTTCGTGTTCAGCTCGTCGCGAATATGTCTGGATACATCAGTTTCATTTTCAAGATATAGTTACAGTACAGTCTATATAAGATTGCGTTATATTGTCATAAAGATTGATCGTTGAAATCAAACGAAATGCAAATGACAGAAGCAATACATCATGACAATTCTTGAGTAACGCAACATTTATATACGAGTTCGGACGTCGATATTTTCTACATTTCTAGTAGATTATATCTTATTCTCAATTTATCTCTGTACGAATACAATAAAATCATAAGTGCGGCAAATACCGGATACGAACTTACAGTTCATAATAGAAAAGGTTTCTAAAGCGCTGGGAGTTTGATAGAGAAAATTTGAGTCTGAATGATAGATTATTATATCCTAAATTATTTCTAGTCATTTTTAAGCTACGATGTCACATGTCGATGATAATACACTCAGGGGCAAAAAAAACCGGACACTTCTATATTTGCTTGTATTTTGTTGCCAATTATTTCAAAATGAAACAAAATGCATTTAAACAAAATAATGTTCCATTTAGCACCTTATACGACAACATTTGAAAAAAAAATAAAAATCTCTGATGAGAAAATTTACAAAAAATTACAAAGGGCGTATAACTATGGCATCGTTTGGTCTAACTGTTTTTTCATTTTATGGTGCCTTAAACATTAAAAACTCTTTTTAGTAACGGGTATTACCCCATCTGGCTTGAATAACTGCATCCATACGTCTTGGCATGCTCTCAGTTTGGTTAGCAATGTCTTCTTGAGGAATAAGTTCCCATTCTTCGCCAAGTGCTCGCCTCAACTCTTGTAACAATTCTGGTCTCGGTCGTCTATTCTTAACACGACGTCCCAGCATGTTCCACACGTGTTCAATTGGGTTCATGTCTGGACTCCTTGCTGGCCATGGAAGAACATGGATTCCCACTTCTTGGAGATAATCTCCGACCGCATGGGCAATATGCGGCCGTGCATTATCCTGCATTAAAACAAAATTATCGCTTACAAATTGGCCAAATGGCACAACATGATCAGCCAAACATTCATTTATATACCTATTAGCTGTTAGTCTTCCATTTTCAACAAAAACCAACTCTGTACGAGCATCCGTACACACTCCTGCCCAAACCATCACTCCACCACCTCCATACGGCACATTTTCGGAAATGCAACACTGTGAAAATCGTTCTCCCCTCCTTCTCCAAAGTCTTTCACGTCCATCAGGTGAGCACAGATTGAAACGGGACTCATCGGTGAACAGAACACAGCTCCACTGTCCATTTCTCCAATCCCTGTGATCATTTGCAAAACGCAGTCGTTCAACTCGATGCATCCTGAGAAGTCTGGGACCAGTTGCAGGTCTACTTGATATCAGTCCACTTTCTTTCAACCTCCTTCTAACTGTTTTGGCCGAAATTGGGCGTCCATGCATGTTAACAAATTGCTGGGCTACACTAGTAGCTGGCAGGTTGCGCTCCCTAAGAACTCTCAACACCATATATCTGTCTTCTTTTGGATTTGTAGCTCTTGGACGGCCCGAACCTGGTCTTCTGGGATATTCTAGGGTCTCTCTATACCGTTTTATGGCATCATGGGTTATCATGGGTTGTGCTTCTAGCCGTATTCATAACATTTGCAATGTAACGTACACCGCGTCCATTATCGTGAAGGACTACAGCTCGAGCCACATTTTCAGGTCGCATCTTGTTTTAAGACAAATGTTACAACCCCACTTAAACTCACAAAATGTAAAAATAAAGAAATAACGAATGATAACGATAATGAAGCACAAAATGGTTGAGACAAAATTGTTATAGCTGAGACTCCGGAAGCAAAATTGGAATATTTGGTTGTAATGGCTTGTTTATAAAACAAAAAACAATCAACAATGTATACACGTCTCCATAACAACAGATGGCTACCATAATATTGTATGAGAAGATAATATTTTGCAAAATACCAGCAAATATTAAAGTGTCCGGTTTTTTTTGTCCCTGAGTGTATTATAGCGACAATGTTTGTTGTGTGTATGTATATTATATAGTCCACACCTGTGGAATAACGGTCAACGCGTCTGGCCGCGAAACCAGGTGGCCCGGGTTCGAATCCCGGTCTGTGCAAGTTACCTGGTTGAGGTTTTTCCGAGGTTTTCCCTCAACCCATTACGAGCAAATGCCGGGTAACTTTCGGTGCTGGACCCCGGACTCATTTCACCGGCATTATCACCTTCATATCATTCAGACGCTAAATAACCTAGATGTTGATACAGCGTCGTAAAATAACCCAATAAAATTAAAAAAAAATATATATATACACATTTTTTTCATATGATTATACAGGGACATCATTTTATTTTTACTAACATTTTTAATATTAACCTGTCTATACCTTTAGAGAACCGGAAACACCGCTTGCTCCCTCCTCCAAGACTGGAGTTCGATGATACTGGCGTAAAACACAAATCACTCTACTAGGTATAGGAAGGAAGAAAAGTAGTTCATCCATTTACTTAAACTAGGAAATATCGCGATTTTGAGTTTGATAATTTTCATTAGGTTTTTCTTTAATGAAAGTAAAGTACTGTATTAAGAATAAGTGTTTTTACTCGCGAAGTGAGTTATCCATGCGAACGTATTCATTATGCGGTGTACATTATACTGTCTACAGCACATTAGCGTACAATATAGAGAAAGAAGTTAAATTGAAAAATAATCATAATATGAATATTTAAACACAATTTTGAAAATGGTGGCCGTTCATTTCGATACAGGCTTCAGTTCTTTTGTGCATATTATCGCACTATAGACTATTGCATCTAGTTCCAATTGCCAGTTTCGTCCTTCGTACTAGTAACTCATGTTGAAATAATTCTGTACCTACTCTACGTACTGTAAATTCAATCTTCACTTCTGCCCGACCCGAAAATATAAAATTACTCAGACATGCTATCTACTGTCCGTCCAAGTGATTATGCCGCAGGATTGTAGAAAGGGAGGAAATCACTTGACAGTTAAGTACTTAACGAGGCCCTTTTATTTAAGTTAAATTAAACAGCTGTATAATATTACGTAAACTTCAAATTCCTAAGAGAAATGAATGTTTTCAGAAAAGAGCTAAGACAGCCCAGCTTTTACAGAGGGGCGAGCAGAAGCAGGTGGGGGAAATCGGGATGCGACGTAGGCAAACGGACAGTACCTGTGCGAAAATATGATTCAATATTGAAAGCTCTTTCGTCACTGGAAAACGCGAACATGTTTCTGGAACGTACTATACTCAGTAACGCAGTACTGCTTACTTTCTGCGGTCTTGGCTCTGTGTGGAGTTGGAACTTCATTAGTAGAAGGGGTGGGAGTGAAGTACATTAAAAAACTCAGGTACAATAAAAATTGAAGTAATAATAAAATGATGCCCCTGTATATACAGTAAAAATGAACAACGATCGAGAAAGCAAGACCAAGGCCCTGTTCAGATGGTGCTATTTTCTTGCGTGTTTCCTTGCTGGCTAGCAAGCTGGGTGCCGTGGTGGGTACGGTGATGGTTGTTCTTCTCACGGAGCTCGATCTTTTCACAGTTCGAATTGGAAAATCATCTGTTCCCAACACTCATGTTCAAAAAGAAACTAAACCGTGAGTGGAAAACAACTGAAGTCCTACATTAACAATAGTAAAATGTCGTAATAAGGTAATTAAGCCATAAGTGCAAAACAACTAAACTCAGATATTTAATTGCTGTTTCTTAGAAACTAAAGAATATAGAAAAAAACAGGTTTAGTTGGAAAACAACGAACATGGCGACATGGTTTCAGTGGTGATACTATATCATCATCTTTGGTTTCAGCCTGCAAACCAGCACAAAAAAATAGCAAAGAACCTATCCTCGAAATCCAGCATGCTAGCCACCAAAGCAGCCCCCAGAGCGCATTACCTCCAGCAAGTGAGCTCGCAGGGTAGCCATCAGCGCAGACACCTTGGAATCCATCACGGAAACAAACACAGTCTGAACCGGGCTTAACAGCGCCCGCAAAGCCGAAAACCCGCACGACAATGTTGTATACGTCGCACAGTGATCCTTTTACGCTGTCTGACCGTGGAAAATTCGTTTCAGTATTAAAATGATGTAAAAACATTAAAATAACAATTTGTACATATTATGTTAAGCATTTTCCTTATCCTTATCGACTTATCCTTATCGACATGATTCGAATTCAATTTAGACTTAATATTAACTCTTATCACAGACATATAGGTATTGTATAGGCAACAACACTGTAGGACTTCAGGTCTTTATCACTGCATGTATGACATATATAAATATATGGGAGAAATCAGTTACATTATAATTTTTATTTTTATTTCACTCTTAACTTCACATATGACGTAATATTTCAATAAAAACACTACATGGTTTCCTTTATGTTAATCAAGTAAGATATTTCACTACAATCAATAAGTACATTTTTTTCCCCATACAGAAAGTAGTGTATGCCTCGAATTTTAACAACAAAATACATAATAATTTCAAGGAAAAATTGTTCCGGGGCCGGGTACTGATCCCGGAACCCCTCGCTTAGCGCACGAATGCTCTCCCGACTGAGCTACCCCAGGAACCATACACGACAGCGTCACAATCTTTATCTTATATCCACACAACTCAAATGGGCTGACAATACGCCAGAACCCAACTTTGAGTGCACATAAATACTGTGTGACTTAAATTGTGGCTTTCTGTTAACGTACCTCCAGTAACGGATGTATTCCTAAAGACACAGACTATTATCGGAACATATACTTTTGAAGTAATCCGCCAATGATGTGTCTCTTCATGATTGAAGTCCTTAGTTTGCTCACTCATCAATAGGGTGTCGGCTTCTACCTATTTGTAGTTGACGTTCAGATGTTTCTGTGACTAAGTGAAAGAAAAATTGCGGACTCAAGTTGAATTTATATTTTTATTATCATTATTTTTGAAAACTAATTTATTTTGACAGGTACTGGTCCTTTTAGTCTCCCCAAGTAACAAATTATCCTGTCTTATGAGTTTTCTCTGCAATATTATTTATCATTATAAGCGACAAATAGTGGAAGTCGGTACAAAGAGCTTCAGTTCCCTTCCTGATAAAAAATATTCTATGTGTGGGAAGACAGAGAAGCGTTATTAGGTCCTTGGGTATAATGACGTACAAAGATATAAATTGGAAAAAAGTAAGAATTCGTTTAATGACATACGTTCCAATTACATGTTCGTGAAATGAAAATGCATTGTAGAAAAATGTATAGCCTATACATACAGGTTTTGGTTTGACATTTTGTATTTATCACCAGACACGTAGAATTTAGTAATTTTTAAGCTAACTATGAAAAAATATTCGTATGAAATTTTATCTCA
The DNA here is from genome assembly GCF_040183065.1 of Periplaneta americana. Lineage (NCBI taxonomy): Eukaryota > Metazoa > Arthropoda > Insecta > Blattodea > Blattidae > Periplaneta > Periplaneta americana. The sequence continues at coordinate 53,842,933 of NC_091122.1, forward strand.
TGTAGGAAAAAAAATTAGTAACGCTGTACCCAGAAGTGTACAAACATTATGGAAATAGATTTTTAGGCTCATTTCTTTTGTTTTGGATTCAATCCCATACTCATTTGTGAAGGTTAAAGCAGCAACTAGGCGTAAAGTTTTCTCCAAATACAAACACTTATATTTTCTTATTTATTTTCAAATTTAATTCGAAATACATAAACACGTAGAGTACAGGAAATTTCGACCCGTAAACTTCCTAGAACAGTGATCGTCAGCACTCGCTGAAATGGGTAAAGTGTATGCGGAGCCGTCCCGTGTGCCCCGTCGTGCAGCAGGAAGAGGTAGAGAGCATACCCTCTAGCAGCTACGAATGCACCAAAGTGCAGTGTCTTCTCCGCGGGTAAGAGACGGTAGTCCCAGGGTGCTCTGCGCTGATGACCACTGTCCTAGAACATTGAAGTTGGATCAAGATAGGTAAAGACATGTACGGAAATACCTTCGCTCGACGCTGGAGAGTGTTCAAATGGATGATGCAGTGGCCTTTGTAGCAGTTGTCTGTGATTAAGGCCTGTAGGTACTGTGAGTGTTATGTTGTGCTGAATTAAATAGGAAAGATCGAAGAACGTCAGATTCTTACAGTGCTTATAATATAGCTTTAATAAAAAAAAAAATGATCTGAAATGGGAAGTACATATTTGTTTCATAGTATTTTAATAATTCAGAAACATTGTTGAAACTGGACACATGCATTAACCGATGTAGCACTGACTGGCAACTTCGATCGACAACCCTTGACATACTTCTAATGCAGTCTGCAACAGTAGTCTTTGCCACTAACTGTACCTCGCTACCCACCGGTGCTTCATTTATATTGCGCATGTGGCTCTACAGAAAGGAATAAATTGAATGAAGTCGGGTGATTTTGTAGGCCATTGATTAGGACTATTGACTGTTGCACAGATTAATGAATTTCTTCCTACGCTCGATCTCTTGAGTCTTGATGCACCGACGTGTTGCAATCTATTAGTTTGTTCGTACAATGGAGCATTATTTACCAAGTTTGGCAGTACTTGTGAAAATTACGTAATACTTTGCATTCAAACGTGGTGGAAATATTTAAGAGTTGTGTCCTTGTGAGCATAGCTTCAAGTGCAAAGTGAAGTGAGTTGTCAATTTACAGAGACTTGCCTTGGCTTCTCGAAGGTCGGACCTGGTACTATACATGCTTTTATACTTACAATGGCCCATTGTGCGTCCTATATAATATGCGATGAGTCGAAGTCTGACAGGTGGCCTGGGTGGCATTCATGAATCTGGTTCTGGCAGGTGGGTCACCCTGCCTTTGCGGTGGCAGAACCAGGTCCCATCTCCAGTCGGTACTTTTAAGCCACAGGACCCGAAGCCCTAAGTATTAGCTTCGGAAACACCTACAACCTAAAGAGTTCACCCCAGCCTATATTTAATTTAGATGATAGATGAAATGAGGGGAAGTGGAGAGTGTTGGTGGGATGAAATATGGAATCAGTAGTAACCTTAAAGAAACCTTCGCAGCGTCGGCTTTTTCTACAGAAACTCCATAACGACAGTTCCATTTTTATTTTGTCTTCTTTTCATACACTTTCATCTTCGAATTTGCTTTAGTTTCCTTTTTATGAGTTTGAGTTTTTTATGATTTATTATTTAGATATACAGAATACAGAATATAATTACAACAATAGAAATAGAAATAAAATAATACAATTAATATAAAAAGAGGATACAATAATATTAACAAAATTTGAGGACCGAATGAGCAGCGCTCGTGTTCGGTCGCAGTTCAGATATATTATTAATATAAGAGGAATATAGAAAATAAAATAAAATAGGAACTAAAATTAAAATTACAGCTACAGTGAAATTATATAATATAATGTATTAATGTAAGAGGAATGTAGAAAATAAAATAAAATAGGAACTAAAATTGAAATTACAGCTACAGTGAAATTATATAACATAATATATTAATATAAGAGGAATGCAGAAAATAAAATAAAATAGGAACTAAAATTAAAATTACAGCTACAGAGAAATTATTTAATATAATATATTAATATAAGAGGAATACAGAAAATAAAATAAACTAGGAACTAAAATTAAAATTACAGCTACAATGAGGTTATATAATAATATATATTAATATAAGAAGAATATAGAAGATAAAATAAAATAGGAACTAAAATTAAAATTACAGCTACAGTGAAATTATATAATATAATGTATTAATGTAAGAGGAATGTAGAAAATAAAATAAAATAAAATAGGAACTAAAGTTAAAATTACAGCTACAGTGAAATTATATAATATAATACACTATGAAGCGTTTCCCACTTAACTGAAAAACTATCCAGCATTCTGTGATGAAATTTGTTGTTTGTATTTATGCATGTCATATCTATAATATGATGCAAGATCACTTCTCTACCTTTGATAGATTGTCTAACAATAAAAAAAATAATAATAATAATAATAATAATAATAATAATAATCCGTGGCGCCACAGCCCGTAAAGGGCCTAGACCGACCAGCCGGCTGCTGGCCTCACGCCCACATGCCGAAGCAGAGGTGGACGATCATCCAACTAGAATGGAGGTATCGGGTGGTTAGCACAATGATCCCCCCAGCTGTTTGTAGATTGTCTGATAAAAAATAAATTCATTACAATGGTCAAATATTACTATTTTCTTCTAACACAAAAAATACTATTTATTAAGGAGTGTACAATAGTTGAAAGAGCATTATATTGTAAACATGAGTTTCAGCAATAAAAGAAAAGAGAGAGAACATGAAAAAAAAGTTAACAAGTGTATGAGTTATGAGGGAAACGCTTCAACACTGCACAGTGAACTACCATCATTATGAATTTTGAAAAAAAAAAATATATATATATATATATATATATATTTTTTAAATCGTAAAAATATTTTTTTTTTTTCATAAAGCATTAGGACAGTGTTTTACACATACCATTGTTCATTATTGTATAAGATATAGTAATGGAGGAAAAAAAAAGTTGAATATTTCCAAAAATTTCACTGCTGTAAGCTGTACCTAACCCCTTAATTGCGACTTGTACATTTAATTGTCGTTGTTTCTGTAGTCAAAATAGTAAATTAAATGTTACACTACTGTAGACAATCGATGCCGTGTCTGAAGCCGTAAAACAAATGACGTACCGACAGGAAATGTTCTTTCAGCTCATAAAATGCTTTATATTTGCCAACAGCTCCAACGCAGAGTCGCCATATTGATGTCAAAGCCTCAACTTATGGGGCACTTTGGAATATTGTAAATCGAAATGAATATTCCAAATTGACGAGTTACGAGCGTATAGAATTTACATTAGCGTCCATTCACGAAATAAACTATACAGCCTTGGCAAGCTGTGAGGGCAAAGGAGACCGTATAGCGAAAACCCTGCACATGCTGCATTGCTGGCGCTCTTCCAACATCTGCTGCGCATGATAATGTTATGGATCGCGTACATTACAATACGGTTCATGTAAGACGGTTTTCCACTTAATGATTTATAGATATACTCCGCATAGGCTATAAGTGATTTGCATCAAGCGAATCTGCATGCTGTTGAATTTGATAACACAATCTAGATATGCGCTCCAGATAATAGAATATTAAGCGTAATTACAAAACCGGTGCCGTAATGCATGTAGCTGTCTACTCGCATATGGGTCTGTTTTAGAGCAGCGGTTCCCAAACTTTTTCAGCCACGGAGGCCTTTTTGAAGCAAACGTTTCTCGTGGAGCCCCAAGAAATGTTTAGTTTTTAGTTATATCTGCCTATGTTCTATGAAGATTGGCATTGGACCGGGAGAGATATAAGAAATGGGTGGAGGACCCGACGCTGCAACGCATAAGGGATAGAAGAAGAAGGAGAAGAATAAGAAGAAGAAGAAGAAGAAGAAGGTTCTATGAAGTCCTTTTTTTTATCGATGTGAATCTGTCACCCTAGTCTTTACATGCTATACATGTATTTTTACTTCAATTTTTATTGTACCCGAGTTTTTGAATGTACTTCACTCCCACCCCTTCTACTAATGAAGTTCCAACTGTCCTCCGCATATAGTAAACAGCACTGAGTTAGTGAGTATATTACGTTCCAGAAATATGTTCGCGTTTTCCAATGACGAAAGTGCTTTCATTATTGAATCATATTTTCGCACAGGTACTGTCCGTTTGCCTACGTCGCATCCCGATTTCCCCCACCTGCTTCTGCACGCCCCTCTGTAAAAGCTGGGCCGTCTTAGCTCTTTTCTGAAAACATTAATTTCTGTTAGGAATTGGACGTTTACGTAATATTATACAACTGTTTCAAATAACTGAAATAAAAGGGCCTCGTTAAGTAATTAACTGTAACGTGATTTCCCCCCTTTCTACTATCCTGCTGCATAACCACTTGGACGGACAGTAGATAGCATGTCTGAGTAATTTTATCTGTGCGGGTTGGACAGAAGTGAAGATTGAATTTACAGTACGTAAGGTACTCTTTTATAGAGTAGGTACAGAATTATTTCAACATGAGTTACTAGTACGAAGGACGAAACTGGCAATTAGAATTAGATGCAATAGTCTATAGTGCGATAATATGCACAAAAGAACTGAAACCTGTATCGAAATGAACGGCCACCATTTTCAAATATGTTTTTAAATATCCATATTATGATTATTTTTCAATTTAACTTCATTCTCTAAATTGTACGCTAATGTGCAGTAGACAGTATAATATACACTGCATAATGAATACGTTTGCATGGATAACTCAGTTCGTGAGTAAAAACACTTATTGTTAATACAGTACTGCATTTTGATTAAACAAAATCCTAATGAAAATTATCGAACTCAAAATCGCGATATTTCCTAGTTTACATAAATGGCTGAAGTACATTTCTTCCTCCTATACCTAGTAAAGTGATTTGTTTGTGTTTTACGCCAATATCATCGAACCGCAGTCATGGAAGGGTGTAGCGAAAGGTATAGCCAGGTTAATATTAAAAACGTTAGTAAAAATAAAATGATGTCCCTGTATAAGTGTTCCGCCCAAGGGCCAGGCCTTTCACTGTAAACCCAAAATTCTTCAATCTTTCCTATTTTCTGTCTTCCTCTTAGTCTCCGCATATGAGTCATATATTTTAATGTCGTCTAGAATGTGATATCTTCTTCTGCCCCGAACTCTTCTCCCGTGCACCATTCCTTTCAGTACATCCTTCAGTAGACAGTTTCTTCTCAGCCAGTGACCCAACAAATTCCTTTTTCTCCCTCTGATCAGTTTCAGCATCATTCTTTCTGCGCCTACTCTTTCCAACACAGCTTCTTTTCTTATTCTGTCTTCCATTTCACACTCTCCATTCTTCTCCATATCCACATTAAAAATGCTTCTAATCGCTTCTCTTCACATCGTTGTAACGTCCATGTTTCTACCCCATACAATGCCACACTCCATACAAATCACTTCACTAGTCTCTTCCTTAGTTCTTTTTCCAGAGGTCCGCAGAAGATGCTCCTTTTTCTATTAAAAGCTTCCTTTGCCATTGCTATTCTCATTTTGACTTTCTGGCTGCAGCTCATGTTACTGCTTATAGTACACGCCAAGTATTTGAAGCTGTTCCCTTGCTTTACTGCCTCATTTAGTATTTACAAGTTTATCTTCTTTATTTTACTTCCGATAACCGTGGTCTTCGTCTAGTTTGCATTTATCTTCATCCCATACTTACATGCTATAAAATGCATGTAGTTTGACCACCGAAACTAGAAATGTAATACATAAAAAATTGATATTTCTAGATTAACAATTTAGAATCTCATTGGTTCTAACTCAGGATGAAAGAGTAATGGAACGGAGCAAAATTCTCAATTGGAACTCAATCAGAGACAATTCTGTTCGACGCCGGGGTTGTATCCGGTGTGGCTTAGTGGATAAAGCATCAGCACGTAGAGCTGAAAACCCGGGTTCAAGTCCCGGCGCCGGAGAGAATTTTTCTCCGTTCCATTACTCTTTCATCGTATGATGACTCAGAATATCTGCATGGAAATATCATATGTACTTCGGTACATATCTAACTCAGGAGTTTTGCGCTCATTTCGAGATTAGCAATTTAGAATCTCATCGATTCTAACTCAGGAATTTTGCACGCATTTCGAGATTAGGAGTTTAGAATGTCATTGGTTCTTAGTAATTTTACGCTCATTTCTAGATTAGCAGTTTAGAATCTCATTGGTTCCAACTCAGTAATTTTACGCTCATTTCTAGATTAGCAGTTCAGAATCTCATCGGTTCTAACTCAGGAATTTTGCGCTCATTTCTAGATTAGCAGTTAGAATCTCATCGGTTCTAACTCAGGAATTTTGCGCTCATTTCGAGATTAGCAATTTAGAATCTCATTGGTTCTAACTCAGTAACTTTACGCTCATTTCTAGATTAGCAGTTTAGAATCTCATTAGTTCTAACTCAGTAATTTTACGCTCATTTCTAGATTAGCAGTTTAGAATCTCATTGGTTCTAACTCAGGAATTTTGCGCTCATTTCGAGATTAGCAGTTTAGAATCTCATCGGTTCTAACTCAGGAATTGTGCACTCATTTCGAGATTAGCAGTTTAAAATCTCATTGGTTCTAACTCAGTAGGCCTAATTTTACGCTCATTTCTATATTAGCAGTTTAGAATCTCATTCGTTCTAACTCAGTAATTTTACGCTCATTTCTAGATTAGCGGTTTAGAATCTCATTGGTTCTAACTCAGGAATTTTGCGCTCATTTCGAGATTAGCAATTTAGAATCTCATCGGTTCTAACTCAGGAATTTTGCGCTCATTTCGAGATTAGGAGTTTAGAATCTCATCGGTTCTAACTCAGGAAGTTTGCGCTCATTTCGAGATTAGAAATTAAGAATCTCATTGGTTCTAAGTCAGTAATTTTGCGCTCATTCACAACAGCTAAACTTCACTGAAGTGCATAGCAACATCAAAATTCGATGCGCCTCGCCAACAATACTTGGAGTGTCTTGTTTGTGCGTCTCATATCCGGGCAGTGCTGCAAGGGGATGGAGCGGAAATGAACAAGTTAATAACACACCGTCCATCAGGCAGGTTTTTTTTTTTTAGTAAAGTTTCGTATGCACCGCATAGGACAAACATATTTCACGTCTGCCTCGCAAGCACGTCCGGTGTGGAAACTTAACGCTGGCTGCAAAAGTAACGGTCGGTAAACAAACAGCAGGATATGAACACATAGGAAACGTTCATAACTGAATGACAGAGATAAGGAAACGTTTTCTTCAAAGTCCACTTAGTTTTTCTTTCACGTGAAATATTAAGGCCCAAGGCCGCGATTTAGTCACTGAATGACAGTTTCTCATAAAGACACTTCTATTAAATTTTGCGACAGGAAATCTCCAGCCATACTCCCGTTTTGTCTTCCAGTTTTATTCTTTAATTGCTTGAGTTTGTCTTCTGTCACAGGCGTTAAATAATAGAGTTGTCTTAGGGTTACCATAGCTTTAAACTTAGAAATTGAGGACACCATACCAAAAATACACTTTCGAACTCTAAATAACATCATACAGATACAAAAGAAAAACAATTTAAGTCACACAGAGTTAGTGTGCACTCGAAGTTGGTTGCTTGACAGTTGTCAGCCCACTTTGAGGTCTGTGGATATAGAGGGAAAAATTGGATCGGTGTCGGGTAGAGTTCCCGGGTAGCTCAGTTGGTAGAGCGTTGGTACGTTAAACCAAAGGTCCCGGGTTCGATGCCCGGCCCCGGAACAATTTTTCCCTTGAAATTATTATGCCTGAAATCTTGATTTGCATAATACACGTCACTGTTCGTTAACAGAAAACCACAATTTAAGTCACACAGAGTTAGTGTGCACTCGAAGTTGGTTGCTTGACGGTTGTCAGCCCACTTTGAGGTCTGTGGATATAGAGGGAAAAATTGGATCTGTGTCGGGTAGAGTTCCCGGGTAGCTCAGTTGGTAGAGCGTTGGTACGTTAAACCAAAGGTCCCAGGTTCGATGCCCGGCCCCGGAACAATTTTTCCCTTGAAATTATTCAAAAGAAAAACCGTCGGACAATTCTACCGATTCCATGATAAGTTAACAGAACTTCAGTCATACCAGGCAAGCAACATATTTTTGTTCTAGTACACACAGTCTAGTATATAGTCACGAAGCTCAATAAATAGTAATTATGCATCCATAGATGATTGCTAACCACTAGGATCGCTACTATCGCCTCATTACAGACAATGCGAATTAGTACCGGCACAGTCTATTGCTCCTAGCACCCTCACAACTCAAGCTTCGTGACTGTATATACTAGACAGTGGTAATAACGAGGACCCGGTCTAGAGTTGCCAAACTGAAGTTCGGAACGCATAGGGTATAAATGACGTCATGGCCCGTTGAATGGGGTGGCATTGCGAGAGTACAGTTAGTTCTTTCTTATTACTGCTTGTCGTGGATCCATGCGATCACTATACGTACTTCAGATCCTGTGAGTAAGCAAGTATATTTTACCTTATTTTATTTATTTAATTATTTACGTATATGTATATTTTTTACTGTTTCGCTGTTTTATAGTTCATAGTACACGTCGAAAATTAAGAGCACCAAGCGTCCCCTTTAGAACGAACTTGTAGAGAAGTTCAGAAAGGAATATTATCTTATTAAAAGGGAGAAAAATACTTCATTTTGCAAATTGTGCAAGAAAAGATATGACAGAATTCGATTCTTTGACAAACACTGTAATAAAAAAGGCACATGGAAAATGTTAAATTACACAGTCAAGACAGACCTTCAACGTCAAAATAATCCAGAAATGCATATAGAGTGTTAGTTGGGAGACCGGAGGAAAATAGACCTTAGGGGAGGCCGATACGTAGATGGGAGGATAATATTAAAATGGATTTGAAGGAGGTGGGATATGATGATAGAGACTGGATTAATCTTGCACAGGATAGGGACCGACGGCGGGCTTATGTGAGGGCGGCAATGAACCTACGGCTTCCTTAAAAGCCATTTCTAAGTAAGTAATGTAGGGTTCATCATCCCCTTTAAAATCATGTGTAAAAAAAGGGGTGGAATTTTAAATTCAGAAGTGATTTTGCGGAGAGGGACAATTCGATCAGTAGTGGTTTTGAACTTCCCCTTCGAATACTAAATCGATGTGTTTTTCCTCAAAATCGTGTCCCCTGCTTATCTAAAATTATCCAGAGTGGGAAGTTTTGAAATTAACACACGATATAAAAGATTATTTATTATCAATAGCCTATTTCATGTTCTGATACTATATGTACAGGGACATCATTTTATTTTACTAACATTTTTAATATTAACCTGTCTATACCTTTAGAGAACCGGAAACACCGCTTGCTCCCCCCCTCCACGACTGGAGTTCGATGATATTGGCGTAAAACACAAATCACTCTACTAGGTATAGGAAGGAAGAAAAGTAGTTCATCCATTTACGTAAACTAGGAAATATCGCGATTTTGAGTTTGATAATTTTCATTAGGTTTTTCTTTAATCAAAGTAGAGTACTGTATTAAGAACAAGTGTTTTTACTCACGAAGTGAGTTATCCATGCGAACGTATTCATTATGCAATGTATATTATACTGTCTACAGCACATTAGCGTACAATATAGAGAAAGAAGTTAAATTGAAAAATAATCATAATATGAATATTTAAACACAATTTTGAAAATGGTGGCCGTTCATTTCGATACAGGCTTCAGTTCTTTTGTGCATATTATCGCACTATAGACTATCGCATCTAATTCCAATTGCCAGTTTCGTCCTCCGTACTAGTAACTCATGTTGAAATAATTCTGTACCTACTCTACGTACTGTAAATTTAATCTTCACTTCTGCCCGACCCGAAAATATAAAATTACACAGACATGCTATCTACTGTCCATCCAAGTGGTTATGCCGCAGAATTGTAGAAAGGGAGGAAATCACGTGACATTTAATTACGTAACGAGGCCCTTTTATTTAAGTTAAATTAAACAGCTGTATAATATTACGTAAACGTCCAATTCCTAACAGAAATTAATGTTTTCAGAAAAGAGCTAAAACAGCCCAGCTTTTACAGAGGGGCGAGCAGAAGCAGGTGGGGGAAATCGGGATGCGACGTAGGCAAACGGACAGTACCTGTGCGAAAATATGATTCAATATTGAAAGCTCTTTCGTCACTGGAAAACGCGAACATATTTCTGGAACGTACTATACTCAGTAACTCAGTACTGCTTACTATCTGCGGTCTTGGTTCTGTGTGGAGTTGGAACTTCATTAGTAGAAGGGGTGGGAGTGAAGTACATTCAAAAACTCATGTACAATAAAAATTGAAGTAAAGATAAAATGATGTCCCTGTATAGATAGATAGAAGATAGTTCTACTGAAAACATGCAGCGTCATTGGAAGATTCTTCAGAAAAAGAGCTCATCAGCATACAGATAATAATTAGATCCCTGGTTCCTTCACGTTATGTTGAGACTTGTGAAGGCATAGTCCATGAAAATGATGATTAGCATGAGCAAATATAAAAACAATAATATCTGCGAGCTCTTCGTGTAGATGTAGATTTTCCCAGTGAATTGGGATGAGCTCCATGTGAGAACGCTAGAAGCGTTCACTTTCGTGATCACTTTCCACTTTCAGCCTCGAAACATACAAGCGTCCTCATTCCTAAGAGTTCTCTGAACTTGATGCTGATTGAGTCTATTCACGTAACCGTGGCTGTCATGTGACAATTTTAGCCACTAGACCAGTGATGTCAAAGCAAGCGCATTTTTCTGACCTTGACGTCGTGCGCGGGCAGCAAGCGCTAAGTATGGAAACAGGGAGGGTTGTGGAAATGAATAAGCAACCTGTTGGACTAAGAAAACAGTGGTACACAAACTTCAAACGGAACGTGAAATGTTATGTCGTTATTTTTAAATGGCTTCTTTCTGTTTAATATTATCAATATTGTCTGTAAAACAGAAGTGCTAACACTGATTTCTTAATATTGCACTTGTGTTTTAAATCTTAATAACCTAATAGAGAGTTAAGAAGGAATATTCACTTAAATTCCATAGTAGTATAATATTATACTGTATTAAGTGGATGAAACACATCATTCATAAAGAAAGTAATATTCCAAAGAAAGAGATTGAGTATGACATGATAAGTTGGAATTTATATCGATGGTATCTTTAGCATTGCAAAAGTAATCAATAAACTGATCAAAACAATATTACAGCACAAAGCAAGTTACCTAGGTACTGTATCTGTTTTGAATGTAACTAATAATACATAACAAAACTCTTATCGCATTATGCTTTTAAGGTGATATTTGTGAGCAACTTCCTATCATCAGAATATTAAATTATTTTCTCGAAATCTGCTGAAGCTATAGAGCTGACATTTTTACAACACATTTGTATATGATGTAACAGTAGTTGCTTTGTTAATTCATTTCCTTACAAACCATTTCCATGCGAATATTTTCAAAATTTTCAGTACACTATTTGCAGTAATACGTATATACGGTATATTAGATTTACGAAAACATTCTGTAAGGCTACTAAATAAATAGGAATATACTTGAAAATTTCACTTTTCTATAGTTCAGAAAAGTTCAGAAAATATTTCTTTTGGATAAAAAAATCAAACCTGTGGAAAATGAGCATTAAAATTAAAACTTACATTCTTATAATGCACTTATACTTCTCAGGCAAATCTAAAAATTAACATGGATACAATTTTAATAAGTTCTCTTCCCTTTATCTATTGAATCAGTGCTGGCCATCCCTGAATAGCTATAGCTCGACCAAGCGGCATATACCATCTCTTTCGTCTGTATCTTTCCTTTCCGCTGTAAAGCGCTCAGGCTCTCCCGGGCTCTAAATCGCGCGCATGCTCCTGTGGGCATCAATTGACATACCTGCACTAGACCATCGATTTACTTTGGTCATTTTCTGTTTTGTCAAAATGTATGAAAAAGGAAGACTTCTCATAGGCCTAGTTATCTTTACTGAAAAATATGAAAGAAAACGTCCTTTCAATTAATGGGAGAGTGATTTTAATATGGTGAAAAAGCAGTCAATTTTGGAAAGAATAATTTTTTTTTGCTTTGAAATACACTTTGACATGTGAGAAATATATTACATATAATTTAATGTGCCTTTATGCCCTTCCCTGTTGCTGGGACGCCATTTTAAAGCTCTGGTGCACAGGGTTTTCAAGAAGAAAGGATGGCTTAAGTATGGTGGAAAAGCAGTAGATTAAAAAACATGCTTTAAATTAATCTTTGACATGTTAAAAGCATATTAAATCAAATTTAATTTGCACATATATAAATTTTTTGCTGCTTTGACATTTTTAAAACTCTGGTGCATAGGTTTTTAAAAAACACTATGCTTTGATTGCAGTTTTCCTTAAGCTTAATAATTCTCATACAAAAAGTTATATATATTTTGTTTAACTTATTTTGAAAAATACCCCTCCATATTACTGTAGAAGTACCTCTAAATTAATTCTTAAAGTGTAATCCTTTTCTTAAAGTTTGAAAGTCAATATCAAAATTAATGCCGTAGACATTGTAAAGAATGTCCTTTTAGGGGTAAAATTTCAAGGAGATTTTGAATTTATCTATAGTAATGTCACAAGAGGTCTGAGATTTGTCGCTTCGCTCGTGGATTTATTTGGGAAATCACAGATCTCGAGTGACATTGATTAGGACTATTTCGTGAATAAAATAAAAATGTAAATAATATATTCCTAAAATTCGCTCACAGAATGTTAATAATCATATATTTATGCATACTTAACCTATTCAGACATTGTGAAGTCTAAATAGATGAATAAAGATTACTGCAATAAAGAAATTGAATGTCATTCAGTAATGCCAATTGATAAATGCGAAATACAGGTTTAAAAATGTGAATTACATGTACTGTGCTTTTCTCTTGTTATTATAACAAATACGTTTTCATTATCTGCTGAAATCATAATTTAATTTAAACATTTATAGTATAATTACAAATAATCTGATTAATACATTAATTAAATGAATAATTGTTATGAAGGAGTGTCATTTTCTTTAGATACAATGGACATGGAATTAGAAGATGAAGATGTAGATGTGGAAGTAGGATTTCGCACTTTATTTAGTACAATGGATTCATGCTCATCGATTTAAGTGGAAACAGTTGGCGACACTGACTAAACAAACGAATGACCATGCGATAAATTGATAGTGATAAATCGAGCTGCAGAAATTATCGCGATGTATGACACTGATTGGTTGGAATTCAAAATTTCATTACTCTTCATTGGCCGAAAATGGAATGACGTCATATAAACGAAATAGTCTTTATAAATGGTTGAGATATATCCATTTTAGTAACTTACTGCATCATACTAAATTTTTGTTTTTAAAACTATATGGCAAAAATGAAAAATGTGCATCAGTGACGAAAATGATTTCAAATTATACCTCTTAGGTCTAAGTAACGTGGAAGAAATACTGTCGTTAGCTGTAGAGGAGGTTCTTGACAATAAACGCCAAGGAAGTGTTCGATATTCTGTGGGTAATGTAACGTGTTTCCAATATACAGTAATCTTATTGAAGTTCTACTGATTTTCACTTGTTTCAGTATTACTGCCATGACATTACCTCATTTTGCAATTGTTTTAAAAAAGATGAGTCTGAACAAAGAATAATAGTGCGGTGAGATAAAATGTTGGAAAGACGAACTAATAGGAACTTTTATTTTGTGCATATTCTTTTGAAGTGTCTGAGTTCCAAGTCAATTGACCACTTGTACAACAAGTAATAGGATTTACAAAAACCTGAAAGGAGGAAAAAGACTGTAAAGAGTGCATAACATATGTAACACCTAAAGAAGGAATCTGTTGCTAAGAAGACAGCTTTTTCAGTTAACAAGTTCTTGTTTACGCTTGCTGGTCAGTTAGTTGGACGGACAAGTTTTTACAGTGTTAGCGGGACGTTTTCAGGTGTTAATATTTGTTTTTCTCTCTTTGTTTCAGGTAAGTTTGGACTTACATGCAGTTTAAACAACTTTTTAGTAGTGCTGTGCGACTCCATGTCACGACGTAGCGCTGAAGATATTATGAAAGGTCAGGCATTAAACTTACTGAAGACGATATTATTTCTCTTGTATAAAATATAGAGAAAGTGGTATGAGATTGTAAGTTGTCATGTCTAGCTATTTTCACGAAGGTACACTTTTCCATCGACCTGGATAGAGAGGGAAAAGTGTTTCCGGTATTGGTCTTAAAGTTAGATTTTTTTTTTCTTAAGTTAGATCATTTGTTGCTCTTGCTTGTTTCTCTTTGACGACTAATTTTAAACTAATTTATCGTACGTAGTTTTTTTACGTGAATCGTCTGTACTCGATGTACAAGAGGAAATAAATTGTAACGTTCTGTCAGGAAACATTTTTCTGTATAGCCTGACATGGTACCATGGTAAGAGGGAACTATTTTCACGCTTTCACAACATAATTCATTGCGAATTATTTTGCAGTAAACTCTGACGTCGTTCGAGATCGCACTCGCAGAATGTGGTTACATTACACGCGATATTGTGTTTCTTGCAACATGTTCCATGGTACAAGATGTTTTGTATTCGAAGGTACAAGAGGGTGCACGTTTAAACAAATATGGCTCCCAAAACTGGAGATTCGAATAAATCATGGAAAATAAAATATGTTATTACTCACCATATAGGGGACACACTGTACTTGATTGATAGTCACAAATACAATTTGGTTGTGTTAGGAAACATATCAGTGAACGAAATGTTTACTTTTGGTACTGAAAAAATGGTTTTATCCACAGAATTCACACTTTGCAATAAATCAAACCGAAACTATGACCAGAGCTACTTAGCGGCTTTCTCTACAATCTACTTCAGTTTTGAGTCCTCTAGGTAGCAGTAAAAATTAAAAAAACAAAAAAATGTTCAAAGGTACACTATGCTGAAAGTAGAACTGTTTCCCCTAGTAAAAGAGTATGCAACCCCGGCAACATGTATGCGTACATCACATTCTTGCGTATTTGCTTTTCACCGACGAAGCCTGTTTCGCTAGAGATGGGATGCTTAATAGTCAGAATAGTCTTGTATGGGTCGATGTGAATCTCTACGCTACAGATGTGAGGAGTCATCAAATAAGATTTGCAGTGACCATGTGAATGGGCATTGTCATTATTACGTAATTGTTTGACAATCCTCCACAATTCTACGAAATGTTGCTTCATCCTTTACAACAGTTGCGTTACATTGATAAATTTATGTACCCCCACACAAAGAAGTGGAGTTTAGGTCAGGTGATCGTGGAGGCCAAGCCTATAGAGTTAAAACAATACGTACAACTCCGCGTGTTCGTAATTGAATGAGACGACGAGCAGAAGCTTGGAATATGACAAGTAACTGACATTAAATAGTAATATACGTTACAAGAGCGGCATGTTGACGTTTTAATGGTCGAGGAAAAGATTGAAAAAGCGAAACGTAGTTGAGCTTTTTTAATTTCCGAGAACATGAAAACAAACATACCGCTCGTGTATCGTACATTATTTTGTGCGAAGGTCGTTTATTACATACCTGAAAGACGAATTTCTAATTAGTTGCAATGAAATCTCCATGTTGGTTTCTGTTTAATGACGCCAACTTCGGAACACCAAAATATGTTTCAACATTGTTGCTGTAAAATGTTTTCTGTGTTTACTATACTCAGCAGGCCGTGATATAAGTCTGTCTTTTTTTTTCCCCCAGTCTATAAATGCGAACTTAAAACAAACGGTAAGGTTATGTAATGATTTATTTTTCATTTTAATATTTTAACAATATTATTTATATAACATATTGCAGTAATAACATCGGCATCTGGAATCTGGTTGATTTTTTCACGGCTTCCTTAATGTTACTTGTATCAGGAATGCAATAAGTTTCGTGGAGTAGTAGACTTTACTTATTTTTTGCAAATATTTAAAAGCAATAATTAACATTGCAATTTAGGTGAAATTGCAGTGGTAAGTTTCCAATTTATAATTATTACTTTGTTAAACGTCTCTAAAAATAATATGTTAAAAGCCTAAAGCAGTAAAATGAATGTCGCGCTTAAGCGGTAAGAAGAGGGAAATTGTTATGTGTGTTACGTTGGGAATACTGAATGTGGTATTTCACACTTACCGCGTATTGGTTCTGTGCGGAAAACAAGCAAATACGCACGATCTTGCACAAAAAAATATTGTAAGGTAATCTAGAGAGAGCTTCATTGCACAAGAAATTCAAACAAAGTGTGATATGTTAGAAATTACGAATTTCCGGACTTATGTTTATATAAATTTTCTTTTCCGCTCTACATATGATGAATCCAACCCTACAATTTTGACGTGTATTTTTAAACATCCTGTATTTATCTCACGTTCTGCAAACTGGCCATGAATAAATTTAAAAATTCTGTGACAGAATTGTGTCACATCGAATTAATCTTGTGTCGCTGTAACGGAAGAAATATTTCAGCATCGTTGCGATAAGGGAAATCCTCGTTTATTTGTGCGTTTTGATCTTCGTGCTCACTTGGTGCTTGAAGCGTTACGCAAGAAGAGAAATGGGGAAACGTCCGCCGAGTGCTGGGAGATGCTAGCAGCCAGCCGCTCCGTTCTTAGGAAATGACAAATGCTGTAGCTGTCACAGGGTAGATCGGCTTTTGTTAGGCTCACTCTATCTCTTTAATTGAAGGCTTGTCACCCCCAGACCGTGGAAAGTTTCTTCGTGTTGTCAGCAGCAGCGTCTCCCTCACCTTGCAGTCGCTGCTTCGATCTAATGGTCCCTCCAGAGTCCTGCCTGCCTGTGTCTTAGGTAGTTTGTCTCCAAGTTTGTCGCCCCCTCCTTTGTCTTGCCATCGTCTCCGGACCAACTGCTTTGCTCCGTCGTGTGGAACATTGCATGAGCCCCCGAGGGGACCGGAGTTCCTCCCTCGGCAGGGTCCGGCTCCGTCCGCTCCTCGGTCAAGTCAGGCCGCTACACATACAGCAGCTTTATTGCTGAAGTGATGCAAGTCGCACATCTTGAACTAGAAACTTTATTCCAAGACTTTGTATAAGAGAAGGTTCAGCTAGAACTTTGACTTTCGTGTCTTATACCTGCATTCAAATACTACCGAATCTTCGATATGTTTCGACTTGAGTACCATCTCTTCCTCGGACATCTGTTTCTTCCAAATTATGTATCCTTCGAGAATGATGCTAAGGGGCCTATTTAATTCACTCTGTATAATTGTATGAATATACTTTAAAAATTGTACGAGTATCCCTGAGGGCGGCCGGGTAGCTCAGTTGGTAGAGCAGCTGGCTACGGACTGAAAGTCCGGGGTTCGATCCCAAGTGATGACGGGATTTTTCTCGTTGCCAAACTTCCAGAACGGCCCCGAGGTTCGCTCAGCCTCCTATAAAATTGAGTATCGGATCTTTCCCGGGGGGTAAAAGGCGGTCAGAGCGTGGTACCGACCACACCACCTCATTCTAGTGCCGAGGTCATGGAAAGCATGGGTCTCTACCTCCATGCCCCCCAAGTGCCTTCATGACGTGTGACGGGAATACCTTTACCTTTTTACGAGTATCCCTGACGTCAATAATGGTAATATTTTTTAACTATAAATAGACCTACTAAGGTTTATTTATTTTTCACGAAAAGTTTTAAAAAATTTTCTTGGTGTGATAATATGATTGTTCTCTTTTTTTTTTTTGTACTTGGTTATTTAACGACGCTGTATCAACTACTGTGGGTTACTTTGCGTTGACAGCAAGGTGAGACCGAGAATTCGCGATAATACATTATCTCACTTTCGCCATAAGGTTGGGAAAAACCTCTGAAAAAACCCAACGGGGTAATAAAGTCCAAGCGGGAATCGAACCCACGCTCTCGAGTGCAATCCGGATTAGCAGGTGAACACGCTATCGCTCCAGTCATGCCGATGGCTGATTAGGTGCATACTACAGAGTGATTTATATAGAACTGACACATTTCTTTCTTTAATTATTCCGTTGGAAATTCATTCAATGACCCAATTTTAGCACCAAATTAAGCAGAATGTTCTGGAGTTTCAATTCCTTGTCACTAGATGCGCAGATGTTTATGTTTTATTCCTATTGTTGGCAGCCTAAAGCCATATAGGGTTACGGTTGTTCATCAGCTACAGGAACCAGATAAGGATAAAAGATTGAATTATTGTCTTGGTTTCAGACGTTCATTGTGCAAAATCCTGCCATATTATCCATCACATGGTTCACAGATGAAACAAGGTTCCATTTATCCGGTTATGTGAACTCACAGAACTCACGCCATTGGGCCATCGAAAATCCACATGTCATCCATGAAGAACCTATGCACCCGGTTAAAATCGGAGTTTGCTGCGCAATATCCGCACAGAGAATTTTTTTTTAACCAGACTGTGAACACTGCAGAGTACCGACTGATTTTCATGGAGTTTGTTGAGCAACTGGACGATGTAGAGCTGAGTCAAGGATATTTTCAGCAAGATGGCGCTACATGCCATACATCAAATGGATCCATGGAACTAATTGCAAGTTTCTTTGACGACCGAATAATTTCCAGGAACCTGTGGCCACCGAGATCTCCGGGTTTTACAACGCCGGACTTCTTTCTATGGGGTTACTTAAAATACAGAGTTTACGCCACACGTCCCCAGACATTGGACGATCTGAAGCACAACATCACACAGGAGATTCAAGCTATTGACAACAGAGTCCTCCAACGAGTGGCCAGTAACATGGAACGACGTGTTAAGTTGTGCCTTATGCAGGATGGAGGACATTTTCAACATTTGCTGTAGAGGTAAATAATCTCCCAAAATTCCTCTACATTTTAGGTATAATAAGTTGTCGCTAGCACAATTCGTTTTGAAACAATTAATGAAAGAAATGTGTCAGTTCTATATAAATCACTCTGTAGTTCGGTCTCATCAGATACACACCTGAAATATGTACATTATAATTCGGTCCGGGGTTCATAAAGGTACAATACTAATTAGTAGGGCTAGTATTTTGATGAAATTGCATCTTTTTTCTAGTAAAGCCAGAAACATAACTGCTTTAGTATTTATATGTTATGTGATAAACTGAGTGTTTTAAGACATATTTATTAGGGAATGTTTTGCATTTTTTGCCTAATTCAACTCATAATAACATTTTTTTTTTGTTTTATTCGGTCATTTTTTAGGCATTTTCATTTAATTTTGGCCACAACTCCCCATTATTAATGTAAAATAATGTTTATTTCCTTTGATATTTTCTTTACCTATTTTGTCCATTAGTACCTATTATTTTGTATAATATTTTAACCGTTTTTCTACACAAATATTCCCATTTTAACGTAGTACACCCCATGTAATGGATCAGTCCAACAACCCTTTCTATATAGACTCCTTTATACCTGCTAGTTCCGGATAAGAGTGGCCTTGTGGTGGACTACATGGAAACTACATCAGGTAAAAAAATTAATTAAAGTGTACAACTTAGAAAAACATATATGTAAAATTAAATAAACTTGAATGTTGGTACTAGAATTTAATTTAATTACTAGTCTAAATATTAAGTAGTACAAAACCTCTTTTCCTAGTAAGCCAATTATGTAAGATCAATTTTTAAGAGCATTTTTGAAAGATTTTTAGGTCATAAATGCATTGTTTTTAGGACATTTTTTTTCATGATTTATAGGTCATCAAAATCCTAGACCTACTAATTAGGTCCGAACTATGCAGGTATAGACAAGTTGTACATTTCAAAGAGACTATATATATATATATATATATATATATATATATATATATATATATCTCAAAGAGACTGTTACAGTATATTTTATTAATTAACTGTCGTATTGAATCCGACATGTTTTCATGTCGGTATGTTATCAATACTTACGTATTTTGATGTTAGTAGTGATATCGATTCGAACTTGTTTCCATAATTAAGCGCGGTTGTACCTATTTTAGTCATTGGTAAACATTCTTTGAGTACCGGTAATCTTCACAACGATGGCCGAACAAGAAGAAAGTGTTGTTTATAGTGAGAAGGGAAACCCAATGCCTTAGGAAATTGCTCCAGGCAATTTTGTAGTTTGCTGTCTCTAGTCACGGATTTTATCCATCCCTGCCTCATGACAGTCCTAAGTCTACATAGAATGGGAAGGAAAAAGTTTATTTCCAGCCAATACTGCTCTATTTTTTGATCCGGACTTCTTGGCTCCGGGCCGAACTAGTATATATTTTTGACCATGAGACCGAACTAGTAAACTCCGGGCTGATTGTTGCTATTATTATTTAAATAATAATTAGCGTGCGATTTGTAGGGAGACAAGATTTTCTCCTCACTGGAAAACCTCTGCTCATACATACATTTTTTTTTAGCCCAGAAGTGTTTTAAAATAACTTCATGAATATGTATAGTTTGAAATATTTTATTTTATTTAATAAGCTCATATCTGAACAATTTTAAATCTTTGCAGTAGAAAAAATCGATAGGCTTTCAGCTATATTTTAATTACAAATCATATCTTTAGCTATATATATTATAAACGCATATTTCTCTCACAGTAGTATTACTGTACGATAAACACAATTTTTTAAGTCTGAAATTCTGTTTTTTTTTTTTTGTGTTTCCGCCAGATAAAGAGAAAAGGAGAGGTGAAAAAAGATAAAATGAGAAGAAAAAGAGAGCCAGTTATTTCCCTATGTCGGAAGATACAGTACACAGTTTATTATTATTATTATTATTATTATTATTATTATTATTATTATTATTATTAAGAGGACGACCGAGCAGCTGTTGGAAAGATAAGATGGAGTTGCAATGAAGATTAGGGTGCTATAGTTAGCACAGAATTTGATGGAATAGCAAGGTCACTGAAGGAAAGTTACGGAGGGGAGCGTATCCAATTATAGCACTGCCTCGACTCTGTCGCTGGTACAGATTCCTGTAAGTCTTTCTCTTTCTATAACCTTGATATGCTTTCAATGAGAGTGCCTACCTTCTATAGGAAACGTGTGTTTAGATGGGCTATAACTAAACAGAAATTGGGAACAGGGAAACGGTTTCAACAGTAACAAATCTGTTTATAATAATATGTTGTATTATTATTAGTGGCATTATTGGAATTTGGTATTCCCAAGAAACTAGTTCGATTAATTAAAATGTGTCTTAGTGAAACTTATAGCAGAGTCCGTATAGGCCGGTTTCTATATGATGCTTTTCCAATTCACTGCAGGCTGAAGCAGGGAGATGCATTGTCACCTCTACATTTTAACTTTGCTCTAGAATATGCCATTAGGAAAGTTCAGGATAACACAGAGGGTTTGGAATTGAACGGGTTACATCAGCTTCTTGTCTATACGGATGACGTGAATATATTAGGAGAAAATCCACAAACGAATAGGGAAAACACAGAAATTCTACTTGAAGCAAGTAAAGCGATAGGGTTGGAAGTAAATCCCGAAAAGACTAAGTATATGATTATGTTTCGTGACCAGAATATTGTACGAAATGGAAATATAAAAATTGGAGATTTATTCTTCGAAGAGGTGGAAATATTCACATATCTTGGAGCAACAGTAACAAATATAAATGACACTCAGGAGGAAATTAAACGCAGAATAAATATAGGAAATGCCTGTTATTATTCGGTTGAGAAGCTCTTGTCATCTAGTCTGCTGTCAAAAAATCTGAAAGTTAGAATTTATAAAACAGTTATATTACCGGTTGTTCTGTATGGTTGTGAAGCTTGGACTCTCACTTTGAGAGAGGAACAGAGATTAAGGGTGTTTGAGAATAAGGTGCTTAGGAAAATATTTGGGGCTAAGAGGGATGAAGTTACAGGAGAATGGAGAAAGTTACACAACGCAGAGCTGCACGCATTGTATTCTTCACCTGATATAATTAGGAACATTAAATCCAGACGCTTGAGATTGGCAGGGCATGTAGCACGTATGAGCGAATCCAGAAATGCATATAGAGTGTTAGTTGGGAGGTCGGCGGGAAAAAGACCTTTGGGGAGGCCGAGACGTAGATGGGAAGATAATATTAAAATGGATTTGAGGTGGGATATGATGGTAGAGACTGGATTAATCTTGCTCAGGATAGGGATCAATGGCGGGCTTATGTGAGGGCGGCAATGAACCTCCGGGTTCCTTAAATGCCAATAAGTAAGTAAGTATTATTGGTATTACGTAATTGGCGGCAGGGTGTCTTATTTGGTGGAGAAACTACGAATTGGAAGGTTCCGAGTTCAGTCTGTGGTAGGAATTTTCTCTCTGTGAGAAGTTCCAGAACGGCCTTAGGATCTACTGAACCACCTATCACATTGAATAACGGGTCTTTCCCAGGGATAAAGGTGGTTGGAGCGTGCTAACCACACTACCTCATTCTATGTGCCGAAATCATAGAAACATAGTGTTTGACATCCATGTTCCTCATGGTCATTCATGGATTCTAAAGGGGATACCTTTCTTAGTATTTAATCATAATAGTTCGCCGTAATTATACCATAGTCTAGTATATAGTCACGAAGCTCAATACGTAGGGAATATGGATCCATAGATAGTTGCTAACCACTAGGATCGCTACTATCGCCTCATCACAGACAATGCGAAATAGTACCGGCACAGTCTATTGTTCCTAGTACCCTCAACAACTCAAGCTTCGTGACTGTATATACTCGTACTAGACTGTGGTTATACATTGTCCTCCAGAGGTACGCGCTATTTTAAATAGGTGGTTATTGACTCGTTAATATATTATTATTTAAAAAAACAAAACATGCGTGAAATGATAAAGTATATAGTCTGCCATTAATTTCTTGAAAAGTACGTTCTTTAAGTGACTACCTTTGAGTGGAAATGTGCTTCTTCATACATCCACAAAATGTCAGTGAAGTCATCTTCATCCCTGCGATTTAAAATCTCCTCACAAAATACCCTTCTATTGAGAATGTGTCGATGTTTTTTTTTTAATTATGTGCCACCTGAATTTTGTATGGATGAAAATACAAGTCGCATTAATAGATGGGATGCAATCATAGCGCCATAAATTGATGAAGGATGGGTAAAACAGAGAAAAATTCTCTCCGGCACCGGGACTCGAACCCAGGTTTTCAGCTCTACGTGCTGACATCCACTAAGCCACAGCGGATTCCAGTTCCGATGCCGGATCGAATCCCCTCAGTTTTCCCTCAGTACTCTCATGTACTGTGTCACAGAATATGTAACAGTGGCACAATGTCCAACGCACTATGTACAGAGGTGCACTCATTACGAGTGGCTATGTGGCCGGGATCCGACGGGATGCGCGCCGTCTTGAATCACTAAGTGATTACTTACGCATATCATATGTACTACGGTACATCATAATATTAAATAATGCCATAAATTGAATCAATTATTTTAGAAAAGGTTTTATTCCATTTTTTGATAAAGACAGTTACAAACGCTATTGTATTCGCCATACTTGAATACATTAAGAAATTATATTATTCCATGCATTCATTAGGATGTACGGAAATTGCACAATTTTTACGACACATTGGAAAATAAGGCCATTTTTGTGGAGATCTGATTGCTATTGTGATTTCGGAATAAAGCCCTTTTTAAAATGACTGATTCCATTATGGTGACGAAATTCACGCCTAGAAGCCTCAAAAGGCCACCGTTGTAGCTCAGTCGGTTAAGACTCTTGCCCACCGATCCGGAGTTGCGCTCGGGTTCGATTCTCGCTTGGGCTGATTACCTGGTTAGGGTTTTTTCCGAGATTTTACCCAACCGTAAAGCAAATGTCAGGTAATCTATGGCGAATCCTCTGTCTCATCTCGCAAAATATCATCTCGCTGTCACCAATCCCATCAACGCTAAATAACCTCGTAATTGATACATTGTCGTTAAATAGCCCAGTAAAAAAAGGCCTCAAAATTGTCGTTTTTATTGCAAAAGCACGTTGTGCACCGCTCCACCTTTCCATGATGACTAAATTGCATTGTATTGACAACAGAATGTGAGTTATTTAATTACATACCTTCATGATTGATTAGATTTTGAGCATTGTACTTCTTCAGAATACTGCCTGGAATCATAATGCGTATGTGTGAAATGGAAACTTGAACTGCCGGAAATGAAGAAAGTGAAGTCATAAATTATCAGTCACGTCATCATGAAATACTTGAATACCGTTGTAATTTAAGTTACATTTTCGTTTCTCCGCCTTGTTTAATTGTCATTCGTGACATCCGTAACCGTTATGTGGTGCTTGAGCAGGAGGTATGTACGCCATTGTTGCACTGAAGCAGAATTGCAGTTCCCGGGATGACGAGGACGGAGGCCAGGGGCTTTATGTACCGGAACAGTCGTGATTACCATGCTGCAGGTTCGCATTGGTTTCTCCTTACAGCGGGTGTTGGGGTAATCTGACTAGGAATCTCTCTGAGCGCGCTCTGCATCGACCTGGATGCTGCGATAGTGTGAAAACTGGATGGGATAAACAATTATAAAGCAGAGCTCGTGAGTCAAACAAGACCTCCAGTTCTGAACTCGTACAGGTTTGTTTGTGATATATGATGCATCGTAACAATGACTACATCTTCCTTGATACCATCAAACAAAAATGGAGAGATTTGAAATTCGCTAACATACTTCCACTTCACGAATAAAACATCTTGTTCAGATGGATGTTTTGATTGAACTTTCCTGTCTATATGGATAGAGATGAGACACTGGCTAGAAGATAGTTGAGAACTAACTTGATACGGTAATGATCAGGTGTACTGGATGATTCACGAAGAAAGGTCATAACCAGTCTTAGGAAGTTCGTACTTAAACATTGCTGTCAGGATGAGTGCACTTAAGCATATTGCAGTAGCATTCTGTACTCAGTTCATATAAATAACTCATTATTTTACTACTTAATTAACTTATTATTCCCAGAACATGAATGTTTATATAAAAATACTACTATTAAAATAAAATTAAACAAAGGTATCACTAACGAAATTAGAGAAATAACAAGAGGGGTAAGACAAGGGTGCCCATTGTCGCCTACTTTATTTAACTTTTATATAGACGAAGTCACAAGACAGTGGCAGATAAATTTAAAATCAAATGTTTATATAAATAAAGAATATTTGAATACCTACTCTTTGCAGATGATCAGGTAATATTTGCAAATTCAGAAGCTAACCTACAGAGGGCCCTATATAACCTGAACACAACAGCTAAAGAATTTAACTTAAATATTTCTTCAAAAAGACAAAAGTTATGGGATTCAAAGGAAAAACAGCAATAAGATTAAAAATAATCCTTAATGATGAACCAGTAGAACAAGTGAACCATTTTGAATATTTATCATATGACAATATAAATGATTTTGACAAGAAAATATTAAAATTTCAAAAACTAATAGGAACAGTTAAAAGAACCTTCGTTAAGAAGGTAAGGACAGATACAGTTCTGAAGTTTTACAAAACAATGGTCATACCAACACTGGTATATGGCTCAGAGATTTGGAACCTAACTAAACAGCAGGAACGAAGAATGGAGGCAGCAGAAATGAAATTGTTGAGACCGTTGGCAGGATATACACTGTTAGATCATAAACAAAACAAATACATTGGACAGGAATTAGGCATTTCAAATATAATTGATGTAACACATACCTATATAAATAGATGGCACGAACATGTAGAGAGAATGTCATCAGACAGAGTTCCAAGAAAACTTGCCAACTATAGACCCATGGGACGACGGGATGTAGGAAGACCGAGACGACGATGGAGTGACCAGTTTTAGAGTTCAATTAGCTATTGGGACGGAAGAGGCCGGACGGCCTAACCCATGATGTTTATGATGATGATGATGATGATGATGATAATGAATTTTACCGGCTATCGTAAAGTATTGGGAATAAATTTGAATAAGGAACAAAAAAAAATTTCCTTTCCAGGCAGGATTCGAACCACAAAAGTCTTAGTTGCCAGTCTATCGTGGTTGCTAAATTGTCCCGGATCCTAAGTCTGCTGATTAGTGTAAAATGTTACCAGTCAGCGATGTATGCGATAGAGGTGGGAAAAGAACTGGCCACCCTACCCCATTATCTCCTGGCTTAATTGCTTCATGAATGATGTCTTGCTGTGGGATTCAGACCTTTCTTCGGACAATTGACTAAACAGCAACAAAGAATTGTTCTCAGACGGCTAAGACGCTTGCCAGCCGATCCAGAGTTGCGCTCGGGCGCGGGTTCGATTTCTGCTTGAGCTGATTACCTGGCTGTGTTTTTCCGAGGTTTTCCCCAACCGTAAGGCGAATGTCAGGTAATCTATGGCGAATCCTCGACCTCATCTTGCCAAATATCTCGCTATCACCAATTCCATCGACGCTAAATAACCTCGTAGTTGACACAGCGTCGTTAAATATTAAAGTAAAAAAAAACAATTGTTAAATAAGGATATGATCTCTGTGTACATATTTAATGGTCCTCTGTGTTTTACGTATGAAAAAAGTCTTAGTTATCACCAGGGAAAGGGATTTGGAGTATTATAAAGAATGGTGAAAGGTAGTATAGATATTCGTAGCTCAGTGACTGTCAAGTGAGCTGCATGGACGAGTACAGTCCACTTCATACAAACTTACACGCAACGTGCTGTAAACGTATTTCAGAATAAACATATGGACTAGTTTAACGACATATAGTGGCCTACATACATAATCTGCATTTCATTTTGAACTATATAGGCTATGTTTTTCTTGGCAACGCACAAGACACCAACAAACAATATTACAAATATACGTCATAATTAAATATCAACCTCTGCATCCTCGCATGTCAGTGGAAATGTTGATGGCTGATAGGCAGTTGTCTTCTGCATGGAACTCGCCTCTGAATATGTATGTTTTTCTGTCAGGACTGTGTTAAATTAAATACGGTACTGCAATATTTACAACATAGCCTAATACAGTGTTATTTAATGTTGAACAAAATGTAGAACCTAACGAAATGGCATTTTTAATTAATGCTATGTTTTGTTGATGAAACAATTATTCCTGCTGTGCCTTGTTATAATAAATTGTAAATATCATTTTCAAATTTTCAAAATGCAACTTTGCTCTGTTGCAAGGAAGAAAATTTTTTAACATGGAAAAACTCCGCTCTACATCTGCAGAAACAATTGGAGAGTACTTGAAACAAGATAAGTCAATTAAATTCACATGTTGAATGACGTCATTGGGACACGTCTTTTGTTAGTACATCTGAAATCTGACTAAGAATACTGTACCCATCATTTTTAATCAAAACTCTGTTCATTTTTTCACCAACACGTTTTCCTACTTCACTTTCTACTGCACTCAGTTTATTTGCAATAGTCCTCATAATATATATTTGCTCAACTAGTTCTACTCCTGACTTTTCTAATCGAATAATGGCATCCGGTAAATATCCAAAATTTGACTTAATATCCGTGACTTCTTTCTCGATTGTGCTACCATTTAGCAGTTCCTGGCATATTTGAATCGCAGCCCGTCATCGGGATCGAAAGACTGGGCAACTTTCTTCACAGATTGGAGGTGATGTGCGTAATAATTGCAAGCTTCTAACCATGACCCCCATCTCGTAAGAACTGGACATGGGGGAAGCGACAATAAAGGAAATTGTTTCCTGAATTTTGATACTCGATCTGGAGCTTTTACAAATATAGTCTTTCAATTTTGTATTGTTAGTTGGTTTCACTTTCGGCATTGTACCTGCACTTCACTACTCTGAACTGTAAACTGCATTTTGACGTTCTTATGCGACAACTGTCCCGTTCACCTGTTGTTGACGTGCAGAGATCTGCGAGTATGTCATGGAGGGGAGGACTTAGTATAAAGGGTTGTAAACAAATGACTGTGTAGATGCTAATACTAGCTTTTACTGCTCCAAATTCCGTTCCCTAGTTATCACAATTTTCAGGGTGATTTCAATCATACGTGTTGCTCTTGACAATTTTTTACATTTTGGTGACTGGGAATTTTTAGGGAATATTCCCGATGGCAAAGTTACCGGAAATTTACCCATTCCTAGTCACAAATAGTCGTGCAAGATCTAAGATGAGCATCTCAGGATACCAGACGGATTGACAGTTCTGTTCCTTAGGGTAGATTTAACGTGGAGTTGAGGTTGTCATGTTGTCGGCCGAGATTTGATGGACGACCGTCCACGAGCGAGGCCGCCGCTTGTCAGCGGAGCTGGGCTGACGTCAAGCAGCATCTGAGTCGTATCGATTTCCAGTTGCCCTTTATTCGAGCGTGTAACGTGCACAGCGGTTAGACTACATCTGCTGCTGGCGATTTGCAACTATCCAACCTTGAATTGCTGGGTGGAATCACCCGACTCGCTCCGACTGGGAAACTCAACTTTTCTTTTGGACAGTTTTATATGCGTGCTGGAGGCCAAAGTAATGTTGTAAAGTATGAAAGATAAGCATGTTTTGTCATTCTGTTCCTGGAAATAATTTGCAGATCCTTTTTGGTTCATTGCTATTGCCCGACACTGTTGGAAGTCCTTCCTTTGGCCGTGACCTCACTTCGTCCAGCTTCGAGAAAAATTTCGTTTCTAACGCGTAGTTCATAACCACCGGTTGTAAGACTAGAAATAGGAAACTCAGTAGACGTTAATATTCATAAACAGAGACATTATTTTATTTTTACTTCAATTTTTATTGTACCTGAGTTTTTGAATGTACTTCACTCCCACCCTTTCTACTAATGAAGTTCAAAGTGTCTTCCACAAATAACCAAGGCCGCATATAGTAAACTGTATTGAGTTAGTGAGTATAGTACGTTCCAGAAATATATTCGCGTTTTCCAGTGATTAAAGAGTTTTAATATTCAATCATATTTTCGCACAGGTACTGTCGTCCGTTTGCCTACGTCGCATCCCGATTTCCCCCCACCCTCTGCTGCTCGCCTCTCTGTAAAGGCTAGTGGCTGGTCTGTCTTAGCTCTTTTCTGAAAACAATAATTTCTGTTAGGAATTGGACGTCTACGTAATATTACACAGCTTTGGGAGAGACTGAAGTATACATTTAATTTCAATGAAAATCACCACCATCACCACCACCATCACCACCATCATCATCATCATCATCATCATCATCATCATCATCATCAGCCTTAATATTCTATGTGGGAAACTCAGTTATGCAAGTGCGTTTTTAGTCTGTTATTTGGCTACGGCTGTATCAACTCTTAAATTATTGACGATCGATGGAATTGGTGATAGCGAGATTGTAAATGGCGAATAAGACAGAGGATTCGCCAAGAATCACCTGATATCCATATTACTGTCTAGAAAAATCTCGGAAAAATTCAACTATGTAATTATCCGAAGCGGGAATCGAACCTACTCCCAAGTGCAGCTGCGGAATAGTAGCAAACGCGCCTCCCGCCTGAGCTACGCCGATGACTATGACCTTTGGATGCCCAAGTCCCGTTTTCCCTTAGCTTCATATGATAATGCATGTTTTGGAGTTACTTCGTACCCATCCTCTCTGTGTGTAGTAGCTATTGTTGGTATTGTTTTTATTTCCTCAGCGATGTGTTTGGTTTTAAATTATGCCTAAATGAGACCTACAAAGTATAAAAAAATAAGAGAATTATTAATAATAATAATAATAATAATAATAATAACATTAATAATAATAATGATAAAAATAAGAATAGTAGTAATAATAATCATAGTAATAATAATAATAATAATAATAATAATAATAATAATAATAATAATAAAATAGTGAAGTACAAAGCATACAATGAATACAATATTTTATATATTTTATATACAATTTTTATACAGAGTGTTCCGAAACTATGCGTTCAAATTAATACAGAAGGTAGAGAACATGAAAACAAATATATTTCGATAAGGAATATATGTTCTCTGAAGTCAACTTGTAATGTTATGGAACATTATGTCATTGGTGCTGACGTAAGCTGTTCTGTCGGTGTCGCTGACTGGGATTGTGTACTGACATTCGTCCTGACTTCACGTGTCTGGATTTCTTCCTCTGGGGGCGCATGAAGCAGCTGGTGTATGAAACCGTTGTGGAAACAGAAGAAGACCTCGTCGCTAGAATTACTGTCGCTGCTGATGCCATTGCGGACATGCCAGGTATCTTCGAGCGGACACGACAATCAATGGTCCGACGATGTACTGTGTGCATACAGGCTACCTTCTGTGTAAATCGTCCCTAGGATCAGAAATTGCCTTCAGGGACCATATGTACCATTACAAAATATATTTGTTTTGATGTTCTCTACCCCCTGTATTACTTTGAACGAATAGTTTCGGAACACCCTGTATAACAAACTAAAATAAAAAAAATAAATAAATCTAAGCTTCGCATCCAAATGCTGGGGTGGTCTTTGAAATTAGATTGTGTAATTTTAATTTTGTGTTAGTTGTCATCATAAGTTTCTTCTTATCATTCCATGTAAATTACTGTTTTTATTTCTTCATATCTGCATCTGTGCTCAATGAAAACAGTAGGGTAATGAAGATTGTACCATAAAGACCCTTTCGTTACTATCATGCGGGTCGCGTTACGGAAGCGGTAGCGCATTTGTTAACAGTAAAGCCTTGGTTTTTCTGAATCGACGCATGCGACATGCGAGTTGCGAAGCCCGCCTCGCACAAACCCGGACTACACGAGAGGTAGTGAGTGGTTTCTATAGCTGCGAGATGCGAGGTCTGCGCACCTCGCAACTATAAAAACTAGCGCTCGGAACGGAGCGGTTCGGTTCGGAGCAGTTTCTGTAACGTCATTACTCGGTTGAACCGAGTACAGTACCGAGTACAAATTTGTGGCGGCAGATTTAAAATTTAGATAGATTGAGTCGATTTTAGAACGTACTTTGAAAGTGAAACTAAGCGTGTTTTAAAAGCGTTGTAGTAAAGCGCTTTCGCTTTGCCAATTGACGACAAAAAAAGTGCTTCTCTTCATTGAAAAATGGCGGTTGCAAATTTCATTTGCGTGATTACAACTATTTGCGGAGTTATTTTGTATGAAAGACCTATTTAACTTTAATTGTTGATATATATGACAGACGAAATAAAATTGATAAAACAATTTATAATACTAACAGCTAATAAATTAGCATGTGATGTAAACGTTAAACGCTGGAGCTAATTAAAAAAGAAGATAAAAGGAAACGGGCTCCATGAAACGCTGCCTAAAACACTTAAAAATAACACACAGAATTATTTACTATTACGGAAAGTGGATAAAACAATCAATAAAACGTGGAATCTTAAACTGAAGAATGTAATGTTTATTTATTTTATAACATTACTAGCTTTCAATACAACCATGTTCTCTTTGGTGAAGAGTAATGTTATTGATAAATTAATGTAATTAGGTAACATAATTCGTAGAAATAAATACAAATAAAATGATGACTGATGAGGTAACACAAATCTAATAAACACAAATAGAAGAAAAATACAATGCACTTCCTTTTTTAACATATTTTGTATGTATGTATGTATGTATTTATTTACACTGCAAGTGGGCAAGCACCCGGTGGCAGTGGTATATACAATATTAACAATACACAGTTAAAATGATAAGCAATACACAATAAAATTTACAATACATAATAAAATTTACAACACATATACAATTTTATACACAATACAATAAGAATACACAATACAATTTAACACAATAATAATAAAACATAAAATAAAACACCTAATTTTACAACACAACCTACATGATTATGTATAGGTCCTACATAATTTTCAATAGTCTTTCACTTTACTCTCATCTCATTCCCTGTAGTGGCACTATGACGCATTTCACTGACACTTTAGCACACATTTCACTGACACTCTGTAACACATTTCACTGACACTATAGAACACATTTCATTGACGCTATAAATTATCACTGATCGGAACTGTTCACTGCACTGTAAAACCATAACTTCACTGACTCACCTCGCTTCACTGATACAACAGTTCAAATAAGTCAAATAATTGCATTCTTATGCATACTGTACTTATAAACAGAACTACATTTAAACTAAACATTTCTAGTCTAAGGCCCTCTTACACGCTATTTTTAAATAATTTACAATTCAAACCAAGGAAGTAAACTCGTCAGGCTAGATAAATACATGTCACCTTAAAAAAATTAAATGTTGAATGTCACCTTAATTTTAATTTTCACTTTATACACAACTCTTTAAATTATTCTTGAATCTCCTTAAGGAAGGACAGCCCTCAAAGACCGCTGCAGGTAGGTCATTCCAATCATTTATAGTTCTATTTAAAAATGAGAATTTACCTACATCCGTTTTCTGTTTCCTACATTTGATTTTAAAATCATGATCGTTCCTACCATAGTACGTTGGCTTTTCTAACCGAGCCGTTATGTCTACCCATGCTTTCTGACCTAGATGTGCTCTATACAATGATGTTATTCTAGTTTTCCTACGTCTGTTTTCCAAAGTTTCCCATTTAAGTTCTTTTATCGTATCGTTCCCATCTTCTCTTTTACCTTTAACAAATTTAGCTGCCCTATACTGGATTCTTTCTAAGGAATTTATCTGATATATTCTATAGGGATCCCAACATGTAGTTCCGTATTCCATTAACGGTCGCACTAATGTTAGATATGCTATTTCCCTCGATTTGGGGCTAGCCTTTCTCAAGATTCTCATAATAAAGTGAAGTGCCCTCCATGCTTTGCCTGTAACATTATCAACATGCTCTCCCCAAGAAAGTTTGGAGTTTAAATACACTCCTAGGTATTTACAACATTGTTCTTGCGGAATTACAACACCACTGAATTCGTAATTAAGAGTAGTTTCCTCTCGGGTTTTACAAAATGTTATAGATTTACTTTTAGAACCATTTATTTTCATCCTATGCTTTAACGCCCAGTTGTAAATTTTATTCAAGTCTGTTTGAATAGCATCTACATCTGAATTATTTCTAATCTTTCTATAGATAATGCAGTCGTCTGCAAATAGCCTCACATTTGATGTAATATCCTGGCATAGGTCATTTACGTATATTACAAAGAGTAATGGACCCAGAACGCTGCCCTGTGGCACCCCTGAACTTATATTTCCAATTTCCGATATTTCATGACCTACTCTAACTCTCTGGGTTCTACCTTTTAAGAATTCTTGGATCCATAGCACCACTCTTTTATCTATTCCTAGCCTACTTAACTTATCTATTAATATGTCATGTGGCACCAAATCAAATGCTTTCGAAAAGTCAATCACAACTGCATCGATTCTTCCGCCTCTATCTACCTCTTCAGCTAGATCCTGAACCAGCGACGTAATTTGACTATCACATGAGAAGCCTTCCCTAAAACCATGCTGGCGGTTGTAAAACCAGTCTTTCGCATTTAGAACATGACGAATATAATCCGATATCAAATGCTCCATGACTTTACATACGACAGATGTAAGGCTAATCGGTCTGTAGTTTCCGACATCTAATTTATTTCCACCTTTATGTATGGGTACCACTATAGCTGATTTCCAGTCACATGGAATAGCTGCATTGTTTATGGAAACATGAAATATACGCATTAAGTATGGAATTATGGCCTCGGAACCTAATTTAAGAATCTCTGTAGCAATACTATCTGGTCCTCGAGACTTCCGATTTTTTAATTTCGTTATTCTCTCTCTAACCCCTTTGGTAGTTATTTTGAAAGTCGAATTTGGTTCACATTCACGGTCTGTGACACAACCACTCCTATCAGCGGGATTATTATTATTATTATTATTATTATTATTATTATTATTATTATTATTATTATTGAAAACCGAAATGAAATAGGAATTTAATAAGTCGGCCTTTTCTTTGTCATCAGTTATACTTTCTCCGTTCTGATTTCGTAAAAGCACTACTCCTTCATTTTTCCCTTTTCTCCTGCGTACATAATTATAAAACTGTCTCCAATTGTTACTTTCATCTTCTTTTAAAATAGTTTTTAGAAAATTTTCCTGAGCTAACCTTTTTTCACACTCAAGTTTCTTAATTAATTCAACATATTTTTCCCAATGCTCATGGCTCCGTTTACGTTTGCTAAATGCGCGCCTTGTCTTTTTCTTTAAGTAGCGAATATAATTAGTGTAATATTCTGGGTCCGGATTTTTCTTAATTATTTTAGAAGGTACACATTTTACTAATGCCTCGAAAATTTTAATATTAATCAAACACTCTAATATGATAATAATAATAATAATAATAATAATAATATTATTATTATTATTATTATTATTATTATTATTATTATGTACAGTAATATGTTCACACTGTCAGTGTTCATTAAGCCCACTTGGTAGGTCATATAATAGGATGATCTCCTCTTCAATATTAGAGACCTTTCAGCCCTCCTTGGGGATAAGGAAATAATTTGTCCTGCAGCAGAAAATATTTAAATACAACAGTACCTACGTTGTTGTCTGCTACAATTAAGTAAAACACGCGAACTCTGTTTGAACGTTTGAACTGACCGGTAACGGCTACGGTTAAAGGCTGGTTCACAATAAACCGGAAATGAGAATCTGAACAAAAACGAAAACGGTAAAATTGTTAAAATATATACATTTAAATGTGAGCATTCACAATTCACGAAAAGCTTGCCGGAGCCCGAGATCGGGAAAGGAGAGTTGGCCAAGTTTCAACTTTGGCGTTCACGTTTTCGATCACAGCCCACTAGATTCATTCTATTCCCATCTAAAAGCTATTTTGTCGTCACATATTTTGTAGCAAGAAGACCGTGACATAACCTACGCATTATTTTGTTCTGTGCTGTGCATCATGGAGCAAGTTTTATTTGATGAGATTCTAATATTGAAATCCTCACGTTTACGATAAGCGGCGCGCCTCGTGTAAAGATGAGAAAATGAAGGAGAATACGTGTCTTTCAATAGCTGCATCTTTGAACACCGATCGGAAGCGAATCATATTTTGTTACTGTATTGGTTGTACTACACACTATATATTCACGCTTCAATTCAATAACTACTGTTGTGTTCATTTTTGTTCTATTACAAATGTTTCTTCTCTAATTATTTTACGTTAACGTAGACTTAAAATAGGTTGTGATAATAAAGATGCATGGGCATATTTATAGTACCGTACCTAATGAAATGTTTCAGTTGAAATTTCGAAGTTGGTTAACCTGTGTTTATGTTGGCTGCCTTGTACTCATGAGATAACGCCATTGGTCAATTATATACAAATAACATCAGAATGCGTAATATCGACTTTACATATCGTTATTGACATGCATATCGATATGCATAGTCGTCTACGTTGTCGGGTTATTGTGAATCAAAAAATGTCATATTCACGTCCTCTGCTTCTCGTTTTCATTCTGGTTCTCGTTCCCGGTTTATTGTGAACCAGCCTTAACCGAGTAACTTCGGTGCTCCGCTGCCAAGCACATAAACCGATAGAACCGAGTAACTCAACAGTTCTACTCGCTCCGTCCCCAGCTGTAATAGAAACCATTCACGATCTCTCGTGCAGTCGGATTTGTGCGAGACGGGCTTCGTATCTCGCACGTCGCATGCCTCAATTCAGAAAAACCAAGGCTTTAACGTGTGGTCTTGCGGTAAGGAAATAAAACAGACTTCTCTCTTCCTTTTCATCATGCCTATTCTATACGAGGTATTATTGCAGTAGGGGCATTTCTTGGCCGTGTGGTAAATGGTTCATAGTTGGGTGAAGTATTTCTACTATATCATTAAATGTTTCACGTGAATATATTAAGCTCCTCTGTGCTGTCAATCAGCTCTTTTCCTGGAAAATACATTATAAGTTTTATTAGGAAACTCTAAGGGGAGGAAGCATGGGTAATTCTCTCGCCAATATCGAAACTTCATAAAATGGAGAATTGAGATCTGAATTTTAAACAGAATACATTAAACCACAGCGCTGAATTTTTTTAAGCCGCACGCGGTTTTCATTATTCCCTGCTCCTGCTTCCATGTCTGTATATGAAGAGGTGCAAAAAAATATAGACGTGGTGTTTTAGTAAAGAGCAGATGAATAAGAAATGACGATGGAAGGGTGAAATGTAAACACCGTGATTTATTTCTGAATCTGAATAGAAAATTGTACTAACATTCACTTTTTCCTCTCGAATTCAAGTTTTGTAATATAACCTCAGACTTTTTATAGTCTGCAATATGACGCACATTTTGTGACTCTTAATATCTGAAGTACATATAATAAAGATTCTTATATTTTTATGAATTCCGTTGATATCGCAGGAGTTCAGCACACGGTTCATAACAAGAGGTACACGAAACGGGTTCTCTGTAACTTAAAGAGCAATACAGTATTTCGGTCATAAAGTTGGATAGTCGGCAGGAAACTGTGTGTATGTATTTTTTTATACTTGTTCCATGTTAGGCTACATGATCACTGAGCGCCAATGTCGCCACTGTCGTCGTACCCAAGACATCGTAGCGATTACGTAGGGCGTGACATTGAGGAATCAAAGCATTCCTGAAGGGGTATGACGCACTATGATAGTTCGTGGAATCAACGCCGGTCAATTTACAAGTGACGGGTAATATAAATATCGATGTTTGCTTCTGTTCTCCTGAAGATTTCGAGTATTCGGAAATGTCCAGAAATGTAGACATCAAATTAATCAAATTTCAACAACTTTTAGGTACAATAAAGTCGACATTATGAAAAGAAAGTCCGCTCAGAGCCAATTTTGAAATGTTATAAAGTATTAGCAATTTCAACTTTATTATACAGTTCATAACATAAACCTTGCAATGGAACAACTTCGAAGAATGAAAGCCGCAGAGATGAGGCTTCTGAGATCTTCGGCAGGACATACCCTGTCCAGACATTGATATATAAGGTTCGCATAAAGTAGCTGTATAGGATAGAGCCTTGTCTTGTTCAGACTAAGTAAACACTACCCCCTTCGACTAGCTAAAACTCTGCATGCTGGAAAGAGCGCTTTCCACCCCCTAGCTAAATCATCAATGAATGGACAGTACAGCCGATATAAACTAAATGCATTTATTTGTATTGTCATCAACATTTATACCAGTTGTGGTGTACCACCATATTTCTGTCTACGCGTTACACCAAAACTTTCTTTTACATATACCTACAATTAGTATGCAGTCTCGACAGACTGTTTAACTAATAACTCATCTACTCTCGCTATTAACTTAACTCCAAACATTCCATTTCTCCTTATTGGTCTTAAATATCCACCATCTGTTAGTTCCACACTTTACTTACGTTCCTTCCAGCATTCTATTTTTACTAACATAAATTTATATCCCATCTTACTCGTTCTACGTCCTCTGAGGTCCTGGCTATCTATTATCAGGCAGTACATCTCACTTGACGATATGTGTCAGAGGAAGAACAATATTATTTGTATGCATCTGAAGTCTGCTAGTGTAATGTGTAACTAGTGGGCGTTGTATGCAATGAAGGGGGAAAGGGACTGGCCACCCTACCTCATTATCTCCTGGCCTAGTTGCCTCATAAGTGGTGCCTTCTTTGTATCACTTGTGGAGTTCAGACCTGTCTTGGACAGTTGACTAAACTAATGAGGTAGAGTGGCCAGTTTCTTTCCTCCTCCATTGCATACATTAGCTACATATTACACTAGACAGACTTCAGATGCACACAAACAATTGCTCTTTCTCTGACACATCGTCAAGTGAAATGTACTGCCTGATAATAGATGTGCATATCAGCGAGAACCTCAATCAGAGGACCTCAAAAAGGTAATTAATTTTTATTCCCATAACTATTTTTAAGCTTTTCAGCAATTATTTTGAAAAACCTTGACGCAAGGAACTTTTTTAGTGACGTGAATATAAAATATATTTTAAAAGTATAATTTCAAAACTATGTATTAGCCCTAATGTCACCAAATTTTGTACAGATGGTGGTATTGTAGGTATCTTTATGTAGTTTAAATTTCACAAATTTTGGTTGAAAATTGTGGAAGTTCTAAAAATCATGTATATCCCCTTAACGCTTTTTGTTGGAAAACTGTTTTTTGTTGTTACTTTACCAACATTTATGACTTTTTTTTCACGGTCTTATTGACATGTTGCCAACATGTTACGCCGGTGTACAAATGATTATTGCAGTACTTCTATTCAAAGCGTAAAGAACGCAAGTCAAGGATCTGCTTATTACAGAGTTGGAGATCCGAAACCACATTGGGACTTGCCTGTAACTTCCCGATCTTATCGCCTCCGGCACGTGCAGATCGCAGGACAGAGACAAGTGGCGCGTGCCGGCGACCTCCTCGTTCCTCACAGCCTCCATCAGTTAATGCAGTCTTCAGGCTCGTTTGTCTGCGGCTTGGGGATTTGCATTCCAATGACCCTAGGTCAGCGCCGCCATGGATCTGATGCTCTCTGGGATTTGCTACATTTCAGACTTAGACACATGGTTTGCAATTTGAAATCAAATGTCCTCTGTCTCATTGAAAAATCTCTCTTGCAATAACCACGTTTTATTTTTCTCTTCTCTGTCCCCCTTCTCTCTCTGCCTCTTTCTTATCCACTCTCTTCCTTCATGATTCACATCCCTCTCGACTATACTCGGCGCATTTCGAACTGGCGGATCAAGGTCACGTACAGACGTAAACCTTATTTTATTTCATGGAGTGCAGTTTCATAGGAAGGACTTTCCGACAGACCTTCTACTGTCCCCTACTAATTGGTTGTCATAAATAAATATCTTCCTTACTGTAACGGAAATCTTGTCTTCTCTTATTAACCAATCACAACCCTCGTTCAGGAGAATTGACAGGCTCCCCTCAAATCCACGTGGAGGCAGAGTTGTAGCATCTATTTTGAATTCCGAGAATCCCGTCAGTCTGATTTCGAGGGTCACCAGGATTGTGGCAACTGTACAATGTTAGGACGAGGGGACAGGATGGAATTGTCACAGATGTTTGTGTAGGAAGTTATAAATCTGTAAGTGGGTGTTCAAAGGAGCCACCGAACTGCACTCCTTGAAATAAAATAAGGTATACGAGTCGCTGAACTGAAAACTGTGAACTGAAACACAAGTAATTCCGGCTGTTCCAGCTGACTTTAATTGACGAGAATGGTCCAGGAATGGGGTATGCAGGGTGGCAAATGCAGTCCGTTCCTTGACCTTGATCCGCCACATAGTGGTCAGGAATGCAAATTTAGCTGGACAAATTAATAACTTTTCAGCTACCTTTCAGATGATGAAGAATCGGTGGGGCGGAGAAAAATTCTCCCCGGCACCGGGATTCGAACCCGGGTTTTCAGCTCTACGTGCTGACGCTCTATCCACTAAGCCGCACCTGATTCCAATTCCGATGCCAGTTTAAGCTCCACCTCTTAGTTTCCCTTTAGTGACCAATCTTCATGTACTGTGCCACAGACAGACCGTGGCACAATGTCCAACATACTAAGGTGCAAATTTTTTTCTTTATGATGCTGGGTGGGGAACATCCCTTTGCACCGCGACGTGATTTCTAATGTGCGCCCCTGGGATGAGTTGTAGCCCAACGACCGCACCCACGCCGAACCGACCTAACCCCCAACGCTCTAACGACCAGTCCCGCCATCCCTCTAAGTCCGTGTACCAGTCCAACCTAGCAGCCCCCCCCACATCCCCCCTCAAACGGTCTGAGGTGTACGCCACCCCTCCCGTCGGGAGGGGAGTGGGTTCCGCTGCTGGGTCACCAACTACCACGCTTGACATATCCATGGAGGCCGGCCGAGAGCGTCAGCAGCTTCGGAGGACCGCTGCGGTGCGATCTGAAAACCAAGAAGACAACTAGAATGATAAGGAAAGGATGATGGGGGGGATGAAGTGGCGAGAATGAGTGGGGTTCCATACGCCTGATAAAGTTACCTGATATTCATCCGTAGGATTGAGGGGAAAAACCCCGAAAAAGCCTCACCCAGGCAACTCGTCCCAAACGGGGAATCGAATCCCGGCCCGCTACCACTACTCGGTGGACTAATTATGATTTACTAACTTCAGTAATAAAATAATAATAATAATAATAATAATAATAATAATAATAACTGCTTTTGCCCATTCTCGATATTAAAAAAAAATGTGCTGCCGATGTCAGAAAAACACTGTTTATTTATTTTCTTCAATACTACTATTATACGACGCCCGTAGCATATTTATTTTTATTTTTTTTTTCATTGGGTAATTTTACGACGCTGTATCAACATCTAGGTTATTTAGCGTCTGAATGATATGAAGGTGATAATGCCGGTGAAATGAGTCCGGGGTCCAGCACCGAAAGTTACCCAGCATTTGCTCGTATTGGGTTGAGGGAAAACTCCGGAAAAAACCTCAACCAGGTAACTTGCCCCGACCGGGATTCCAACCCGGGCCACCTGGTTTCGCGGCCAGACGCTCTGACCGTTACTCCACAGGTGTGGACCGTAGCATATTTAATAGAAGTAGCCTATAGCATGTGCTTTTCTGTTTTCCAACGTTTTGTAAGAATGGAGAAATTAATATTATATATCTTGGCACAATTCTGTTACACAGTTTTAAAAAAGAATAAATTGTTATCGAATCGTTATTGGGATTGGATTTAATAGGAGAATGAGTTTTTAATGTCGATATTAAATTAGATGGTACATTTAATTTAAGTTTCAGAATACCGGTACTCTGTATATAGTATGATGCTTGATAGGATGATATGATGTAACGTTTTTGTAATGCTATACAAGATCTGTATTATTTTTACAAGTTGTGGAATCCCACTGCTGTCACCGATAAACTGACCTGACGCGTTCACTTAGAGATTGTTTTTTTCTCTCTCTCTCTCTAAACCGTCAGCCGTATTGGTTCGGTTTCAGGGCTGTTGATTTATTCAGGAGGGGATTTTTCGTGTTTCCCTTCGGCGGCTCTTACAGCAAAGACCGTGTCTCGTCTACAATGTTTACACTAATTATTTTCCAACATCTAAGTCAAACTTCTTTGCAATTAATTTTGTCAGCCGGATCGCCTGCGTTGGAGTGTTCGTTAATTGGTTCTGACAAAAGAAGTTTGAGGACTCGTGATTTAATTGGTTTTAGCTGCCGTGGTGAAGTCAGCTCCTTTCTCGAATGTCCGGGTATGTTTCAGTTTTCATATCGCTGTTTTGTGTTAGAGTAAACGGTGTTAAATATGTGCCATACCCATGATACCAGGAATTCGACAGTTTTTAATCTTTTCGTGGACAAATTAAGTTTTCCTTCTGCTTCTCGCCCGCCTGTCTTTCACACAATCAGTTCCGAATTACTTTTCTTTGTCTGGGTCCATGTACACTTAGCGGCAAAAAGAATGGGCCGACTCTTGGTCGATAGAAATGCTAAGTTCTATCGCGCGGTTCACTCGTGTAAACGTAACCCAGTGCAAGGCATTGCTGTGGTGTCTCTTCATTGAAAGTCCTCCGTCTATAATGTAGTAAACCTTACAAGCAGTGTGTGGCCCAGTGGTAAGAAGTCTGACATCCGTTTGAGAGGTTGTGAGTTCGCCTTCTGCTACGGTAAAATTGTTATTATTTTTTTATTTTAACTTTTACTTAATTTATTAATGTAAATGTGAAATGGCATTTGTTAACAAACTTCGTTATGCCTGCCTTGTAAAAATATTATTGCCCATCACCTGCGGGCTATTAATAGGTGAGACCTGGTCTGTATAAACAAAAATACTTGTTTCACATCTAAAAAACCGGACGCATATCAAACACAAATAAATAATTAAATTAACAAAAACAAACTATTTTTTAATATATTAACAAAACAAGGCCTGTGGTGGGGACTAGTATCTCGTCCACAAACCACCTGCGTCAACAACTGCCCTCATTCTGCGCGGCATGGAGTCCACAAGATTATGGAACAGGTCAAAATTCTTGGCCATCTCCTCCGACGCATCTAGAACTCTGTCCCACAATTCCTCAGGTGTCCGAACGGGTGGTTGTTCTGCCCAATTAGAGCGTAGATCCTTTTGACTGCAGCCCACAAATTTTGAATCGGATTCATATCTGGTGAATTCGGAGGCCAGTCGACTGGGTCGACATCACGCCTCCTCGTAAACCATCTTTGAATCCGGTTGGCGGTGTGTATCGGATGATTATCCTGCTGGAAGAAAAGTGTTCCTTCTGGATATCGTTTTCCGATGTATGAGCAGATAGCAGTATTACTTCAAAGAGAGAGGGAGGTTTATTATTTATTAGAGTTTGGGCATATTCTAAGAGATATCGCCACATAATTATAGCTTTGCGAGACACATACTGTATGATGACAAATTTGTAATAAAAAAAACAAGATTGGGGGGAGATTCGAATCTTGAGCTACTACAATCAACTTGTTCAATAGACCAATGCCGTAACAACTTACGCTACTATAACTGTTTATATCGGTTCGGCATAATACATGGCTTTCCTGTTCATATTCGCTCCGGTTGATTTTGTATTTATCAATTTTATTATTATTTCACTCTCAAGGGCCCTGGTGTATCTAGAATCAACCCGCCATTCGACTTTTTACATATGTTAGACTCTTAAACGAAATACAGCAAAATTTAAATGGTTTAATTATGTCTTACCTAGTGAACTACGGCTTTGACGAGACGAGCATGCGCAATGTTATATCTCTGGAACTTAGAAATTGTCGGCCGGCCCATTCTTTTTGCCGCTAAGTGTACGTATGTTTCATCTGTTGTATTTTTTATTTTATTTTATTGGGTTATTTTACGATGCTTTTTCAACATCTAGGTTATTTAGCGTCTGAATGAAATGAAGGTGATAATGCCGGTGAAATGAGTCCGTGGTCCAGCATCGAAAGTTACCCAGTATTTGCTCGTATTGGGTTAAGGGAAAACCCCGGAAAAAACCTCAACCAGGTAACTTGCCCCGACCGGGATTCGAACCCGGGCCACCTGGTTTCGCGGCCAGACGCGCTGACCGTTACGCCACAGGTGTGGACTTCCTAGGGGCAGAAGAAATAGGCGGGTATGGCGAACCCCTTATTAACTATCCCGACTCCTACACCCCTCAGAACCTGCTTGGTGTATGGTCCTGTCCCAAATAACTTCCTGCTCCGTTCACACGTTTTGCACTATAGGAAAACTTAAAAGAATAAATAAAATAATAACGTGATTTCTAATAATTATAAATACCTGATTTACTGAATATTGTTGTTTTGTTTAGTCAACTGTCCGAATACAGGTCTGAAACTCATATAAGTGAAAACAATTAGGCATCACTAATGAGGTAACTAAGCCAGGAGATAATGGGTTATGGTGGCCGGTTCTCTCTCCCCCTTCATTGTATACATCGCTGAATAGTAACATATTACACTAATCAGACTTTAGATGATATTATCATTTATTATATTTCGCAAGTTAGCCATTTCACAAATGTAATAATTATTATCATGTAATGTAAACTTAATATGAGAAATCAAATATGTAGCATTACACACAATTAGTATTTGGTTTTATGTGTTTTCACAATATTGTAGTGAAATAAACTACTAAATAATGTTTATACAGTTATCAACTTTGTGAATCATGAGGAAATTAAAAATCAAAGTGCAAAAAATTAATATAGTTTTACTGTATGTAGAAAATGTACACGTTATTGCAACATGAATGAGTTTCGTAATAAAAATACTTACGTAATAGAAGCACACTCAAGAATGGCTTAGCTTAACAAAACAATTAAAACAATAAGTATGACTAAAAAAAACTTTCTCCACAAATTCTCTGAACCGATCGTAGAGAAACACCACACGCCTTGGCAGTGGCTGTCTGTGTTCATGTTAGGACACTTAATATCCTCACAAACTTTAAGTTCTTTCAAGAAACAGTAAACTTGATAAATATCGCCTTTAGTATGACTTCTTATATCAGGGCTCGACTGAGACATGATAGCGATTACTTGGATGATTAGTATTAAAAAATACTGTTTATTATGTTATTATAATATATTTTTTTCGAACAAGCTAT
This sequence comes from Periplaneta americana, assembly GCF_040183065.1. Taxonomy (NCBI): domain Eukaryota; kingdom Metazoa; phylum Arthropoda; class Insecta; order Blattodea; family Blattidae; genus Periplaneta; species Periplaneta americana. Next base: position 53,887,053 of record NC_091122.1, read on the forward strand.
AATACAGTAATATCACAGACGAGCACTTGTCAACAACTAGCATTCGAACGCAGCGACAGGAAGGTTTCTTTGTTCAGGTCATAAACCGCTAGAGAAAGTGTGGAGTGAGTAGTTTCCTCACAAGACCAAAAACCCGCCTATTTCTTCTGCCTTTACTATAGTCAAAACTCCGTTATAATAACAAGGTTTTTAGTGAGAGTCAAAACAAATTCTAACCTATATGAGGTATAGAGACGTACACTTCTGTTTATGGGGCGGGTCATGGAACATTCCAATGTACTGCATCATAAAAGAAGCTCTTTATACACCCGTGATGGATTGAGTTTCGTTCCGACTGTGATGCACTGCTAAGTAAGCTGGCCCCTCGATCCGCCATACTACTCCATCATCATCATCATCATCATCATCGACGTCGTCGACAATAGTAACCAGCAGCCACGGGTTAGGATTGTTCCAGTTACGAATAAATGATTTATTAACTTTAAAGTCTGCTGAAAATATTACAATACTGGCAGATGTACAGAAAGTGATAGCCACTCACATAGATTATTACCAAAGCCGAAATTCTATAATATTACCTGCTACTCTCAAGTACTGTCGAACTACCGGCAAAGTGATAGTTGATTACTATAACACATCTTAATAGACTCTGAGATCTCTGTATGAGATAGATTTTGGTTTCATCTATACTTCGTTCCATAATGTCTACATAAACAGTGCCTGCACAGAGAGAGGGAGAAGTATAATTGCTATTGAACCAATAGCAGGTCTCATTCCACACTTATCTCGAAGTTGGGCTGTCTGAAGCGTTTTACTATATTGAAGATAAGCGTGGAATGAGAACTCTGCCATTTGTTGAATACCAATTATCACTTTCCTTCGCTCTGCCGCCAGTGTTTATATCGCAAACATTATGCAACGAAGTATAGGCATTGTTACTCCTTCCTTTAGACATGCATCCTGATAGTGCTGTATTTTCAAAATTGTCTCATAATAATCTCTATTATCTAACATGATTTGAAGTATATTAACATTCTATGTATTTTAGCTTAATTCTGCTACATAGTTTGTATTTCAGTGTTTAATTAATAGTTCATAGTATTTTGTTGTTTAATTCGTAATTAACTCTTGTATACATGTAGCTCTTATCTAAATCAAATTGTTGAATTCTTGTAAGTTCATACATATGTATGTATACTTTTTGCTGGTTGAATGGAAGAGAAGGCCTTACGGCCTTAACTCTGCCAGCTAAAATAAATTATTATTATTATTATTATTATTATTATTATTATTATTATTATTATTATTATTATTATTATTATAGGTGACCATGCATTTTTGTTGAACGGGATTGCTTCTATTTATAACGTCCTTGTTGCTCCATCGGTTTCAACTAAAATGCCACTTCATCCTGATTTCATTTTGAATGGATTGAAAACGTATTCAAACTACTGTGTTTATATTAAAGTGACGTCACATCTTAAGATACTAGTTGCTACGCATGAAACCCGACCATCGCTTAAAAAAAGAAAGAAATTACTAAATTTACTGATGAATATTCGTCACGGTTAACACACGTCTCCCACTAACACCTGGTGACGGCTACCGGTTTCATAGAATTCCTCTGGCCTGGAGGTGATCCAGTGTTTTAACAGTATTGTGCTTTATCCGGTGGATAATGTGGTTCCCTTTAGGCTTTTCTTTAAATCTTCAAAAAATATGGAAATTATATGGAGATAAAGTCTGGGCTGTAAGGGGAGTGTGGTAATGTTTCCCATCGAAACCTTCGCACCCCATTCGTTTTTGATCTGACAATGTGAGCTCGAATATTGTGAGGGGTAAAATCACTCTTTTTGTCAGAAAGTCGTGGATATTACAGCTGATTTCTCTTGGCATGTCTCTCCATGTAATGCGGCCATTTTGCGATACTTTTGAGCAAGTGTACGTCCTTCTGCAGCGATAAAACGAATTATATCACTTTGTCCACTTTTGGACTCTTCTATCTTGCACAATTCGCTTTTATTTTATTTATTTATTTATTTATTTATTTATTTATTTTATTTTTTATTTTATTTATGGTATCTTTTTTATTCAGAACAACACAGGTATACCAACCACAAGTAGGGGAGACTGTTGTACCTCAAAACAAACACTTTTCACATTTTACTTTTTTAATTTTGGGGAATGTAATTTTTTAAATAAAAAAATGCTTGAAATAGTTATTGAAGATTCCTTTGCAACTTCTTGTATGTATTTTCCTGTTTTACTTATCTATTAAGGATGGAAAAAGAAAAATGAAGGGATATGTAATGTGTTCAAAGGTACAACGGGTTCCTGTACCTTGGAGTATAGGTGGGAATATAAGCTGTAAAAACTGACAATTATATTTAAAATGTATTTGCCATAATAAACCAGAGCAGGCTTCTCTGATTGAGATTTTATATCCTGGAGGAGCAATAACTGCTTAAACAGCTTTCTTCAAGGCATCCCTATGAATTTGGGACCTCTTAACTCTAGACTTACTTAGTGACATGATCTTAAAATAAAACAAAAACAAAAACAAAAACCGATAGTATCTTGTACCTTGGAATATGTTTTATGGTACAACATGTTTTGTGTTCAAAGGTACAAGAGTGTGCACTTTAAACAAATATGGCTCCCAAAACTAGAAATTCGAATAAATCATGGAAATTAAAATATATTATTACTCATCACATGATAGAGAACACACCGTACTTGAAAGATATTAACAAATACAATCTGGTTTTGTGTTAGGAAACATATATCAATGAACGAAATGTTTACTTTTGGTACTAAAAAAAACTTCTTTTATCTCACACTTTGCAGTAAATCAAACCGAAACTACGACCAGAGCTACTTAGCTCGATTTGAGTTTGAGTCCTCTAGGTAGCAGAAAAAATTAGAAAACAGAAATTGTTCAAAGGTATTTACTCAATGCTAAAGGTACAACAGTCTCCCCTACTAATATAAATTTTATAACCATTGTTGTCAATACCCCTATCGAAGTCCGACCGACACTCCTATTACACATTACACAAAGTGAGCCTCGGCCAGCTTTAATTTCAACTGACAAAATATATTGAAAATATTGTTTCAGCATTTGATATACTCATAAACCTATCACAGATCAAGAGTTCTGCATTTCATTCCCTGTAGTGTTTATCCAATTTTATTGATTTAACCACCAGATGTTTTGAATAGTTATGAATTCGGGGAGACTCTTCAAATAAATATACTATACAGATGCTGCACCTATCGCATGGGTAGAGTATGAAATATGTTACATCGGACTTCACGTACTTATTAATAAATTGCCATTTTTCCTTTGTTTATTTTTTCCAGCTTTCGTAGTAGGAAATAGGGAAGCAACTTTATTTATTTCAATTAACGCTTTCCTGAGGGGAGAGGAAAATGACTCCCTATATGTCGCCCATCCGGAGAAACATTGACGCAAGTGGGGGGGGGGGAAACTAAATTGTTCAGGAGAGGCATTTAAAGTTTTTTTTTTTTTTTTTTTTTTTTTTTTTAAATATTTAAAATGATATAACATATCTTAATTATAGTACTTCTGTGCATTCAAATGATTTTTCATTTACCGAGCTATTATATTTTATTGTGTCTTTCATGGTATTTCGTAATTTAACCCTTTCAGACGGCATTTAAGAGAGACATACCCCTCAATTGTGTCATAGCTACAATTTAGTCAGAATACGCAAAACTGAAAGTTGTAAGGCATCATCATCATCAATCCAACCGACAACCTTATAGCTAGACCTAGCTTATAGCACAGTACAGTATATACATTCACGAAGCTCAATACGTAGTAAATTTGCATCCATAGATAGTTGCTAACCACTAGGATCGCTGCTATCGCCTCATTACAGACAATGCAAAATAGACCTGCACAGTCTATTGTTCCTAGTACCCTCATAAACTCAAGCTTCGTGACTGTATATACTAGACTGTGCTTATAGTAAGTCTAAAATACTGGTTTCATTTTTCACAGCTAAATATGCTATAACGTGAAATAACTTTGTATTTATGTATTTTTAGACTATAAAAGGGAAAGGTACCCTCGTAACATGCCATGAAGGCAATTGGGGGGCATGGAGATAGAGCCCCATGCTTTCAATGACCTCGGCACTAGAATGAGGTGATGTGGTCGGCACCACGCTCTGACCGCCTTTTACCACCGGGAACTACCCGGTACTCAATTTTATAGGAGGCTGAGTGAACCTCGGGGCCGTTCTGAAAGTTTGGCAACAAGAAAAAATCCTGTCACCACCTGAGATCGAACCCCCGACCTTCCAGTCCGTAGCCAGCTGCTCTACCAACTGAGCTACCCGGCCGCCATTTTTAGGCTATATTCCAAACTAAATCGAAACTTATATATTGCTATCAATTTTTTAAGGCTACTGAATTCCTTTACATTTGCTGTAAACTCAAAATAACATTATTACGAATACACATTCTGTAACTCAATCTCTATTTAAGCTATAGTCTAACCTTCAAAGAAGTTAAAAATTAATTAAGAAAATATATTAAGTTTACATAATGTTAAGTAATGTGTAAAGTGTTACGCATGTACAGTAATTTGATCGAAACGTATCTGATGAGACGTTTTTGTTTACATTCTCCTCTCGCAACTCTTGCGGAGTGGTGCGGAGCAATAATATCAAGGAGCATTGGCACGCCTTGCAAGTTGCAACACTTTGCATTTCGTATTCTTAAAACTATTGGAATTATCGAAAAGCTTATTCGGCAAAAATTGTTCGCATTGACTTGATCTGTTACCTCTGTGAATTAATGTATTACATTCTCCTCCACTCTGTATATATGTCATGCTATAAGTAGGGGAAAGTGCCCAAAACCGGACCACCATTTTGTTTTTGATTTTTAAAAAATATAAAACAGTAAAAAAATTATGGTTTAAAGCATGTAATATTTACTTTATATTGTTATGTACCATTTACATTTTACTTTCAGAAAATATAATTAAAGATTGGTATGGAAAAAAAAAGTATTTTCAATAACCTTACACTTTGGCGATTTGAAAAATAGTTGCCGAAATCGGACCCCATGTAAAAATAATCAAGATAACACTAAACAAATTTGGAAAAAGGTATTAAATAAGAGAAAGCTAATCTAGTTTTAAAGTATAAATATAATATTTTTACAATTACAGGTTTTAGTTTTTAAAAAGAGACATAGGATGTATTTAAAAATCTACAAAACGTACAACAGAATTAAATCGTTTAGCGACAAAAATCGCAGATGTTCATGTCCTTTTCAGTCCCAGCACATAACGCACAAAGCCCCCCTTTAGAATCCTCCGAAAATTTTCTGTCGCAAAGCACTCATACCAAACATCATCTTTGGATCGGGAAACTTTCGAGAAAAGAGCCAATCCAGATATTCCAGAGGTCACGTTGTTTTCATCTTCAGTGCTTGATTCTCACATTTTTCACAAAATTTAGACGCTTTTTCACGAGCCCTTTCCCTTTTCTTGAAGGCTGTACTTCCGAACCACGTCCCTGGCCGCGATTGCTTTTGCGTCCTTCAGCACGATTCCGTGCTTGTTGTTCAGCTTCCATTGCTTCTTTAGCTTTCTTAGCTTCCTCCAATCGGGCTTCATAAGACGCAGATATGATGATCGTAGAACTGCAGATCTTTCGCCCCCTATTCGAGAACCTCTTTTTTAAATTTTGGAATGGGAGTGATGTCAAACGGGCATGTCTTAGAAGATGTGGAACCCTGAGGATCCTCAAGTGTAGCTGATGACAGAGGAACACCCTGACCTGCCGAAGATGTTGATGGTTGATTTGGGTCAAACTCTACAGTAACTTGTGGTTCGTTACAGTAACTTGTGATTCGTTCACATCACATTCTTCTCCGTTCTCTGGAAAGCTCTGATTTTCTGCTGTTCGTTTCTTTAACACAGATTCATTGAAAGAGAAATCTCGTTTTTTGTTTGCCTCTTCAATGTATTCGGCATCTGAAAACAGCTTCTTGTTAAAGGGTTGCTTTAAATCCTTTGATTGCTATTTGAGCTGTTTGGCATCTAATATAGGCTTTGCCAAGCAGGTCCATTGTATCAAAAGCACTGACAGCACGTTCATTGTGCCTTAACCACTGCCTGATTTCCTTGCTGTAGTGAACTTTCAGGAGACCATGAAAGTTTTGCCCAAAGGTTGTAGTTTGTGTGAAGAGTGAGGTGGCAGCGACACAATTGTAACATGATTTGTTTTTGCCAAGTTGATCAGATAAATATTCTGTGTGTGGCTAAAGTGGCAATCCAAGAGCAACAGCACAGGTTTTTCCTTTGTAGGATTGGAAAACTCGATGAAGTGTCGAAACCACTGAGTGAAGAAGTTCATTTGGATCCGCCCTGAATGGTACGCTGTATAGATTGTTCCTTCCTTCCCCATTATTCTTTTGAAATTTGGAACAGAATTCCAAGAGGATAAGAGTGTGTACAAATACAGGTAGACTTTAAACATGAAAAAATAAGGGGTCCGGTTTAGGCAACTGAAGGGGGTCCGGTTTACGCGACTATAGCCAACAATTTGTTAACTCGATAGATTTTTAATAAAACATCTATTAAACGGTTTAATGACAAGCAGTAACCTTAAACCTCACCATTTAAGGATATATGTAGATCGAATGGCTTACCTGCCAATATCTAGGAGAAATAACGAAAAATGTAGTACAATGTAAAAACTTTTTCCACTGTCAAAACACGTAATTGCGTACTGATAAGCAACAAGTGAAGCGGGCGACGTGTGTGCTCCGCTACAGAGTGGTAGAAGCCTAAACTACTATTTACACTTAGTTCTGCTAGAGTTCAAGAGAATAAAGAGCCAGGAGACCGGGGGTCCACTTTAGGGGGAGGAGTCCGGTTTAGGGCACTTTCCCTTACCGGTACCGAGAGGTATTACAATAAAAAAAAAATTCAGTGATTTAATAGAAAAGTACAGAAATAAATGAAGGGTTCAGAACCGTAGTGGGCGAAGCGCCATTTACTAAAACCGTAGAAAACAAGGGTTAAAATGAAGTTATCAACAGTAATCTCGCTAGACGTTTTGATTTATCTAGAGAAAATCAAAACTCGAGTGGGATTTAATTGACTATTACACGATTAGAAGAAAGTATATAAAGATTAGAAGTAACGAAGTACTCCAATACAATAAAATATTAATTGACTTACGAAAATACAACTGTCTTCAAATGTATTATTGTACCATCTCAACATTACAAATATTACGTTAGATGCATGCTAGATGGCAGTAGTGAGCAATGCCTTCTCGTCGAGAAGTTGTCGATCTATATACACGATGGCAATGTTACTAGTCAAGAAGGCTTTGTTGATTCAGTTTCTTTTTTATTATTAAAACAGTTGCATTCCACTTCAATTTTCCGAATCCCAGTAATCAACGTCACTTGACAGATGATTTTCAATAAATGTTAATATTAAACAATCTCTGATACGTGACTATCCATAATATCATATAGCAGAAGCTATAACATAACCTAACTAATATACACAAGTGTTAGAAAAGTTTTAATTAACGACGATGACATAAAAAATAAACATGAATCATTTTAAAAGGAATAATTATTGAATGTACAATTTTCAAATTTGAATGTGGTTGGTGGTTCAATTGATGTTATATTGGACGTGTGCGTAATAGAAGTGGAACTCGTTGATTTAGGCCTACATGGTGTATTCAACTTATTCAGAATTTCCGAATGAATAATTTTAAAAGGAATAATTATTGAATGTACAATTTTAAAATTTGAATGTGGTTGGTGGTTCAATTGATGTTATATTGGACGTGTGCGTAATAGAAGTGGAACTCGTTGATTTAGGCCTACATGGTGTATTCAACTTATTCAGGATTTCCGAATGGTGCTCTTCATTTATTTGTAAATCGGATTTCAGAAGATGCATAGATATGATCAGTGATTTTTATTAATTCTTGTTCTTGAATGCCAATGCGAGTCATATTTGAAAGTGCTGTGCATCGACTGGAGTGGTTTGTAATTTTATATATATATATATATATATATATATTTTTTTTTTTTTTTATTTTTTTTATATATATATATTTTTTTTTTTTTTGACGTCCAGACCAGCACAGTTTCAAATGTTGGCAAACAAAGAAACAAATGCTAGGGACGCGATAAAATTAAACAAATGCTAGGGACGCGATAAAATTGTGCGATAAGCAGCCATGATTGGTTGAAATACATCCTTTCGTACCGTTTTATTGTCCAAAAGTAGTATGACGTAGTAGGAGTGTAATAGTCACCATAATTCAATGGAAACATATAGCAGGTAATATAAAGTATACACATTAAAACTCAATGATATGTCAATCTTCATTAAACTATGGTATTCACTTAACTTTAACCCTTGCTTTCTCCGTTTTTAATAAATGGCGCTTGGCCCATTATGGCTCTGAACCCTTCAAATGGAACACTTAGAACGAATGGAATCACACAGGGTGTGAATTGAAAATCTAGCATACGACTTATACATTAATTTTGGAATATACAATAATTGATTTGTTTTGTTTTATGGTATTACAGAAGCCAGAGATCATTGTTATAAAGTACGAGTAGTAGGCTATATCTAGAGTCAATCTATTCAGGAATTAAATTGGATTCCTTGTTCAGTTAATAAGTTGTCTATCATTCCAACAATACGACAGATGAACCTGACGTACCCAACCTATCCATGTCCACTTCATGAAGATAGAGATCATCCATCCCCCGTTTTGGTTTCGGGGATGTCTAGTTTAAAACTGGTTAAAAACGATCGCCCTCTAATTGAAGAAGGAGCCGCTTCTTGTGATGGATGCAATAAATTGCACATAATACGGAGCCATCCATCCCACACGCACACACTTGACTCAATGGTTGTTATTTTGTGTGTACTCTCTGCCCCCAGGCAGGCGTGCCGAGTTCCCTTGCCTTGCGTGCTGCTGCAACATTGTGTGGTTGTGATTTTTACTCTTGTTTAAAGGTTGCCTCAATATACGGCCTGACATTCATAACAGCAGACTCTTCCGGCGTCCGACTGGCCAAGCAGAATAACTGGTAATATCACTTTTTGTTAGTTTCGTCTTCAAAGGGAAATACTGTTGCCGTTTTGTCCTTCTAACAGTGTGATACTCTTTCAGCGCTTGATCTAATTTGTACGAATGTTTGTACAACATTTATATGCCTCTGCCTTATCAAGGATAGAAATCTGGTTCGCTCAAAAAAATTTACCCGGGAGGAATAATCATGAATTTGAATATCAAGCCATTTGATTGCCATTGTACAAGCACCAACGGGATGAGGATGATTTTATACACTTCTATAAAGAAAAAAATTTCCTCATAGTCTACAATATTTCGTTGCGTAAGTTTTAGCTAAAACCTTCAGTTATATGTTATATCATTAGTCATTACCATTATCTCCATCACCATATCTCCACAATCACCATTATCACCATCACTTTCATCACGTCCGTTACCATTGTCATTATCATCGTTGCCTTTACCATTACCGCTACCAACACTGTTACCATCATCACCATTATGATTATTACTACGCTGACCATTATCACCATCAACTTCTATCATCGTTGTCACCATTAACATCACCAGTACCATTATCGCAATCATTACCATTATCACCACCAGTACTATTATCACCGCCGTTACAATTATCCAGATATTAGACCTACCATTATCACGATCACTACTATAACCACCGCCGTCAACATTGTCGCAATCGTTACCATTATCACCATCAGTTCTATTATCACCGCCGTTACCATTATTCAGATATCATTATCACCACCAGTAGGCCTACTATAACCTCCGCCGTTACCATTGTCGCAATCATTACCATTATCACCATCAGTTCTATTATCACCGCCGTTACCATTGTCATTTTACTATTATCACCGCCGTTACCATTATTCAGATATCATTATCACCACCAGTACTATAACCTCCGCCGTTACCATTGTCGCAATCATTACCATTATCACCATCAGTTCTATTATCACCGCCGTTACCATTGTAATTTTACTATTATCACCACCGTTTTCACCATAACTTCATTATCGTCATCAGTATTATTGCCAATTTAGGCTATTTATTTATTTATTTATTTATTTATTTAAATCCACCACCAACAGAAGCAGGCTTCCAATTAGAGGTGGCTTACACAGATACGTACACAAAATACATAATAAGAAAACAAAACAAACAACACAAACGAAAGAAAGAAAATACATAACGGTAATAGATGCTAGAATATAATATTGCAGTTAATATAGTGCCAAATGTCAATATAATAATGCAAAATTATTTAAAAACTAGAGTAAAAACATTATAATACACATCTTCATAATTTAAATATCTAAGGAAATACAATTCTTTTTAATATTGTATGAAAATTTTCAACTGTTAAACTGAAATCTAATTGAGAATCACAGTTTAAAGACAGAAAGTTGTAAGTATTATACATAACAAACAACGGAGAGTTCTTGAAGAAGACAGTTCTAGGAATAGGAATAACAAAAGGTTGCCTATGACGTATTACCACCGTTAACCATTAACTTACCACCACAACTATCGCTTTCACTACCATTTCTATTATCACTGCTGTTACCATTATTACTGCCGTTACCATTATTATTACTACCGTTATAATTAGCACTGTGTTGACCAGTATCTCTGATATCGCCAATATTGCTATTATCAACACCGTCACCATTATCACTGCCGTCACCATTATCTTCGCAATTCTCACTATCATCACCAGCACTACTATCACTACCATTACCATTATCACCACCAGTAGACCTACCATTATCACAGCCGTTACCATTATCATCATCTTTATACTTATTACCATTACCATCTTCAACATGAAAATCACCACTGTCTCCACCGTTAGCATTATTATAATTGTCATCAACAGTCATAATTGTCACTACCTTCACGTCGCCAATATTACCATTATCATCATCATTACCATCGTCATCAGTATCATTACCGTCACGAGTATCATCACCGTTGCCACTATCACCACCGTCACCAATATGATCACCACCGTCACCAGTATCACCACGATCATCAATACCATCATAGTCACCAATACTACCATCACCAGTATCACCATCATCATCAGTACAATCATCGTCACCAATATCACCACCGTTACCATTATCACCGTTACCACTACCACCATCGCCATCACTATTATCGTCAATACCCAGTACTGTTATAAACTGTATGTGCGACACTTCCTCCTTCTCACTGAAAATAACTTTTGAAGCCCTTGATGGGTTAACAATCGGGACATCTGATACGAGGGTGCGCTCGGACGTCGGTTCGAATCCCGTTAGGCCTGATTACCTGATTAGAATGTCAGTTAACTTCATGGCTAATTCTTCTCGGACTCATCGTGCCAAATATCAGCTCGCTATCACCAATTCACAGACGCTAAGTAACCCAGTAGTTCATACAGCAATGTTAAATGACATTAAAATATCAATACTTTTGAACCGACCCTGAAGTAGCTAAACACAGTTTTAACACTAAGTGAGAAAGGAGTCTTGACTTCTCATTTTACCTAAGGCGTACATGGATGTAATATCCTTTATTGTCTTTGAGTCCTTACTTAAACATAATTTCTCAGTCTGTTTAGAGGTCGGAAAACTCCCTGTTATGGAGTAAGTTCAAGGCTCTTGAAGGGATATTAAGTTAGAAGATACTCTGTGGTTATCTTTCTTGAACTCCATGAATTATGTAGCAGACTGTGGAGTAAGCGTCGCCCGGCTTTTCATATTCGATGAATAAGTAAGTGTATTTGTATTACATAATGTGTATCTCAGAACATGGTGTTCTGCCAAATGGTAGGTCTTTCATTGTAAACCCAATATTTTTTATTACTTATTTATTTATTTATTTATTTATTTATTTATTTATTTATTTATTCTGGTGTAGTTAAGGCCATCAGGTCTTCTCTTCCACAACACCAGGAATACAAATACAATAATAGAAATAAAAAGGAAAAAAAAAAACACTATAAACGAAGTAAAGTCACACAAAAATATACACAGGTTGCAGTCACACAAACTTTAAATGAGTGATTAAGTATAATTAATTGTATCCTAATTAACTAACATAAACAAGAAACTTGCGATTTTAATCTGGAGTAAAAAAAAAACACAAATCAACACTTCTAGCAATATCTAAAAAGCATTAAACAACACAAAATTTTCCAATTTAATTTTGAATTGTGATAAAGTCCGGCAGTCCCTGACATCATTAGGTAGCGAATTCCAGAGACGAGGTATTTCTATAGTGTAGGAGGATGAGTATAGAGACGTTCTATGATGAGGGATAGAAAGAAGTGCTTGATGTCGGTTTCGAAGAGTTGTAAGAAATTGAAAGCGCGATAAGAGATAATTCGGAGTAGAAGTATGCATAATTCTAAATAGAAGAGACACTGAATGCATTGTTCTTCGTTCCTTCAGACACACCCATGAAAGTAACTGGAGGGAAGGTGTTATATGTTCAAATTTACGAGTATTGCAGATGAATCGTATGCACACATTATGAACACGTTGTAGTCTCTCAGCTAAGAGTGAACTTACATTAGTTAGTAAGGAATCGCAATAATCAAAATGGGGCATTACAAGCGTCTGAATAAGATTCTTTTTTAGTATAAGTGGTAGAAATTCTTTCATATGAAACAAAGAGTGAAATTGAGAAAATATTTTTTTGCAAGTGTGTGTTACTTGGGTGTTCCAATTTAGATCGCTATCCATAAAAATGCCAAGATTTTTAACTGTTTCACTGTATTTAACAATAATCCCATTCAATGTTATATGTGGTATAGTTCCACTATCAAGAGTACTTCGTAGACGATTATGTCCCATTACGATTGCTTGCGATTTCTCTGGATTTAACCTTAATCCAAATTTGTGTGACCACAGTGAAATCGAATTTAAGTCTTCGTTTATTTTATTTACTGCGTCACTAGTCTCATCAGGGTGGAAATGCAAATAAATTTGCAAGTCGTCAGCATACATATGGTATTTGCAGTGTTTTATCATTTTAGTCAGGTCATATTCTCCAATATTTCGTATTTTCTCCCTTCCTCTTAGTCTCCGCGTATAATCCATATATCTTAATGTCGTCTATCATCGGATATCTTCTTCTGTCCCGAACTCTTCTCCCGTTTACCGTTCCTTCCAATGCATCCTTCAGTAGGTAGTTTTTTCTCAACCACTGACCCAACCAATTCCATATGAGTATCTATTATTGCAGAATTTTTAGTACAAGGTTGTAAAACTGAAGAGTCACGCAGTATCTTCGGTGTTTACGGTATTTAATTGCTCTTCAGTTTTTAATGGAGAGATTTTATCTTAGAAGTATGAAAATTACTATTGCTTATGTGTTATATTTGATTCGATAAATATGAACTTGGTACCGTCAACCGGGATTACTTTACACACTTTTTTTGCTTATTCGTTAAAATAATTGAAGATTATCAAGTTAGATACACAAATTAATTTTTGTATGAATGTTCCTGGTTAATTTGAGAAATTTGAAAATCTAGTGGTTGTACATATGCATTGTGACACACTTGTAAATAAATAATCACGTGTGTAAAGATGCCCCGTGTACGGGGTTACTTTACACACATATTTACTTTGCCTTATAATCGAGTATTCTGTTCAATATGGTCCAACATTGCACTGTTTTAAGTACTGGGATTGGAAAGGTAAAACATTTCTGAACAATATGATGTGTTTCGCAATTTATTAGCCCACTACATTTAGCACAGTGAGAACAAAATATATTGGTAAATTCCTGAAAATGAAATATTTTATATAAAAGTAAAGAAATGTAATAACAGTACAATAAATGGTTATATGCTGTTCATGAATGTGCTGCTACATTGTGATTTTCCTGGGGAGGTGCTGTAGGAAGCCTTTTCAGAACCTGGTGACGGTCCAACGGTTGAGGGATAGCGTCATGCTAACCACATGACTATAATGCTACCTACTAGTTGCAGTAACCGATTCAACTGGCATTGATCCTTCAGAGCTGACGTGCCACGGATTATTTAAAATAATAATAATGATAATAGTACTGATGATAATAATAATAATCTACAAGTAACGACCTTGTCTGTTTGAAAGTCATTTATTTTCCCCCATCATTGACGGGAATTGATCCTACCACCATTAATAGTGACATTATACATCATATTAAAAAGAGTTTTTATTTTTAATTAGTGTCCATAAACACTTCACATCTGTGTAAAGTTGCCCCGTTCAGAGGTACATTAGGTTATCATTCTTGTTTTCCCTCTCGCAGGGTAGCACATGTAACGAAAAACTAGTCAGGCAGTCATTTCCCGCGTCCGAAAGCTCCATAATTTCATGCAATACTAGTCACAATTGAATGTATGAACTGAACTATTCAGTACAACACAAAGTTTTTACACATAGAAAAAAGAGTAAAAATACTTGCCTCGTGAAATTCACCAGCAACAATGGTGTAAAACAGCTTTAATAATGGCACACACTTCAGACTACTACACACATGTGCTGTTGTCACACAGAATCAGTTCCACGGAGTTGCTACACATTGTCTGTAATGTATGGCCATCTAAACATTTTTTCTAGAAATGTGTAAAGTTACCCCCCTTGTGTAAAGTATACCCGGTTGACGGTACCTATAATATCAAGAGATGGTCTTCCTATGAAACGCTAGAGATGGTTTGGGTTGTAAAGTTTTCTGATAACATCTGGCAAAGCCGTTTGGAACCGTTACATTGTTTTGTTCGCCGGAATGTAGAAGTCGCATCCTTCTTCCTTTACAACAGTTTTAATAAAATTCTCTGCATTTCTTTCAGGGAAATGAGAAAATACTCGAGACTTCTTGAACAAGTTTTCTATCCAGCATGCAGTTGCACAGCTAACCGCACAGTTGATATAGCATCATTTAATAACCGAGTAAAATAAATTATCTGTGTAAAGAATTTACGAAATCAGTAATATATAACCTACTCTAATCTTTCTTTCTTCTTTCTTACTCTGTTTAACGTTTAACATCCTCTTTTTTCGATAAGTTTCTTCCATTGCTCACGCCAGGATTCGAACCTCGGACCTCTTGCTTTGGGAAGCATGATGCTATCCACAGAGCCACAACGACAAACATGAGTAATAATAAGTGTTCTAAAATATTATGTTCATTTGAAAAGTTTACAATAATTCCTTCTAAAGTGTCGAGGTTCACAATTTAACGAGTTCAGCATTAGATTGAAAGGAATCAAGAATCTGGAATCAAACCTCAAATAAAGTCTGCAGTCGACAGTACGACAGCTGTATGAAGCATTTGGGCGATAGACAAAGAAAAAAATGTAAGCCTACCTATCACCATTGGTCATGTCAGTCAAGGAAATTCCGAAACGAGAAAGGAGGAAATCATCTGGCGGTTTCCTTCGTACGATCTTTCATAAGCCGCCTTGGAGTAATTCTCTGGCATCCCTCCCTAAATCCAGTAAAACTATTATATTTCATTCCTACATGTGCAGGAGGGTGATACAGTAAGATAAAACCGTTAAGAGATTCTCAAAAGGAGCTCAAATTGTTTCATGCTCTTGACAGGGAGTTGATTTCATCCCTAATGGAATTGTATACGTTAGGAGATCCGCAAGGAGTGGTGCTCGGTCCGCTGCTGAGGCACGAGTATTTATTTTGCGCAGTGAACAAAATTTGTATTAAGGTTTTTTTTTTTTGTATGTGTTTTCCTGCTCAAGTTTCTAACTACAAGAAGAGAAGTTTATTTTCCAGTGCTGGCCAGTTAAGGACGAAATTTTTCGTCTAATCTTGACTTTAATACTCATTTTCGATTTGTCCTGCTCGAATATATATATTCATTCATCCATAGTATGTATATATGGATTTATTCACACTGCAAATGGGTATATACCCAGTGGCAGTGGTAACTAATTACATTCAATAATGACAATTAATAATGAACACATCTAATAAAAACAATAATTAATAATAATAATAATAATAATAATAATAATAATAATAATAATAAAATACTAATAACAAGGAGCATCCTAAATTAAAATGAAGCATGGTCACTTAAAATAACATTTAAAGTAAATCTAATTTGCATGTTAACTTTAAGCTCGAACTAAGACCCACGAGTCTGACAGGTTTATATCTGCACAAGTTCCTTTCGGCACTACACTTATTTCGCTGTCAACTCACTCACTGCACTGATTCTACCTGATTTCACTAACAATTCTAACCATTTCACTGTTCGAATAATTTGCACAGCCACTTCACTGACACCAACACACTTCACTTACACAATAGACTTCACTGACACTACACACTTCACTGACACAACACACTTCCTCACTGATAGAACACTTCAAATAACAAGATATCAATTACACCCTTTAACTAGTGTGTATAATATACTACCGTCTATTAGTAAAGTCCTTAAGCCTATTTTTAAATACATTTTTGGTTATTGGTAAAGCCTTTAGTGAGTCCGCAGGTAAAGCATTCCAGTCCTTGATAGTACGATTGAGAAAAGAAAACTTCCCAGTGTCCGTCCTCTGTCTTCTTTCCCTCAATTTATATGAGTGATCGTTCCTTGAATAATTTGGCGGCTGCAAACTATTTTTTATTTCGCTCCAGGCAGGCTCACCTCTGTATGTTTTGAACAGTCCGCATAATCGAATTCGCGTTCTCCGGTCCACGAGTGTGTCCCATTTTAATGGTGAATTATTACAACACTTGAGAGCCCGTTTTTGAACCTTTTCCAGCGTCTTAATATGTTCTAATCTGTAGTGTTTTGCTCAAGAGCAGATCTTTCACTGCAAACCCAGCATTCTCGAGTCTTTCCTATTTCCTGTCTTTATCTTTGTCTCCTCATATGATCCATATATTTTAATGTCGTCTATCATCTGATATCTTCTTCTTCCCCGAACTCTTCTCCCATTCACCATTCCTTCCTGTGCATCCTTCAGAAGGCAGTTTCTTCTCAGCTAGTGGCCCAGCCAATTTGTTTTCCTCTTTCTGATCAGTTTCATCGTCATTCCTTCTTTACCCACTCTTTCCAACACAGCTTCGATATAATATATAATATCGGGTAATAAGGGACCGCAGAACTACCTCCTACAAAGTTGGTGTTTAAGGAGTGAGGGAGTGATAAAAGAATGGCAAAAGACATAGAAACATTAAATAAGTATACAATTAATAATAGTGAGTAACGAAAAGTAGTTGGAGGATAAAGTTAATAAATGAATAACTGAATTAGTGACGAAAGAAGTAATAGATGATAAGGGAGATGACAAGGGGAAATTGGAAGTATGATGAAGAAAGAGTGGAACGGACTAATTCTCTCCGGCACCGGGATTTGAACCCGGATTTTCAGCTCTACATACTGACGCTCTCTCCACTAAGCTACACCGGATTCCCATTCCTATGCCGGATTGAATCCTCTCAGTTTAAGTTCAACCTCTTAGGTTCCCTCTAGTTGCCAACCGTCATGCACTACGTCATAGATGTGTGACAGTGGTATAATGTACACACAATGTGCAGAGGTGCACTCATTACGAGTGACTAAGCGGCTGGGATCCGACGGAATAAGCGCCGTCTTTTAAAGCACATTAAGTGATTATTTTTCGCATATAATATATTACGATGTACCGAAGTACGTATGATATTTCCATGCAGAAATTCTGCGTCATCATATGATGAAGAGAGAGTGGAGCATGTAGAACTGAAAACCCGGGTTCAAATCCCGGTGCCGGAGAGAATTTTTCTCCGTTCCACTCGCTCTTCAACATATGATGACGCAGAATTTCGGTACATCGTAATATATGAAATTGGAAGTGTTTGTAAATAGAGATGGAAGTGAAAGGTTACTAGTAGAGCCCGTATGTTTGGTAAAATGTATTTCTTACTGCGTGGAAGTAAATCATTATTTGCATAGATATAAATGTGATTTGGAGTAAATCAAAGTGATAGGGCCAATTTTTATTTTGCCTATTTTGCCTTTTTACGGTGTTTCTCACTAATAAATGCCTTTTTTTTTTTTTTTTTTTTTTTTTTTTTTTTTGTTATTTTAAAGCAATATTTCTAATTTCCATTTAGTAACGAGATTCGAGGAATAATACATGAAACGTATACATAAACAGTCTCACTAATAAAAACTCTATATACAGACGTTTAACTGTCTTATACTTTCACAATGAGTAGCTCGTTTATACGTCGTGTGTAAATTCCTTACTAATAATCACTACATACGTCGTGTATAACAATATAACTGTTACACAGCTACGTCATAGTTTCGTCATTACTTCGTTACGAAAGGTAATAGAATATCTGAGGTTCTCTATTGCATCCTGTAGAGCGCTCTAGTGTGGCGTGTTAAGTATCGATAGTACAACTGGCTCTAATCGATTACCACTCTTATATTTTGTTCAAAGAGTACAAGTTACAGCATTATTATTCTAATTATTCTGTGCTCTTTGATTTATTCTTCTGTGGTTACATGGCAATCATCATCATAAAATGACAGTCGATACGAACAGCTGTTAGAGGGGCGGCCATATTTTCTCTATATATTACGCTTAAACAAGGGGTTTCGTGTATGTAACTACTGCAATGCAATTCCCATTGTATAATTACAGCCTGTTTATACATCCATCGCTTATGCATGGTTTATTATAAAGTTTCCTGTCTCTACTCTGCGTAAGTCTGGTATAAAAAGTATACACGGTTTTTTAGTAAGACTGTCGAACTATCAATAATACGGAACAACTGGATAATACGCACGGTAGAGCAATGTCGATAGTCGACGTTACTCGCTGTCCATTAGTCACCGGGCCGTACCGAGCCGTGTCAAACAAAAGACAATCGAAATGGTGGTAGTAAAATTCGCGACTATATTCTTAAATAAATCACTCCAGTAGTCAAGTGCAAGGTTTATGCAGTACAACGACTATGTTTTGAATACACTAAAAGAAAATGCATGTCTAGTAAGATGTTAAAGTAGGTTATGACAGTGAAATAAAGGAAAAAAAGGTGTGTTTGACGGAATATCATTTAAATTACGGAAAGTAAATTTCCGGCCAATGTTCGCCAAAGCGTTAAGTACGTAAGTAATACCGCGTTGCTGTTTTATTTATGGCCTAGAGAAAATACCTAGTCTTTTACGAAAAAAATATATATTTAGGGGCCATGAAATTATTCACCGCTTTAATTATATTATTGTTTATCAATATTACGAAACAAAAACTGTCATGAAAGCCATGACCGACTAGAAACATCGATACCGAAGAGATAAACCCATTCGGCCGTGATGAAACAAAAGAAAATGCGAGAGAGATTTTAGTTCGAGATAAAATGGACACACAATTTTGATGACCGTACTGTTAATAATTGGAGATCGCTTGTAAGGTCTGTCTTAATATTCTGTGTAGAAATGTTGTCCAAACAAATTGGTGGTCCAGGAAAAAATCGTTGAAATAGATGAAAGTAACAGTGGTGCTATCTCTCGGTATTGTTCAGAACGAAGGAGGTAGAGAGAAAAAGAAACAAATTTCTCCTTCTAACGACACCACAGACCAAAATCATGTTCTTATGTTTGCCAACATTGTGTATTTAGTTAAATTTGATCGTAACCGTAACGGCACGGTTCAAAGCTGCCGTGCTTATTCTCCAGTTTAGCGAATAATACTAATTTAAAAACGCAGATTTGCAAAGACCTTTCTTTGTTAATGAAAACAGTGTTACTTTTACTTACTGCCAAAAACTCACTTCTTAAACATACCTTGTTTTTTGCAGAGGACCCCTCAACTGTTAGATCTCTTACTAACGTTACAAATCTTCCTTCAGAGTAAAGTTAGGGTTATCACACGTGATTTATTGTAGAAGCCAGTCCGCCACTACAGCGCCTTCCTGTTGCTCCGTAAATAGGTTTGCAAGCATTGTCCGTAAACAGAACAATAGTGAGGCTCCCCTTCTGTTGGTCAGCTGACTCGAAAACCACACAATGGCGGAGGACTCTCTCATCCATGTAGAAAATATATTTTGAACCCGGCGACGTAACGTATAAATAAATATAACGAGCAAGGGGAGGGGAGAAGCAAGGAATTCACGGGTTCTCGACTTGCAGTTTGCGAGGCACCAATCCTCTTAAAAGGGATTTTTTGTTTGGAGGCTGGAGGTAGCGTCAGCGAATTCCCACTTGCTCTTCAGAATTCAGACTCTCCGGAATCCCGGGCCAGCAAATCGATCACATCCCCCTTCCTGCCTTCATCTCTGACGTCTGCATCAAATATTTACCCTAGGAATAAAGAGGGGGTGGGTTGGGGTGGCTTGTCTCATAAGAGCTGTTCGTCTTCTCGATTCTGCTTGTATTCACGAAAAGTGACAATGGATATTTTGAATAAGACTGAACTTATAGGGGCCTATAGCCGCATAGGCTACCTTGTAGATTGACGTTGAACCATCTGGATAGTCGTTGTCGCCGTCATCGCATAATATTCATGTCCATTACTAAGATCCCATTTCACCAATATCTTACTAATCCACAATTAACTAATTGTAATTTATAAAAATATTCTACAGAAAACGTATTATTTGTACATCTTGATTACACAACTTTTAACACTTTATCACTTCGGAATATGTATATGGTAAGACTTTCTTGTGTTAAATTTCAACGTACCTGTTTTACATGTTTAGACCTATTTATGGGTCATCTTCAGAACTGGTCGTTGTTGGTCTTGGCGCCACTTGTTCTGTTTCCTGTGAAGGTGTGTTCCTGTGGTATAGTGTAGAGTCAAAGAGTGTGTGTGTTTTGAAGTTGTACAATGGTACACAGACTACTCAACATACCAATGAACCAACAAGATTACAACGAAGAGCTAAACACAATCAAATACATAGCACAAGAAAACGGATACAACCCTAACATAATATACAACATAATACGTAAGACAAGACATAATCACAAAAAAACATAAGAATACAACACAAACACAAGAACACAAAAAATACATCACACTAATATACGAAAACAAAAACACACAAAATTGCAACCTCATTCAAGAACTTAAATTACAACATCGCATACAGAACAAATAACACTCTACAAAAACATCTCAACATACAAACAACACAAACAAACAAATACAACCACACAGGCGTATACAAACTAAAATGTAACACAGGCAGGCAGGCAGGCAGGCATAGGACAGATAGGCAGATCGTTTCAAACACGTTACACATATGCAGAACACATCACAAATGCTAACCACACCCACAGAGACATCAACACACACAGACATGGATTTTTCTCATTATACGCATGAAATATTTTTATTGTTGTTATGCTTTTTATGTTTTGAAATATATAGGCCTAACATCATTTTTGTATCCAGTACACATTTTCAAGTATTATGAGGCGGTTTGAAACCCTAGTGTGTTGTAATTTTAACAATAGCAGTGAAAAATTAAAAAAAAAAAGTAAAATAAGTTTTTTCATAACAAATTCAATTCATTTTCCCCGAAAAATGGTACGTGATGGGGCAATTTGGATTTTAAATACAGATTTAGGGCACACATATTAGTGATATTCACCTATTTTTATTTCGGAGCAAGACAAAAAGTAAAAATTTGTTGTTCAGTGAATTATTAAAGTTGGTAATTGCAAGCACCTCTAGAGGAAAACTAGGAATTTCTGTTGGCTTTAACTCAGGAGGAAAATGAAATCAGATCTATTTTTATAGAATTAAATTTATTGCTTTTAAGTACTACCTACCTATATTCGTGCTTGAAGTGGATTTCACATAAATAAATATTGAGTTAAATTACATTTTTTGCGGTGTTCCTGAAAAACGTATTGCAAAAGAACGTTGTGCTGAAACTGTAAACATTTCCATATTTTGTCTCGTGTACATTTTACCTGTTATTACAGCCATCAGTATATTCTGTGTATGAAAACATATGGTTGTTTGTTTTTCAAGGGCTACATCTCTTGTAATTACAGTCCAGACCTCGTCTTCTGGGTGGCCTAGAATCAGTGTCATGTCGAAAGGGAAGGACTATAAAAACAGATTGAAGAGTAATGTAAACATTTAATAAAGTATTATTCAACAGAAATCCGTCACTCCAGGTAGAAAACTGTGGTCTATTATTGAATTTACCGTCAATATCTTCCTTCAGTTTGTCTGTCACCTGATACTGTTTCGCTTCATATTCATTAACTGATTGAATGCGATCCAAGGAATGTTTTCACTTTAGAGCATATAGGCCTATGAGTAAGATGATATCGTGTGATCGAATCCTATCTATAGAAAGATGTATTTTTTTCGTTAATATTCTGTGTTGTGTTGCCTCATCACGAAACCAATGGTTTAGTATAAAGTATAAAAGAACTGCAGGGAAAACAAAGATTGATTTACATTATAGTTTTTAACCACAGATGCAATTGAACTGCTACGGAAAATCGGCGAAAGGTACCTAGAAAAGAATAAAGAAGTGTATGTAGTATTTGTGGACTTAGAAAAGGCTTTTGACAGAGTGGATTGGAATAAACTAATGGGGATCCTAAAGAAAACTGGTGTGAATTGGAAAGAGAAAAGAATGTTAATTAATCTTAATATGAAACAACGAGTCAAAGGATAGGAGAAGAAATGTCAGAAGTAATTGAAATTGGGAGAGGAGTACGTCAAGGATGCTCTTTATTACCTATCCTGTTCAACATTTACTTGGAGGATTTAGTAAATAACTATTTTCAGAACATGGGAGGAGTGATAGTAGGAGGAATAAGAATAAAATGCATAGGATTTGCTGCTAATATGGCGTTGTTAGCAGAAGAGGAAATTATACTAAAAGATATGCTACTGGAGTTAATGCCAGCTGTGAGCAATATGGAATGAAGATAAATGGAAAGAAGAAGAAGAGCATGGTTATAGGAAGAAAAATACAGAAGATAAACTTGCGAATTCTAAATGACGCAGTAGAGCAAGTGGACAGCTTCAAATACTTGGGGTGTACTATAACATGAGCTGTTGCCAGGAAGTAAGAAAAATGAAGGACGGGATGCTTACTTACTTGCTTGCTTGCTTACTTACTTACTTACTTACTTACTTACTTACTGGCTTTTAAGGAACCCGGAGGTCCATTGCCGCTCTCACATAAGCCCGCCATTGGTCCCTATCCTGAACAATATTAATCCAGTCTCTATCATCATATCCCACCTCCCTCAAATCCATTTTAATATCTTCCCATCTACGTCTCGGCCTCCCCAAAGGTCTTTTTCCCTCCGGGATGCAGTAAGAACAATTTATGTTTAACTGTACGCGTAAAGAAAAATTATGGCAGGATTCTAAAAACGAATGTAGCGTGGGGACTGCAGTAAGAAAAATGAAGAATGAATTGGGGTAAGAAAAATTAAGAATAGGCTAGAGTAAGAAACATGTAAGATATAAAGTAGTGACAAAAATGAAAAAGGGAATATAGTAATAAAAATTAAGGCTGGACTGTAGTGAGAAAAATTAGGGATAAGGTGTAGTGAGAAAAATAAATAATGGACTGTAGTGAGAATAATGAAGGCTATGGCCATAATGTCGGATTGCGAAACCGCAGACCCGGGTTCAAATCCTGGGTGGAAAAAGTTACCTGGTTGAGGTTTTTTCTGGGGCTTTTCCTCATTATTAGAGACCGAATTTTAAAGGGAAAATTTTTCATCAAAAAAGGACAAAAAAAAAAAAAAAAGGAAAAGTTATAGCCAAAAAGAAAAGGACTTGAAAAAGCACTATATTACTCCCCAAAACACACTTCAGCACAGTCATGGTTACACACACAAGCTTATATTTATCGCTTTACAACATAAGGAAAGAGTTGTATTTCATCACATTCAACATTTTAATATGTTTCATTATGATTCTACCTCTTCGAATGCAGAATGTCTTTATAAACAGAAAATGACCGCTCAACATCAACTGAAACTAAGGTGAAAATTTTCTTTTTATCCCGAACTCTAAATCAGCACACTTTATTAGTTTTCAGTGTCTGGAATCAGGAGAAGAACGATATTTATTTTCGCTAGCTTAGGAAGTTGTAAGCCTATCGAAAAAAAAATATATATATATATATATATATATATATATATATATATATAGGACAATTACCTAAATGTTTGCGATGTTCAGTTAAAAAGGACCAAAATAAGAGATGTTTTTAGAAAAGGCGAAAAAGGGAATATGGACTAAAAAAGGGAAAAATGGGAAGTCAAAACCACATAATTTGGTCGGTGGAAGATAGTTTGAGCATCGTAATTAATTATTTCATGTTTCGTGTTGAAATGAAAAAAGGAATTCCTTTTAAAATCCGGTCTCTACTCATTATATTAAGAGCAAAATGCTGGATAACATTAGGCGTTGGGACTCACTTCGGTGGCATTATCACCTTCATTTTACTTAGATGCTAATCATCGCAGTTGATAAAGCGTTATAAAATAAACCAATTAAAAAAATAAAATAGCGAAGGATGGACTGCAGTGAGAAAAAATGAAATATGGACTGCAGTGGAAAAAATGTAGTGTGGGATTGAAGGCAGTGAGGAGTTAAGGGCAGAACGTAATGAGAAAACTGAAGGACGGAATGTAGTACGATAAATAAAGCACGGGATGCACTACCGGTAATAAAAATGAAGGCAGTAATTCAGTTCAGTCGTGTAAATTGTTTCACTTAAGTAGGTCTAATGTGACAGACATAAATTTGCTACAAATTTCTTACATTGTGCACACACAAGTATCATCGTTGCATTGCACTATTTTGTTTTCACAACGATGAGAGTATTACTGATGACGCTAGTGTACGTGTATCTTTATTGTCTGTTGCTGATGAATATCAGGCCTGTGTTTCTGTTGCCACGCCAACTCACGGCGACTTGTTCTCACCTCAGACGTTCGTGCTAAGCATTCTTATGTCCACTGTTTGGCGGGAAAGTAGTTTTTTTTTCTGTTTTTTGCATCGAACAAGCTTGTCACTCTGTCTGTGGCAAAGATTCGTGCTCTGTTATTGTAATTTGTCCTTGAGCTATGTCAGATGTACATAAATCGACACTTTCTTCGCTCTGATTTTTTTCAGACCCAGGACGTTTTCAATAATTCACTCTTTTATCGAAAGTTCAACATATGATAATGAAAAAAAGAAAAATAGAGAGAGAAATAAAGAAGAATAATTTCTGGTTGCAATATATGTGCACTCCTACTTCTTACAACATTTCCTAATATATCGCAGAAATCGATCTCACATGTTTTACGTAGACAGAATGATAAAATGAAGATCAGTGTCCGTAGTACGTACGTACTAAATTGCGGTAAGACCTGCCTGGAGCGGAACATGTATGTATGTATGTATGTATGTATATATGTATGTATTTGGTTATTTTACGACGCTTTACCAACATCTTAGGTTATTTAGCGTCTGAATGAGATGGTGATAATGCCGGTGAAATGAGTCCGGGGTCCAACACCGAAAGTTACCCAGCATTTGCTCATATTGGGTTGAGGGAAAACCCCGGAAAAAACCTCAACCAGGTAACTTGTCCCGACCGGGAATCGAACCCGGGCCACCTGGTTTCGCGGCTAGACGCGCTAACCGTTACTCCACAGGTGTGGACTGTATGTACGTATGTATGTATGTATGTATGTATGTAATAAGGGAAAAATTTTTATAATTTTCCGATTTAATATTTTCCATAAATTTTCCATCACTACTTTCGACTACACGCCAACGGAATAATCGAGGAGATAATAGAATGTATAAAATATTTTATTTTCGCTGACAAGAGTTAAGCCCATAAGGCTTTCTCTTCCACTCAACCAGCCTTAATCAATACAATACATAGGCCTATTTAAATTACCAATATGTACACTACACTTAAAAGATTCTCCAGCAATATTCTTCAGTTAAGTTTCAACGACTAGTATATGTTCATTTAAATTGAGATAAAACCTATAAGATAAAGTAATAACTTAATTTATGAGCTAATTTAATTCAATCAATTATAATTAATTTGAGATAGCTAGTAAAATGATGAGAATTAATGTAATATAAGTTTACTAGAACTATGTTATAGGGAGAAAAAAATATAAATATAAAATATATTTATATTATGAGAATATTAATGTAATGAAATTTTGCCATTAGAGATTTTGTATTCTATTTAGAGAAATTAATTACAATGATAAGAATGGACAGATGTCAGTTTCATTATAAATAACAAAGATACACTGCTTTGTGAAGCTAAAACTGGCAATATGATCTAATTCCTATATCTCGAAGTGTAGATAATGAATGATTAAATAAGCAAAAAATAATTAAATTTGTAAATAAATAAAACATGCACCTTAGCTGGACGATTTTTGTGTGAGCTAGCCATCCTGAAGATCCAAGTTAAAATTCCGGTGAATTCAAATTCTGTAAGTAATGCAATTACAAAGATTTGTTGGAGCAAATTATACTGGATACTTGGTGTGCTCTTATCAACATTTCACCATTGTTTTATTATTCACAATCTCGATATTACGTACAGTATCTTGTAATCTCCATCATAAGCAAAGCTTGGATACGGGAAGTGGTTTATAGTTTCGTTACGTTATTTTATTTTATTTTATTTCATTTTATTTTATTTTATTTTATTTTATATTCAACACCAGCAGAAGCAGGCTTCCAATTATTACAGGAGGCTTACATAGATATATACACAAAATACATAATAAGAGAAAAAGAACAATAAAAAAAACAACACAAACGAAAGAAAGAAAATACATAATGGTAATAGATGCTAGAATATAATATTACAGTTAATATAGTGCCAAATGTCAATATAATGATGCAAAATTATTTAAAAACTAGAGTGAAAACATTATAATACACTTCTTCATAATTTAAATATCTAAGGAAATACAATTCTTTTTAATATTGTATGAAAATTTTCAATTGTTAAACTGAAATCCAATTGAGAATCACAGTTTAAAGACAGAGAGTTGTAAGTATTACACGTAACAAACAATGGAGAGTTCTTGAAGAAAACAGTTCTAGGAATAGCAATAATAAAAGGTTGCCTATGACGTAATTCTGTTCTTTTTACATTAAACTGAAGGAATTTAAGAAAATCACTGTTATTCAATACACCGTTAAGTCTTATAGAGTAAAATTTGGCTATATATTAATCGTCGAGATTTTAAAGTTTTATAATTACATTCAAAAAGTAACTGATTATATGAAATTTGCTTGTCATAAGACGACACGTGATGTTTTTAAAAATATAAATAACGTAAAAATCTTTTCTGTATCCTTTCTATTTGCATGTGATGGGACTGGAAGTGAGGTGATTATAGAGATGAAAGTTCGCCTTAGCAGGCGTCGAAGTATCGCCGTTTTAAAAAACAATAAATTTATGCAAATAAATTAAAATACTTAATAGTTATGGTTATGGAACTTTAAAAATGTATATAGGAGAAACTAATGCAACTTTGTGTCCCGTACCTCACCATGTGATTGTCAGGTCTTCAGACACATTATTGCAGTCAGAATGAATGTCGGCAAAATTCAGCGCTTTGGAATCTCATTTAACGATGAGTTGCACACTGACGTCGGTTAGAGAGAGTTGTTGACGGCGCTTTCTCCGATGCTGTGGAAATGAGACAGGACTGGAAGGGATTAGTCATCTGTCCTTACACGTGTAGTCGGCTTTCCAGCGCTTTATTGTACTTCGCACAATACAAGCATGTCGCGCGTCCCGGAACTGGTCTGGCGGTTCCGCAAACCAATTCCCACCCCTTGTCAGTGGTGTCATATAGTGCAAATTATTATTATTATTATTATTATTGCTATTCTTATTGTTCATAATATTGCTATTGTTATTATTGCTATTATTATTTTCGTTATTCCTATTATTGTTATTATTGCTATTATTATTTTCGTTATTCCTATTATTGTTATTGTTGCTATTATTATTATTATTATTATTATTATTATTATTATTATTCGCTGAGACCGTAACAGGCTTTGGGCCTTAGGCTGTACTTGTTTGGACGATGATGATGATGATGATTATTATTATTATTATTATTATTATTATTATTCGCTGAGACCGTAACAGGCTTTGGGCCTTAGGCTGTACTTGTTTGGACGATGATGATGATGATTATTATTATTATTATTATTATTATTATTATTATTATTATTCGCTGAGACCGTAACAGGCTTTGGGCCTTAGGCTGTACTTGTTTGGACGATGATGATGATGATTATTATTATTATTATTATTGTTAGTATTGTTATTGCTCATATTGCTATTATTATTATTATTATTATTATTATTATTATTATTGCTATTTTTATTGCTATTAATATTTTTATTTTGCTGTTATTGTTATTGCTGATATTATTATTGTTATTATTATATTCATTATTCCTATTTTTGTTATTGTTGCTATTATTATTATTGTTACTTCCTGAGACCGTAACAGGCCTTGGGCCTTATACTTGCTTGGATGATGATGATGATGATTATTATTATTATTATTATTATTGTTATTATTATTACTGACTTGCAAATGGCTTTTAAGGAACCCGGAGATTCATTGTCACCGTCACATAAGCCCGCCATCGCACATCGGTCCCTATCCTGAGCATGATTAATTCAATCTCTACCATCATATCCCATCTTTCTTAAACTAATGAAAAAATGACATATAATTAAAAGAAAATTATATTTAATAATTATTCACTGTACTCGCACCACAACTTCTTAAAAATTAGTCACCTTGTTTCAATGACTGCCCTGCAAATCTCGGAGAGAGGAAGCAACTTCTTGGAATTTGGCTAAGATAAAGGAAAAGAACATGCAACAAAATGAAGGTTTTAAGGGAAAACTATACATTTTAATGAGGGTTTACAATGTGTTTCAATCAGCGATGGTCCATGTCAGTGTCTTCATTCTCCAACTCCTCCTTCCGCGCTTCACTTTTGTTGCCAGATATTCCAGATGAGGGAGTGTGAATGAAAAAACAAATGATGGGCGCAGCGTGCATTCTTACGATCTTTGTGTAAAAAATACTGTCTACAGTAGACATCTCTTCCGAACCACGCTGAGGACACAACGTCCTGTCCAGTACATGCTGAAAGTTTCCTCCCTTCCAAACATAAATTCTAAAAACACCCTTGTACCGACAAAAGAACAGTAGCGGTCAAAGTCCTCACTTAAACTAAGCTGTTGTCAAGCATTTTATATTACTTCCGTTGTGTGAAGTGAAGCCTTCAGTGGAATGAGGGATGGACTTTAGAGTCTGTTCCAAACTATAAAACTCAAACTTCACTGTTATTCACTTATTCAGTAGGTAATTACTAGTGACATGTTTGGTTAGGAAATGATTTAACAGACCTATCGGTAAAGGAGAAAGTAAAATGCATTCCAAATGATCTAAAAGTTCTTTAAAGTATTAAAGATGACCAAAAATGCCGAAAAAAATATAAAATTGACCTATTAGTTCTAAGACGTCAAAAATGCAACATAAGAAATTACTTTTTTACGTTGATATTATAATAGAAAGGATTTCTATACTAATAGGCATCGTCCTAATGCAGTGATGTCAAAGCAAGCGCATTTTTCTGACCTTGACGTCGTGCGCGGGCAGCAAGCGCTAAGTATGGAAAGAGGAAGGGTTGTGTATATGAATAAGCAACCTGTTGGATTAAGAAAACAGTGGTGCACAAAGTTCAAACGGAACGTGAAATTTTATGTTGTTATTTTATATGGCTTCTTTCAGTTTGATATTATCTATATTGTCTGTAAAACAAAAGTACTAATATCAATTTCTTAATATTGCAGTTGTGTTTTAAATGTTAACAACATAATAAAGAGTTAAGAAGGAATATTCACTTAAATTCCATAGTAGTATAATATTATACTGTATTAAGTGGATGAAACACATCATTCATAAAGAAAGTGATATTCCAAAGAAAGAGATTGAGTATGACATGATAAGTTGGAATTGATATTGATGGTACCTTTAGCTTTATAAAAGTAATCAATAAACTAATCAAAACAATATTACAGTACAAAGTAAAGTTACCTAGATGCTGTATATGTTTTAAGTGTAACTAATATTCCATAACAAAACTTTTTATCGCATTATGCTTTTAAGGTGATATTGGTGAGCAACTTCCTATCATCAGAATATTAAATTATTTTCTAGAAATATACTGAAGCTATACAGCTGACATTTTTACAACACATGGGCACGTATCTTTTGCTTATGATGTAACAGTAGTTGCTTTGTTAATTAATTTCCTTACAAACAATTTCCATGCGAATATTTTCAAAATTTTCAATACACTATCTTCAGTAATACGTATTTACGGTTTATTAGAGTTAGGAAAACATTCTGTAAGGCTACTAAATAAATAGGCCTATACCTGAAAATTTCACTTTTCTATTAAAAAAGTTGAGAAAATATTTCTTTTGAATAAAAAAAATCAAACTTGTGAAAAATGAGCATTAAAATTAAAATTTCATTCTTATAAAGCACTTAAACTTCTCAGACAGATCTAAAAATTACCATGGATACAATTTTAATAAGTTCTCTTCCCTTTATCTATTGAATGAGTGCTGGCCATCCCTGAATATAGCTCGACCAAGCGGCATATACCACCTCTTTCGTCTGTCTCTTTCCTTTCCACTGTAAAGCGCTCAGGCTCTCCTGAGCTGTAAAGCGCGCGCTTGCTCCTATGGGCATCAATTGACATGACTGTCCTAATGTGAAAAATAAGATGATGAATTTTCATCAACATCCGCCTCCTACTCATCAAGTTCTTTCTATTTTTTTTGTACTCATAATTAATTTTCCATTAAAAATGACTTACAGTAACAGTCAATCTCTTTTTAGTCACAATTTATTTTTGGAATCAAAATTACTTTCATTTACAACAATTACATGCATAGTTTTCTCGTTTACACTTTATAATTATTTGACTTAAAAGGGAATGTTTACAACACTCTCTTCCTCCCCCCTCCCCCCCCCTTTTATTTCATTTGTCACATATGAAATGTACCTACTTGTTTACAACGACTTTTTCTGGTTTTGTTCTATATTTCACAGGAAGGTGACTATCTCCTACATTTTTTTCTCTCCCTGGAATTACATTCCCTTGCTTTCTTTTCACGTTGTCGTTTGTTTTGATGCACTCTCCTTTCCACACATTCTTTGTCAAGGCGTATCGTTAGACCGCTGCTAAGCTTATACCAACTGTTGCCTGTCGAGTAGGAGTTCCCGTAACGAAGAAGGTGATTGGGGTCAAGTAGATTGATTAATTATTTGATCTTCCGCCTAGATACATACCCACACAACCTGTATTCTGTAGGTAATGCCTGGAGAAATGTGTCAAAGTTGCCCGGTACCCGTGCCATGCCGGTGCACAGCTTCATTCCACATGTTCGCGTAGTCATGACGCCCTCCTCGACTGCGCTTGCGCATTCCACATCTCCGAATCGCGTGTCTCCACAGAGATCGTAATCGTGACCAGCCTGGTTCGTGGTCCTCATAGTCTGTTGTTAGTATTGTCATGCACCCCAAGGTATTTACTGTATATTCCGTGGTGCACCCGGTGTTGGTTGGTATTGTGTATTATACGATTTGTCATTTTGTTGTCATGGGATTAGGGTGACTAACTCTCTCATATTTTCGGGAAATTTCCGTATTTGAGCTAATTTTTTTTATCCTCCCGAATCCGTACTGATATCCTATTTTTCTTTATTAATCATGATTGCTAATCTTTAATGTAACCTAATACTGTAGTAATAACCGATTAGTACATTATGCAACGAGCCTATAATGAAGGTAATTAAGAAGTGAGTATGGATATTTATGAAACGAGCGCAAGCGAGTTTCATAATTTTCATACGAGCTTCTTAATTACCATTATAGGCGAGTTTCATACGACTTTTTATGCTCGACCATATTTCTAACTTGATATTATTAATTTTTGAGCAATGTCCCGTATGTTGTGAGATGTGCGCAGACGCGAAAGTATTGATTTTTTCCGAGGAACAGATGTCCACATTGACCTTGCTAGGCCATAAGAACCTACAGAGATAACATTGAAATAAAATTAGACATTGAAAAACGAGATGACAAATTGAATTTATTTGAATATTATTTACAATTAACGCTAATTATTATAGTAACAGAACATAACCTTCTGCGACAGTATTGCATTTCCAGCCTCCGTGACTTTTCGCTAATTCTCTTTCGATTGCATATCCGAGAATAATCGATACTTGCGGTTTTATAACGGTAGAAAGCTGGCCTGTCATTGGCTGAACAGTTGTAACCTGAGTCGTCATTGGCTGAAAGACCTGACCTTTAATGAGTAGGTGTACTTTAATGACATGCATTAAAGGTCTGCTACCAGATGTATAATTACTACATTTCGGCATTTTCGAGCATAAAAATATATTTAGGTGTGAAACTTGGACTCTCACTTTGAGAGAGGAACATAGGTTAAGGGTGTTTGAGAGTAAGGTTCTTAGGAAAATATTTGGGGCTAAGAGGGATGAAATTACAGGAGAATGGAGAAAGTTACACAACAGAGAACTGCACGCATTGTATTCTTCGCCTGACATAATTAGGAACATTAAATCCAGACGTTTGAGATGGGCAGGGCATGTAGCACGTATGGGCGAATGCAGATATGCATATAGAATGTTAGTTGGGAAGCCGGAGGGAAAAAGACCTTTGGGAAGGCCGAGACGTAGATGGGAAGATAATATTAAAATGAATTTGAGGGAGGTGGGATATAATGCTAGAGACTGGATTGGTCTTGCTCAGGATAGGGACCGATGGCGGGCTTATGTGAGGGCGGCAATGAACCTCTGGGTTCCTTAAAAGCCAGTAAGTAAGTATAAACTGACATTAATATCCATAGTTCAATAAGTATCAATCAATGCAGTAAGTCTGTTCCTGTGATCTTTTAATATTTAGTGCAACTGTATGCACGTATGCTTGTTATGAGTTTTTTTCTTCTTTTCTTCTAGCTTGCATAGCAGGATAAAAAATTTAATTTTCTACGGCATCCTGTTGAATATAAGTAAGATTAAAACTAAGAAATGCGATTTTTTTAAAATAATTATTGCATTCAATATTGTGACCTAACACACATTTGTTGTTGTTTAGTCAGCTGTCATAAGAGACACCAATAAAGCATCACTCATTAGGCAGGTTAGCCAGGAGATAATGGGGTAGGTGGGCAGTTCCTTATTACATTAATCAGACGTTAGATATATACAAACAATTGTTCTTCCCCTGACATATCATCAAGTGAAATGTTGTGCCAGACAATAGATTTAAAGTATTTTAATTAGAACTTCCATCAGAGTTTGGATGTATTATAATTAAATAGATATGTTTACATTATTTGTAGAGCGTCGTCGTAGTGGATATCCCTCTCATTGTAATGTAGGCAACTAAAATAAGTTACGTATTTCCTAACGTGTAGCGTATAAAATAACAAGTAAATCTAAATATGCTATTAAGCATTGCTTCAACTATAAACATCTTATATTGCTTACAAATACGCAGTCCTCTGATTAAGATTCTGGCTGATGTGTACAGTACGATTATATTTAGTCCTGACAGTCGCCGGCAATGTGCGCCTGGGTCAGGCGAGTCCATTAAGTTACGCCAAGGGATGTTCAGGTTAGTCTGTCGCCTGCAGTCAGAGCGATCGGATGTCACGCATGCAGTATAGCGTTGTTTTTTCAGTACAGTTAAGCTGTACTGCATTCCTTTACCGACCGCTGTCCCTTATCTCTACTCCGGAACTCTCCCACTACTATTAATTCCCTTCTTTCGTGTCACTGAGCTGTCAGGACTAAGTAATCGGTCTGTACATCTAATGGAAATACATCTCATTTGACGATGTATGTCAGAGGAAGAACAATTTATTGTTTGTATGGATCTGAAGTCTGACTAGTGTAATATGTAGCTAGTCGGCGATTTATGCAATGGAGGGGGGAAAGGAACTGGCCACCCTACCCAATTATCTCCTGGCCTAGTTGCCTGATTAGTGGTGCCTTCATGGTATCACTTGTGAGATTCAGACCTTACTCTTATACAGAATGTTTCATAAAAGATGATAAAAAAGTAGGGATGAGAAATAAAAACGAAGTGAAGCAAAAAAAGTTCCAGTAAACATGGGTTCACAAAGTAATCGTTTAATTCCTTTTTTTTTTTTTTTCTGATTGGAGCCGCCAGTGAACAGAGCGTTTGGATACGGTAAAGTCGCAACATGCATGCTTCGTACGTACAGTACGATTATTTAGTCCTATCAGTCACCGACAATGTGCGCCTGGGTCAAGCGAGTCCATTAAGTTACGTCAAGGGGTGTTCAGGTTAGTCAGTCTTTTACTTTCAGAGCGATCGGATGTTACGTATGCGGTAGAGGTGTACTGCATTTCTTTACTGACCGCTCGCTCTCATCTCTACTCCGGAACTCTTCCCACTACTCCTCTTACTTCCCCTCTTTCGCGTCGCTGAGCTGTCAGGACTAAATAATCGGTCTGTATGCCTCACTTTTCCCATCCCATTTCGTTCTAAGTGTGAGACGATATCTAAACAGACGATGTGGTGAATGGTGGATAGGTAGAGGAGGACCTGTACCTAGATCACCAGGTTTAAATCGTTCGGATTTTTTTATGGGGTGATTAAAAAATCTTGGTTTACACAACAGACAAGACCACACCTGAAGAATTACAGCATCGGATTGTAGATGCCTTCCAGCAAATGGAGATATACCCAGGACTGCTCGAGAGCATTCGCGGTTCTTTGCGGAGACGACTAGACGCATTCAATTGCATGATCAGCATTCTGAGCACCTGCTGTAAAATTCTTCAGTTAACATGTTCATACTGTAATGTATATTTTTTGTCCACAAACTTTGCTGCTGTTCAAACAAAAAATGTTCTTTTGTGTATGTTCAATCATATTTTTTGTGTTGTTGAAGCCAAACTTATGTATTTTACTGTCTCGTGATTAATAAATTAAATAAAATTGTCACTGCTTTTGTTGGAATTGTTACTTAGTATTCAACGAACTCCAACACAAAATGGCATTATGTCATAAGCTGTTAATTTGCGTACCCATGTTTAGTGCAACTTTTTTGCGTGTTTTTGTTTTTACTTTTTATCCCTACATTTTTACCTTCACTTTTGAAACACACTGTATGTTAATTTATTTGTAGGTTATTTCTAATAACAGAATAAATTTTATAGGTTTATTCTTTATTGTATATGAAGAATCCACTGCGAGAATGATGGATGTCACTTTCTTGTCGAAAATGAACCAAGACTGTCAAAGCATAGCTTAAGACAGAGGCTATAGAATGTTCATAGAGAGTTATATGGCATTAACACTGTCATTGTCCAGTAATGATCGGAAAATCACAATTAAGCTTCGAGCGCTAAGTATTTCAAACTTTCAATTGCTTCTCCTGCAAAATGTATTCCAAATGACATCCATCATTCTTGCAGTGGACTCTTCATATATGTTAAAAGATACGTAAATAACTTAAGTTATATTAAAAAGATGGGGATGTCGGCTAAGAAGACGCCTATACACAGTACCTAAATCTATCTTCTAAACTCCGAGCGCTCTATAATATAAACGATTTCATCAATGAATCCTGGCTTCACATCCAACACATTCGGATCGGTTCAGATCTCACAATGTTATGCGCATAAAGTGGACGCCGGGGCGCAGTTTACGAGGCTTGTTTTACCCCACCCGTCTCTCGGTTGTGTAATATGATATATAGACTGTTATACAGGGACATCATTTTATTTTTACTTCAATTTTTATTGTACCTGAGTTTTTGAATGTACTTCACTCCCACCCCTTCTACTAATGAAGTTCCCCTCTACACACAGACCCAAGACCGCATATAGTAAACAGCACTGGGTGAGTATAGTACGTTCCAGAAATATGTTCGCGTTTTATAGTGACGAAAGAGCTTTCAATATTGAATCATATTTTCGCACAGGTACTGTCCGTTTGCCTACGTCGCATCCCTATTTCCTCCACCTGCTTCTGTTCGCCCCTCTGCAAAAGCAGGGCTGTCTTAGCTCTTTTCTGAAAACATTAATTTCTGTTAGGAATTGGACGTTTACGTAATATTATACAACTGTTTAAAATAACTTAAATAAAAAGGCCTCGTTAAGTAATTCACTGTTACGTGATTTTTCCCCCTTTCTACGATCCTGCGACATAACCACTTGCACGGACAGTAGATAGCATGTCTGAGTAATTTTATCTGTGCAGTCGGGCAGAAGTGAAGATTGAATTTACAGTACATAAGGTACTCTTTTATAGAGTAGGTACAGAATTATCTCAACATGAGTTACTAGTACGAAGGACGAAACTGGCAATTGGAATTACATGCAATAGTCTATAGTACGATAATATGCACAAAAGAACTGAAGCCTGTATCGAAATGAACGGCCACCATTTTCAAAAATGTTTTTAAATATCCATATTATGATTGTTTTTCAATTTAACTTCATTCCCTATATTGTACGCTAATGTGCTGTAGACAGTATACAGTACTGTATTAAGATTAAACAAAAACCTAATGAAAATTATCGAACTCAAAATCGCGATATTTCCTAGTTTACATAAATGGATGAACTACTTTTCTTCCCTCCTATACCTAGTAAAGTGATTTGTTTGTGTGTTACGCAAGTATCATCGAACTACAGTCGTGGAAGGGGGAGCAATCTGTGTTTCCGGTTCTCTAAAGGTATAGCCAGGTTAATATTAAAAATGTTAGTAAAAATAAAATGATGTCCCTGTAGAAATAAACTGTATTCTCATCCACTGTTTCTAAGCAATACGGGCTATATCTTGAAAGAAAAGAGAATGTGAGGAAGAAAAGAAGAAAAAGAAGAAAGTATTAGTGACAGCTCTATCATTGTGTGTACAGGCTCTTATTGTGGAGATACGATAGTCATGTGGAAATGTCTGTAATTTCGCAG
This sequence comes from Periplaneta americana, assembly GCF_040183065.1. Taxonomy (NCBI): domain Eukaryota; kingdom Metazoa; phylum Arthropoda; class Insecta; order Blattodea; family Blattidae; genus Periplaneta; species Periplaneta americana. The sequence goes on from NC_091122.1 coordinate 53,924,242, forward strand.
ACTAATGGCAGTAACTCCAGCACCGACAGTTGTCACACTGATGGGGTCCACTCTCGCCTGCAGCGAAGTTCTAAACCTGCAAATTACTAGGCCTATAGGACATCAATCTGAAGACAATAGTGGCAGAGAGTGATTGTGTGGGACTCGCTGGACACTGACCGACTGAACTTGGTCACGGTCATTACGTAACGCAGTTGCAATTCTTCTCACGAGGTTTTCGCAATGCTGTTTGCTTGTTTCTGTGTTTTAAGTCATTAGCGGTTGCCCAACTCTCCTCTGTTTCCACACAAGCTGGAAGTATTTATGCTTGTTGCCATGAGCTTGCAATCTGGCAGTCATTGTTTAATTTGTCAGAGCACATCCATAACTCAGTTATCGGTTCCAAAACTACGATAGGCCCTACCAAGGTTTTTTTTCTTCTTTAGTACATATTATTTAAAACGCTCTTAATTGAGCCTATATTGGTTACCAGGCGTCCCCGTTTCCCGGGGACTGTCCCCGAATTTTGCTTTCTGTTCCCGCACAAAAGTCCCCTGATTTATCATTTTTCCCAGATATCCCCGAATTTTAATTGTTATTTATTAATATGGTTTAATGATCTTCGCTAATTGCTATGATAAATGTTGCTAATGCAAATTTTCCGCGTTTCCATGATGCAATAATTAAAACTGAAGGTAAGGCATACCTGTAATCCAGTCTTCCTTTGTTATCGACGTTACTAAAACACTGAACTCAAGGAAATAAGGTAAATTTATTTCACCATCCATCAAGCAACTTTTGGACATCTTTAGAAAAAATTGGCTCTTATTTCACAGCGGAGTTCTTACTGTTATTTTTTATTTTTATTTATTTAATCTGACTGACAGGATTAAGGCCATAAGGCCTTCTCTTTCATCCTACCAGGTAGCACATAAAAATACAAAAAAGAAATACAAACACAGATTAAAATAATACATATTAAATTAAAGCCCTATAGAGAGTCAACAGAGTCAAAAGTACACTATAGAGCTCTCATCGAGCTAATACAAGAAAAAAGAAAGAAAACGGAGATAGCAATGATGATAATGATAACTGATGATAATAATAATAATAATAATAATAATAATAATAATAATAATAATAATAAATACATTACATATTAATTGTCAATTTTGCAACAGCACAGTTACAATATTTACTATATGTCATGGGTTAAGGCGAAGTTGCGCAACCTGACAGTGTTCAACAAGCAATTCCATGAACTAGAATGTGATTCTTTAATTTAAATTTGAATTTTGATATTGTCCGACAGTCTCTGACATGGTCAGGGAGAGAGTTCCAGAGGCGTGGAATAGATATGCTGAAAGATGATGAGTAGAAGGATGTTCTGTGCAGAGGTATAGAGAGAAGGTACATGTTCTGGGTTCGAGGTAGTGGAAGGTAAACAAAACGAGATGCTAGGTAAGAGGGTGTGGAGGTGTGTTAGTGTCTGTTATGAATATACTCCGTATCCCAGCTACCTATAAACTGGAATGAAGTTGCCTGATTCGAAGTATATGTGACGTCACATCGCAGGTACAGTAGGATTATTTAGTCCTGACAGCCTCTGGCAATGTGCGCCTGGGTCAGGCGAGTTCTTTTAGTTACGCCAAGGGGTGTTTGGGTTAGTCAGTTGCTTGCCTTCAGAGCAATCGGATGTCATGCGTGAGGTATAGCTGTATGTTTCCAGTACAGTTAAGCTGTGCTGCATTCCTTTACCGACCGCTCGCCCGTATCTCTACTCCGGAGCTCTCCCCACTACTCCTATTTCTTCCCCTCTTTCGCCTCGTCGAGCTGTCAGGACTAAATAAACGGTCTTTACAGGTATAAGCTCGCGCAAGAAACGATTACCGAAAAGCAATGATGGCGTTTCTGTCTGTTTTGACATGTGTATGCAGGCACGCCGAGGGGGGAGAGATGCGAGCTGATGAAAGTCCAATCTCTTCCAAGAAGATGAACAAATGAGGACATTGCTGTGGAAATAAAGAACGTAGCAAGAGAAAAATTCGAAGCTAATTAAACGCGCAACATATGTTTACGAATGAAATAATAATACCGTGCGATAAAAGACACGTATTCACAAGCAATGGAACAAACTAAAGTCGTAATGTAACTATCACAACGCAAGACTGATTCTATCGATGTCATTTCTCTTCCGACTGTACTCTTGAATATCATTCAAGTTATATCGTGACCTTTCCTGTCGCCCGCTCTTCCTTATCGCAGTGTTTGATTCGCATTTCTTCCGTCGGTAATCCGTGGTTGCGAGACCTATACGTTCGTATATAAAATAATTACACATCCTCTCCCCTCTTCCTCTAGGTCTAGAAAGTCATAACAGGAACGCAGTCATAGTGAGTAGTTTTATCGATCACTGCTCTTACTAGTCGTATTATTTAAATAACTACATCTTTGTGGCTGATTGAAGGTTCATTATAGAGGTAAAATTCCTTAGGTAAGACGCTCAAGGGCATAGTTGAGGATATTTGTACTAATATTTTCACTGTCAATATAGACAACAATACATATAAATTGTGCAAAATAAACGTAAAAGTGACAAAAACAGTGCACTGAAAGACACTGCAATATCAGAAGGCACAAAATTGGCGGAATTTCAACGTAGCAGACGGGGAAAAAATGGCTTTGACGGGTGACAGATTTTCTGGCGGAAATTACGATTTACATCGTCTTTTGACATCTTTAGCTGCTGTAATTTTAATTATTTAATTTTTGGGGGATTTTACTTTTTATTTGAACAGCCCTGCCTGTTCCGTACTTTGTTTAAGAATCCCCTGTTTCAGATTTCCTCGTAATCAAGTCATGTTGAGGAATGATTATTGTAATCAGAATTGGTAAGTTGTGTTAAAATTTACCTATATATACTGGGTCTTTTTTTTATTTTGACGGATTCTGACGGATTTCCAGGTGTTATACTGACGGGGATACAATTTATGTGTTGGCAACACTGGTTACCTAGCCCGCCAGTAGTGATGAGTAACTCGCTCTTAGTCTATTTACTTTTTGCAAGGGCCAAAATCCCTGAATCCAGGTGTACTTCGTTGGTATTGGCAGTCTACTTATCCAGAGTCTGTTTCCTTATTTCCTAATAGACCTCTGTGACTGGCCACTCCTCTGTGTGTTCATCATATTCCTCACTGATTACAAAATGTTAACCCAAGAACAGTTGAGTTAAGTGAACTGGTTATTACCGCCCACTTTAACGGAGAAAATGTGTCTTCATTTAAACAAAAAGGACGGTATTTCCATGTCTTTATTTTAAAGATGACCAATGCTTAGGATACTCTGTTATCGGAATGAGATGACGCTGCCCTCTAAAGTCACTTTCCTGCGATTCTCGCTAAGTGGCTCTGTCGGTTTCCGTTTTCCTCTGCCCCACCAGAGAGCACCGGATTCCTCAGCCTTCACGTCACCTTCCATCTAGCCAGGGTGAATGCTTGCCGCTGTGTACGTAATAAGGTTAATTCGTATGGCTTGGCACCGCCGTCCGAGACCATTAAGCTAGGAAACAATTGAATCGTTATTGCCTGTTATGAGTACAGCTAGTCACAGCCAGCTTAGATGCTCATCGCTATGGAAGTCGCACGCTTGAGTGACCACGCAGAAAGAGGAGAATCGAAGTGATTACGCAGTTTCAATGGGTCAGTCTCCACCCTAAAGTGTTAATTCCAGGACGTAGTAAGATTGTTGTCCCGCGCCGTGACGTCGTGGTCTAAGACAGCGTTTCTCAAACTTTTTTGAAGTGAGGACCACTTTTTAAAATCGGAACAGTTCCGCGGACCACATTACTCTTGTTCCCTTCAAAAGCAAATTTATCATTTTCGTAGCATATTTTAATACCAGTATATTTATATTTTAAAATTGAATTAAGGTTCGGCACTTTGGTCCTCTGTTACGAATTCGGGTATTCCCTGGCTGGATTACAGGCGCGGCGCCAGATGTGCAGGAAAACAACACGTATATAGATAGTGCTTTAAATCCCTCTTTTGTTGCTGAGAGTAGAGTGGGAAGTCGATAGACGGGTAGGGTAATAAATTTCATAAAATGTCTGTACTTGGAGAAAAAGTGAAATTCTATTGCCTTGTGTCATTTCGAAACTCTGAGATTTTAAGCTATAGTGTGATACGCAATTCGTTCGAATTTTATTTTTTCTTCTTTCTTTTTTGAAGAACCACAAGGGCAGACGAGGACCACAAGTGGTCCGCGGACCATAGTTTGAGAAACGCTGGTCTAAGGCATCCTACCTAGGACTCGCGTTACGGAATGCGCGCCGGTTCGAGTTCTCGTGGGGGAAGAAACTTCCTCATGCATTTTTGGCCAGTGTATGGAATCTGTGCCCACTCAGCATCTTGATGCACTTGGGGAGCTACGATAGGTAGCGAAATCCGGTTACTTAACAAGCTATTACGCCTGGGGAGGATCATTGTGCTAACCACATGATACCTCCATTCTGTTTGGATGATCGTCCACCTCTGCTTGCGGCATGTGGGCGTGAAAACAGCTGCTGTAGCACCACGGATTATTATTATTATTATTATTATTATTATTATTAAAGACCCATCTTTGGACAGAAAAGTAGTAATAATAATAATAATATGATATTTATTATTATATTATAGACCACAAAGTACATACAAGTAATCAATTGAACCCTTACATTACACACTTTATAATAATTTTTTACACAAAAATATAGTATTATTTAAATACAATTTCTACAATTTACATATTTAATAAACCATTTTTTTTATCTTGCACTTGCTTTCAGTTTTGTGCAATTTGGTTACAATCGGTATTTGTTCACCTTCCTATTTCTTTATTTATTTATATATTTATTTATTTTCTTTTTTTTTTCATTCAATTCTACTTCATTTGTTCTTTCCATTATAATTTTTTTAGTCAAAAAAGATATAAACCTAATTGCTTTTGCAATTTTGTGTTATTATTATTCATCAGTTTTTTATAGCTATTTCTTTATTTATTTGTAGGAACTTTTCATTTATAAATTTCATCCATATATCTTTTGTATTTTGACTTTCAAGAACACTGTGAATGTCATCTTCTCTCCGTCCACATAATGGACATGTGCCTTGAGGTATATTGCCTCTATTACTTCTTAATTTCCATATCCCCAGTCTGAACCAGGCTAGTCCAAATCTTTCTTTCATATTCATATTTTCTATATATGTACTTCTTCCCCATATTTTTAATAATAATAATAATAATAATAATAATAATAATAATAATAATAATAATAATAATAATAATAAAAATATTTATTTATACTGGTAGAGTTAAGACCATAGGGCCTTCTCTTACACTCTACCGGGTCACAAAGTATACAAGCAGTAAAAATTTAACGAAAAGTTGAACATAATACTAACATATTACAAAAAATAATAATAATAGCATAACAAAATCGACACTAAACAACATGAAAATAATATCATAATAGAAAAAAGAAAGTAAAATATATTGGAATATAGTAAAAGCAACTCATTTAGTACAGACTGAAAAACGTAAGGAAGAATATAACAAAATGTAATGTAATAAAATAATAATAAAAAAGAAAAGAAATACGAAAATTAAATAAAATTCACAATAAAAAGGGTATGATAATAAATTGATCTGGCGATCAAGAGAACAAAAAAGGGGAAAGGAAGAAAAAAAAAATTTACAAAGCTATCGGAGAAAAAAGGGCTTATAATTGAAAGGAATTTGAATTGAAAAAGTGCAATTTTACTTTAATTTTTAAACTAGACAATGTCCGACAGTCTGTGACATGTTGCGGTAGAGAGTTCCAGAGATGAGCTGCAGAGACGGTAAAAGATAAAGAGTAGAAGGATGTTCTGTGTTTAGGAATGGAGAGTGTGATATGGTGTTGTGAGCGAATATCTATTTCTGTATATTATTTCCATAATAATAACTCCTCGTCTGTGAATAGGGTCTGTAGTTCACAGAGGTCGATAAATAAAAGATTGCATACCAACCAGCTTGTCCACTTATTACCGTCAAAATTCGGTCTACGTGGAACAGCAATATTGCAGGCTATGCATTATTATTCAGTAAGCTAGGATTAGGGAAGGAGAACTTTCAAATTGGCAACACTGGTTCCCGGGAATGTGGGAGGAAGTCAGAGCTCTGTGGTAGTGAGAGGAATTTCGGAAAACAAACGGCTTCATTGTGCCACCGGGCTGTCCATTCATAACCGCTCTTGGCGCTGTAAATTAGTCCTTCGAGAAGCCTGTGGGGAGAGGGTGGCTTTGACGTCATGACCCCGGGTCAGCACTCATCTGTCAGCCGAGCATTCCGAGCGGTTCAGCTATGTATAATTATACAATTCCACTGATGATAGAAAGTCCCTGCCTTCACCATGTCACCAGTTGAAGAGGCTGTCCTTCTCTCTGTTTATTTTTTTGTTTAACTCTGGAGTTGGATTGGAATTGATCGACCTGTCTCCTTTATTAGAAGCAATTTAATTAATCTCATCGTCACTTGCAAAGTGAAGTGTGGTCATAGGATTGTGGGTTTATTATTAATAAACCTTTTCAATATTTATTTTCTAATCTGAACTTGAAGTTTGAAGTGCAAAAACAACTTGTTTTACACACTTTCATTATACTGAAGAAAAACACTCTTTGAATAAACACACACGTAATGGGTGGAAGATTTAGAGACGGTTTCACCAACGTATGTTAAAACTTAACCAATTCTTATACTGATTTAACAATAAATTTAACAAAACAAACAACAGTTTTGTGAACAGTTGTTAATAATAATATGCCTGGGTTAAATCCCAAATCTCTCCGCAGTGCATATGAAGAGAAAGCATATGTCATTGTTGATAGTGATTCGTCCATCGAACTGGGACGTTAAGCCTGGCGGCCCCCTTGGTGCTCTTCGACAGGCACCGGGTTTCCCCTTCACCCTTCTCCTCCTCCACTTCATCATCATCATCATCATCATCATCATCATCACTCATTCCAGACACTACACACTTACACATACACTCATCCTAATACACTACATAATTCTCCACAGATATACATCATATACAGTGTGGCCAGCCGAAATGGTGTACAACTAGAAAATGTGTCACAGTCCTGCCATCTATCCGCAATATGCGGAACCTCAATCACGTAAAGTGGTTAGACACATACATACATACATACATACATACATACATACATACATACATACATACATACATACATACAATTTGTTGAACGTTACTCTTTAATCAATATTTTTGGAATTGTTGTCACAAAACATAAGAAATTAGTGGAACGTAACCATCTAATAAAGATTTTATACTCAGTTTTTTAAGACTTGAAACAAAATTAAATTAAATATATATCTACCAATTTCCAAAATCCTTAGAATCACTGAAAATTATTCAATTCTTAAATTAAAATGACACAGCGTTTATAGCTTTAATGTTAGCTAGGTTTGTCAAGCTATCTAAATAAGAATATTGATTTTTAAATATAAAAATTCATTAGGCTACCGGTATATAAAATAATTAAAATAATTTTGGGAGGTTTATTTTTAAGGGTATTAAAAAGGTTCTAATTCATATCATTCTCATTTCCGTAAGTTTTAATTTGATATGTAAATGAACTTAGAAAATTTTAGTGCTGGTTTTGTAAATTTGAAAGGCAGAAAATGTAAAGAAGAAAATAAATAATAAGAACGAAATTTAACTTGACACCCCCTTGCGCATGGGTCCATTTGATTCAATTTTTATCAATTTATAGCTGGAATATAGGAATTATATATCATTTTCAAGAAGAAACTTACAGCATTCATTTGCAATTAAAAGCTCAAGTAGGCTATACAAACCATATCCTTTTAAGCGGAAAACACAGGACTTTGATCTACGATGAAAAATCATTTAAATCCATTTTTATCAGTTTAGGATATTAGTTAAGTACAAATTTGGATTGCATTAAGAAGTATCGATTATTTAATCTATCTTAAGTAAGAATCACTGGTATTATATATGTTATTTTAAGGGGACATAGAATTGCCTGTTTTGTCAAGGTTAAATTTTGTCTTACATGAGGATCTTCTTCTAGAAAACTGTTGAAACTAGACAGCTGATTCTTTTAAAGCTCACAAACACATAATTTGACTTTATGCTGAAACAGTAGTTTTTCTTTAATTTATTTCCTTACAGAGAATATTTTTCCCCCCATTTGTATTCTTTTTTTTTTAATTTTCAGGAAATTACCCTCTGTAACATCTCGAAAGTTAAAGATTTTCGAAAACATTGTTTTAGTACGTCTAAAATATCCGAATAAATATTTATTCCAAATTTAAGCTTTATAGAATAAATTGGAAATGGAAAAAGGTTCGTGTCGTATGGAAAAACTAAACTAGCGGGAAATAAGCGTTAAAATATGACTTATACACATGTATACGTCCCCTTGTAAAACAAAAAGTTAAATTGTATGCAATTTTAGTATAATAACATTCAATATACCATTTTGAAGAGGAGAAATGAAAGAGTAAATTTAAAAAATAAAAATATAGGCCTACATAATTCTGCGTCCAAAATCCGTTAATTTTTTAAGAATTGATTTAAAAATTTTAATCTCTATACCTCTTCCCGGATAATCGAAAAGTGAATATGGATACGATTTGGGTAAGCTATAGTCATTATGTGATATACCTGTCAAAGAGAGGAAAACCAAATAATATATTGGCAAAAATAAATAAATAAATATTTACACCCAAAATTTAATTCCATTCCTCTTTAAAGCAGGAACGAAGGGCTTTCTTTTTCAATAAAAACCTTTTTGTCAGAAAATGTCATTTCAAATTAATGTATTTAATATTGAACAAATTTATAAGTATACGCTGTTAAAATTTTATCATAAAAATCGTAATAAGTTTGTATTACAGACACACAATTATGACACAAGACGAAATATTAATTCAACATTAGTAGAACCTAAATGTCTCACATCTGCTGGTCTAAAGCATAACATAAATTTTGGCCCTCGGTTGTACAATGCTTTAACTAAATTACACCCAGAACTTCTAACATGTAACACACTAACATATAACAAGAAAATTAGAAACGTGTTAATATCTTCAATTTGATTAAATAAATTTATAGCCTATGTGTGTGTATTAATCAACCTATATTATATTTGTATTCTATAATTTTTAAATATATATTAGTCCTACTTTTCACGTGCGATATTATTCTTCTCTAGTGTTAATATTATATTATATAATTCCATTGCCGCTGTAATTATATTTTAGTTCCTATTTTATTTTACTTATTTATTTATATTATTATTATTATTTATTTTAATATTATATCTGAACTGCGACCGAGCACGAGCGCTGCTCATTCGGTCTCAAATTGTGTTAATACTACTGTAACTTCATTTTATATTGCTTGTATTATTTTATTTGAATTTCTCTTTGTTTGTTTTGTAATTATATTTCTTTATTCTGTATATTTGAATTTAAATAAAATTAAAAAAATTAAATAACTTATTAAGGTGGGCACTCACTGACCGGGGAAAAAAAATTTGTTCGGCACGTTCGGATTTTTATTACAGTATCGCTCACTTGTACGCATTTCCGAATTGGTTATCAAATAGTGTTATTACTTACCGCTAGAGCGCGTTATTTCATTGCAGTGTTCTGGACTGAATTTGGAAATAAAATGAATAACTCTGTAACTTAAATAAACTATGGAAAACATACCTGGTTGATTCATTATTTTCCCAATGTCATCCAGTAGTATATGTTCTTTTTGCATTTTAGATTGTTATAATTCAAATTCGATAAATTGTAAAGTTCTTCATACGGTTGAATAGGGTGGAGTGAAAATATGAAGTTTATGGAATCAAAATGTAATACCAGAGAAAAGTTGTGGGGTGATATCATAAAGAACAATGCAAAATATATTTTCTCTAGATTAATATTTAGAGGTGTCCCAAGAGCATCATATTTTGAAATTTTCACAAAAATTTGAGGTTCAAATTTTTTAGCGAGAGAACATTCTCCAGTGATTTATTCCGAACAGGATAGCAGGAACATGTTAAGAAATACATGTTAAGACTCTGCATATTTTTGGTTCGCTGTTACTTCATCTTGAAGTGTCACAAAAACCTCAATTTATAAGAGAATTGGGAATCATTACAAAACTCTTAGGTATGATAAAATTAATATAATAAATTTAATGGAAATTCATTCTTCTTATGTTGTCGGTTATTTAAATCAGAATGTCTCTAATACAAGAAATCTGACCTTCTACTCTGAATTCGCAATGCCAGAGGGGCTGCACTCATCGCAATTACCTACCTATTATGACGTAATGAAATATTATCTATGGGTCAAAAATGAATTAAAATCTGACTTCAAATCAAAAGAATCTATTGTTGGAGAGATTTCAGAAAGAGTTGCTATCAAAACTAAATAAATCCAGGTAAAGGCATAAATTCCGAAAGTCACTTATATAAGAATATTACAACTGATTCGTGCTTACCATGATCAATACACAAACTTAATGAAGCCTTGTAAGAAATGACGACATAGTGACGACAAATAAAATGACAACATTGCAAAATTGAAAAAAAAAGAAGCGAACAAACTACTTGATATATGCTGGTGCAAATGCAAAAGAAAAAAATTAATACTGTAGTCCTAATTGTGATAAAGACCGCCGTGTTCCAAAACAAGAAAGAATGTTTTACTAGAGCAAAGAACTGAAAGAAGGATGATAAATAATTGGACCTGTTGATTTAGTTACCACTCAGAAAGAAATGAAAAAGAAAACAAGAATAAATTATAACTAAAAAAAAAATAATGGACTAAAATGGAAGTTTTGTCATATTTTATGTAAAATGCTATATATTTTGTCCGTTTGGATCCCCTAAAAATACTGTATACTGAAACTCCAATTTCAAGTCTTCCAAATAAAGTTTAAATATGTGATTTTACACAAATTCATTAGCCATGTAATTAAAACAAAATAATAGAACGAATATACAAAGAGGCAAACAAATTATAATGTTAAGAAACTTCAAAGTCTTTGGGGCACCTCTAAAATTAAATTTAGAAACTCCATATTTTTAACATTCCTAAGTTAAGTGAAAATGCAGATTTTTGCAACTATTCATTTAGAAAACAGATAAAAACAATTTCATGCATAGATTCACTCCACCCTACTGTTGAACTAACAAAATAAGCTTCGCGTCATCCCTTTCATTTATACTTACGGTCTTACTAATAAAAACTCTATATACAGACGTTTAACTGTCTTATACTTATACAATTAGTAGCTCATTTATACGTCGTGTGTAAATTCCTTACTAATAATCACTACATACGTCGGTTATAACAATATAACTTTTACACAGCTACGTCATAGTTTCGTCATTACTTTGATACGAAAGGTAATAGAATATCTGAGGTTCTCTATTGCATCCGGTAGAGAGCTCTAGTGTGGCGTGTTAAGTATCGATAGTACAACTGGCTCTAATCGATTACCACACTATATTTTGGTCAAAGAGTACAAGCTACAGCAATATTATTATAATTATTTTGTGCTCTTTGGTTTGTTCTTCTGTGGTTACAAGGCAACCATCATCATAAAATGACAGTCGATACGAACAGCTGTTAGAGGGGCGGCCATTTTTTCTCTATATACAACGCTTAAACAAGGGGTTTCGTGTATATAATTATTGCAAAGCAATTACCATTGTAGAGTTACAGCCTGTTTATACATCCATTGCTTATGCATGGTTTATTAGTAACGTTTTCTGTCTCAACTCTGCATAAGTCCCTTATAAAAACTGTACACGGTTTATTAATAAGACTTTAACAATATAACCGAGATTGGAGAGCTTGCAATCGATATAATTGTCATGACCTTCCTTATTTCAATCTTGGCCCGTACGAATATGGTGTGGAATTCTCTAGGCAGAATTCTGAACAGAATTCGATCATGCAGAGGTGATACGACCAAGTGGGAGGTGCTCCATTTAAAATAGTGCAAATAATAAAAATCCGAACGCTTCGAACGAATCCATTCCTGTAAGTGAACACCTACCTTAAATGTACATAACAGTACATACCTTAAAACCTCAACAAAGTTGTTAAAATCTTAACTATGGCTGGTGTAAATAACGCTGTAGATGCTTGCAGACCTTTAACTGTACGTCGTCAGGAGAGAGATGTAAGGATTAATTATTTCAGAAGTCTGCCTCAGGACGATTTTTACTGAGGTTCAGACTCCTGAAAACAGTTATCAGGAAGGTAGTAGACGAATTTTGCGAGAGGTTAGAATACACAAGAGAAATATGCCTCCCTCTCCCATGCTGCAGATATTAATTACTCTAAAATTTTAATCAGAAGCTCTTGCGGTAACTTCCTCACGGCAAATTAATTCATTAGTAACCCGCACCCTCACGTCAACCTTTGCATTGATTTTCACACCGTTTATTATCTTACATTCCACAACACATTTATATTCTGTTACCAATTCCACTAACAGAGACTTTTCCGTGTTGGTAAAATTGGATCCTTCGTTTTTATTCACATCATCAGTTTCGCATTTCGCTTTTAATAATGGATAATAATAATTGCCCAAGAGATCGTAATGTTATACTAATTTTCTCTTGTGATGCGGGTGAAACTCTTTCAGAAGAGCTTCTGTTCTGAGACGGCCTTACTGATTCATTCTATTCGTAATTTTCCCGAGAGTTCGAACTACGTGTTTGCTAACATCCATCTGGAAATCGGTGGTGGAATCCAAATACACGAAACAATGTCAACATAGTTATTAAATTTGTAGCTTTGTTAAGGGGTTAGGTACAGCTTACAGCAGTAAAATGTTTGGAAATATTCAACTTTTTTTTTCTCCATTACTGTATCTTGTACAATAATGAAAATTGGTACGTGTAAAACACTGTCCTTCTGCTGTATGAAAAAATTATTTTTACGATTTAAAAAAAAATTATTTATATATATATATATATATATATATATTTTTTTTTTTTTCAAAATTCAAAATGATGGCCGTTTATTGTGCAGCGATGGAGCGTTTCCCTCATAATTTATAAACTTGTTAATTTTTCATGTTCTCTCACTTTTATTTTATCGCTGAAACTCATGTTTACAATATCATGCTCTTTCAACTACATTCCTTAATAAATAATATATATATATTTTTTATTTTGTGTTAGAAGAAAATACGAGCATAGATATTATTTTCATTCTTCCTCTTCCCTCTTCCCCTCCTATTCATATCTGTGATTAAATTTCTTTCTTATGACGCAACACACAGCTCGCTCACTAGCCAAACAACCAAGGACAAGGGCCATTAATGCTGAATCGAGCTTTGCAGCTTGAGAACATTAGTAGTCTTCATGCATTGGAGTTCTAACTGCGATGTTAGCGTTGGATATTGAAGTAGAATTCCAGCTAAAATGCGGTCATCGCAGTCGAACAATCCCTTGTTAAAATTTATGAAGTCGTCTGCCAGATTCGACCTCTGAATAAATCTTAACCGACGGATTCACACGAAGAAGACCTTGGCAGTGGTGGGAGTTCGAGGAACTGGTCTCAAGTGGCTGTGCCTTTTGATTCGGGGAATTGGGAAGCATCTAGAATCAGGCCTTGGGAGGTTTCAGTATGGTAATGGCCATTGTTGTGCAGTTAACTGGGTTTGCAGTAGCGTGGTAACGCGCAGTGAGGTGTCGTCCCAGCTAGTCTCACTTCCGGATATTGTGGCACACAGCTGCCAGTCCGCGCAACAATGCGACTTCCCCTGCTGCATTTCACATTCCGGAATCCAGGATGTCTCTAATTTATCCATCCGCGCATGCGAACGTTTCCTAACTCTTCGTCATACTGCCGTCGACATCGCCGCCCCAAGATTTATGTTTCTATTTGCGTTTCATAATTTTCCATTAGCATTCTGCCAAGAGAGACGTCCATACCTATAGCGCTGCTCTGTATATTACAGCGGCTATACAGTTGGGCTTCATTTTGGTTTTACAGTAATCAGAACGATTACTGCAATGCAATATGTATGTATGTATGTATGTATGTATGTATGTATGTATGTATGTATGTATGTATGTATGTATGTATGTATGTAATGTAATGTAATGTAATGTAATGTAATGTAATGTGTGTACACTAGCGTTAAAAGATATCTGACCTACGATTTTATGATCGTGTAAACGAACGTTCCAACCACGGAATAAGTCGGAACCAAAGATATAAAAAAATTGACAAACTATGAACGAGTTCCGCTAGTGCTCAATAAGTGGCCTCATTATTGATGCAGTTAAATAGTGTAAGGAAATATGATTATGTAGATTAAGCGTAAATTATTCTCATAATTGACAATATCAGCGGTTTCCCGCAAAACCCAGTGTTGTTTTGCAATCAGTAGAATGGGATAAAAAATTGAATTCTATAATGCGCGTTTATTTATGTACAATTGGCAACACTGACAATTATCTTCGCCATCTATTCACAAAAGTAATAACTTAAGAAGCCACACTTACACTAACAAATTATCGATCACAAATGATTACTAGGGCCAGATACCTTTGAACGTCAGTGTATGTATGTATGTATGTATGTATGTATGTATGTATGTATGTATGTATGTATGTATGTATGTATGTATGCATGCATGTTGCTCAAATTCTAGCACGCTGGTCTTTCATCCAGGCAACCCGGGTTCAATCCTCGGCTAGACCGTGATGGAATTTATGGTGGACAACGCAGACGTTCCAGGGAGGTCTTCTCCGGGTATTTTCCTTTCCCTTCTATCATTCCACCAGCTCATTTCATTAATCATCTGCAATAGTAAAAATAGACTTGGGTAATGTCTTGGGGGTTGTACGAGTTTCCGATCTTGATATAGGAAGGGTTTGAGGCTCCTGGCCCCTGGAGCTTACCAAGCTGCTCGTGTACGGATGGGACCTGGCTGTATCAGGAGCCGAGGCGGGATGGCCCACCTTTCAGAGTCGGATTTACGAATGCCACCCATGCCACGTGTTGAACTTGGATAATAATCGCATATACAGCGTGTTTCATAATCCTTATTACAAACTTCTAGGGGTTATAGAGGGGACTAAGTAGATAAAGTTTTGATTGGGAACCCATGTCCGGAAACGTATCGTTTCAATGTAAAATAAGTTTGAAGATCGATTCGCTTACCCGAACAAATTATCGATCGCTATCGATCAGTAGGGATCAGTTAGAGCCCGATCGCAAACTCATACCTGCGCGAAAGACGAATTGTCATCCACTTACAGACTGATTATTTAGTCCTGACAGCTCAGGGGAAGTAATGGGAGTAGTGGGGAGAGTTCCGGATTAGAGATAAGGGCGAGCGGCCCCTCCCCTGGTAGAGGCCTTATCTCTACCAGGTTAAATAAATAAATACTAAATGGAATGCAGTGCAGATTAACTGTACTGGAAACGCAACGTTATACCGCATGCGTGACATCCGATCGCTCTGACTCCAGGCAACAGACTAACCTGAACATCCCTTGGCGTAACTTAATGGACTCGCCTGACCCAGGCGCAGATTGTCGGCAACTGTCAGGACTAAATAATCGTACTGTACGTGGACTCGGCCAAGAGTCTTCCTGGGAGGGGTGTTTGAACAGTACGCTCTATGAGTAAGCATTCGCCCGCACACACAGAACCCCCCACTCCGAAGCCCCAGAAAGAAGCTCGCGCATGTTGGTGCCACGAGTTTGTAGTCAGGCTTTATCTTTGAACGCCCGTGTACGTAACTTACAAAAATAGCGAAATGATTGCTAGAGAGAGTATCCCAAGTAGACTTGCAGCGACATCGTCTTTCATATATATTCGAAGCCATGACTCCGGCGTAGAAATTCTAGTTTCAAGCCCCCTTTAACTGTATCAGACCAGAAAATTTGTAAACGCCACTTAATGAGCAAACACAGGCACGTAGCTGCCAGCGTTTCAGGTTTGGTAGCAGATAAATCAATCAGGCTTCGCAGGGAATGTGAACGTTGTCGAAGCCTGAGGCTTGTTTTCGAAGTGTTTCGTTCTCATGTTATTGTAATGGCGGCTTATTTGCATCGTGTGTGCCCTGAATTTGTTAACGCTGCCTCAGAAATTCCAGGATTTTGCTGAGAAATAGAATTACAAAATCAGTTTCATTTATTATAGGCTACTTTTACAGTTATACTTTACTGGAATTTTGTGTGTGTGAGAGATGAAAGTGATGTAATAACTGCTTAAGACGAGTAACTAGCAACGCAAGCATTACAACATTACAGTACATGTGAGCACATTCATAATTTGGTCATCTTACCTGTTCGTGGTAACACAATTCTCCGAGAGAATCAAGATGCAAGAGAACCATAAACGGTTCTTACGTTGCGTTACAAAATTCGTAATCGGGGTAGCGGGTCAAGAAAACGTTACTGTACCGGTACTTGATATGTGGAAACGAAGTGGTGTGAAATTTGTTTGATTTTGCACTTTGTCGTAGATGAA
Organism: Periplaneta americana; assembly: GCF_040183065.1. NCBI lineage: Eukaryota > Metazoa > Arthropoda > Insecta > Blattodea > Blattidae > Periplaneta > Periplaneta americana. The sequence goes on from NC_091122.1 coordinate 53,940,799, forward strand.
ACGGACTCAGCAGATAGCCTATGTACTAGAGATGAACAACGTTCGAGAACGCAAGACTAACAGCGCCCGCAAAGCCGAAAACCCGCACGACAATGTTGTATACGTCGCATCGTTGACGTAAAGACTACTACTGAGTGTTTCAAGACATCGAGATTGATCACTCCCGAAGTCCCGAACGTCAAGCAGCCTTGAATCGCCACAGTTGTTTATACCTGACAACTTTTATCTGTCCACACCTGTGGAGTAACGGTCACGCGTCTGGCCGCGAAACCAGGTGGCCCGGGTTCGAATCCCGATCGGGGCAAGTTACCTGGTTGAGGTTTTTTCCGGGGTTTTTCCCTCAACCCAATACGAGCAAATGCTGGGTAACTTTCGGTGCTGGACCCCGGACTCATTTCACCGGCATTATCACCATTTCATTCAGACGCTAAATAACCTAGATGTTGATACAGCGTCGTAAAGTAATCCAATAAAATAAAAACTTTTATCTGCTTTGGCAACTGTTATTATAAACAATCAAGTAGCCTATTTGAAACATCATCTCTACCTTTCAGTGTATAATAATCCGTTCCCCAGTCTTTATTTAATTACTAGGTCCTTATTAAAAGGCTAGGAATTTTCTTTTCATATGTTTGATATCAAGTGTACAATCTCAAGTAAAAAGATATTAACGTTATGTTTTATGTTTCTTAGAAATGCAAATTTATTTGAGAATTGTTTTTTTTTTTTTCTATTTATGTAACCATAGGTAATATCATACGAGTATAATAGAACCGGAACATTTTGATAATTAAGATACTGTTCTGTTTTGTCTTTTTGTCTCATTTAAACTTGTATAATGTTATTTATTTCAATGATGTATGTTATTCAAAGTTACGAAATCTTTCCACGCCGACCAAATGCTATTTCGAGAATGATGAGCGAGACTCGAAGCGCACGAGAATGACGAGACGAGACTCGAAAGACAAATGCAGCGAACACAGCGAACGAGAGCGGCAGTTTTGTTCATCTCTACTACGTACCCCTTTTCTGTTCCTCCCCTAATGATGGAGCTTATATGTTGTTCCGAAATGCTGTGTGTTCGTTTATGTATGCCATGATGCAAAAAGACCCTAAAGTCTGTACCACCGTGTGAAGCTCATTCCAGATGCAAGGTTAAAGAGTTTCTGTATGTGTTATGACTGTAGACATCGGATTTTTAGGCACTAAAAATTGCAGTTTTAGGCGCCTAAAATAAGCTCAAAATTTGTAAAATTAGGCTCTATTTTAATGAAAATAGGCATTTTAGGCACATCAAGGTATCATACTTATTTCTTTCACTGAAATTTTTAGTTATACACTAAAATACGCACAAAAAAGTATGTTTAAACATTAAAAAAGAATACTATATTATATTTATAAACAGAGCTGCACAAATTTAATATATTGAAACTAATGAAATAATGATTATTGATATCAAGATTACTCATTTTGAGTTATTGAAATTCAGTTCCATGCTCAGACTTTATTATAATTATCTGCACAGTACACCACCAGAATTTTTTCTAAATTCTCCACAGTTAACCTTTGCCTTTTGTCACTGAGAATCATTTTGAAAGCAGAAAAACTTCTTTCAACCGAAACTGATGTGAGAGGCGCAAATTTTAAATTAGGTACAATAGAAACATCAATACTTACTGGAACATTTACACTTTCCCCCGATATCACTCTTGATACTTTTTCCAACAATGAAAATCCTACATTCTTATTTAATACGTTGCCCCACTTATTTTTAACTTTTTTTCCCAGTTTCGCCCAAAGCAGAATGTATGTTCACTTGAGCTTCCTTTACTATTGCAATTTGGCTACAAAGAGATTGTTTTTCACGTTCTAATTGTTCAATGCTTGCAGGTATGAAAGAAAAGTTTGATGTTATGTAGGCAATATCGTTTTTCACTCGTGAGTCATTCAGACAATCTTTCACTGCTTTCACACACGCTGCACTATCAGTTTCAGGTAATTTATCAATAACTGTGACCACTTCTTTAAAATACTTAGAATAATACACCACTGACTGAATCCAGGTTTCCCCATCGTGTAACAACCGGCTGAGGTGGGAGTGGGATATCTGGAAAGTTCTCTCTGAATATTGAAATCCTGGATGGGGCTTTACAAAAACATTTTTTTTTGTGTTAGAAATAAACGAATTGACAAGAGGAAATTCATTCCGGATTGTTTCAGAAACCCTGTGAAGGCCATGTGCTAGACAGGTTACATGCGTGAGGTTAGGATAAAATGTTTTAAGAAGTGGAGCTCCAGCAACCATGTATGAGGCAGCATCAGTACAAAACAACAGAACTTTAGAATCGTCTATATTACCTGAGTATAAAGACTGTAGGCCTTTATTTACAAAATAAGCAATGGCTTGGCTATTCACTTTCGAAAGTTCCTTAACACATACGAGGTGTGGAATCGAAGGTCCATCAGGACTAAGTTTTCCTACTACCATATTTGCTATATACCTATTCATGGGATCTGAGGTTTCATCCACAGAGACCCATATGTAAGAATCACCTATATCCTCCCGAATGTAAGCTAAAGTTTCATTATATATTCTGTCTAAGTAATTTTTTCTTAGGGTCGACTCAGATGGGATATTTTGTTTGCAGTATTTTTGTAAAAACTGTCTTAAAACCGGATTTTCAATTGCATTCCAGGGAATGTTAGCAGCAACAAACGCTCTGGTTAAATCAGCATAGAAATTGCTGCTGAAATTGGATGAAGTAGGCTGTGTTAGTAAAGTTTGTTGCAGTTGATTTTTCTGCTGAGCTTTAGCCTTATGAGCCGCTCCTTGCACATGCTGCTTTAGGTGGCACTTCTTTTCTTGCGAAATCTAAAAATGTAAAGTAAACTGAATTAAAATAAATTCCTAATTGTTGTATTGCCGTATTTCTATCACAAAGTTAGTGGGTTCGAACAATCAAAATTTTAATGACCTGCAAATACTTTAACTATCGGAATTTAAAAGGTTAAAGTGTAGTGGTTTTAAAAAGAATTATACCTCAGGATAGCTCAGTCAATGTATAAATATTATAGGCCTACTCATTAAAATTAATAGAATTTATATATTTCAACTATTGTTACATACCTTTTGCTACAAATCTTGCAGAATATTATTTTTCCATCATAAGTGAATTCTGAATATTCTGTTAGCCACTGCCGGATCAATGTAGATTTTGCACTTATATTTTTCGGCATTATCGCGTTAAACTTCACAGGAAAACGTCCTACCGCTCAAAACTTCTCAACACAAATAAGGTGAGGGAAAGAGCAACTGTTAACGAGCATTCAAATGAACCGTTATTATTGAGATTCAATTGGACAAAAATACAAAGTTCCACTTATTGTTGCATTTCCTGGTAGTGTTAACACTAGGAGGGCCATTCTTTTAAATATTTTGTAACGGTTTACCCTACTAATTCGCAGTTTTACGACTTTTCATAAATATTTCAAAAACACTCTTTCTCCAAAAATTGTGATTTTATGACACTCTGAAGGGCAGTACAGCTAATCGGTTTCAGACCGAAAACTGTCATTTTTATAGTATAGTATATCTCTGAATCGGTAGCAGCACATGTTGTGATTGTTGCCTGCTTCAAAACTAAGGTTGGTTTTTTGTCGGCATTTATGCCTCCAAACATGTTAAATTCGGTGAAATCTATTGCGAGTGTCGTGAGATTCAAAACATTTTGTTTCCTTTATCAATGGTTTCATGGCCGGTGTGAAGCAAACTTTCCACTTTTTAAATGCCTTAAATTTCGCAGTGAATGCATGTATAAATTATAAAAAGTAAGAGTAAAATGCGAAACTTTACAGTGAGTTAGGCATTTTTAGGCGAATATTAACAAATTAGGCTCTAATAACCGTTTTAGGGCATTTTAGGGCACTATAAAACTCTTTGAATACCTTTCAATTTCCATGAAACACAAATATTAATAATTATTTTTACTTTTCTCCTAAAGAAACAAAATAGGCATTAGCCTAGAATCCGATGTCTGGTTATGAGTAAGGACCGGATTCCTATGTAATTAAATAATATTCTTTTTGCTGTGATAAAACACAATTAACAAAGTTAAAAATTCCGAACATGAATTTTCAAGTTTAAAACACATAAAAATACATATTTTCACAAAAAAATTATGTAAATACATATTTTCAGGAAATCTATTATAAACACATAAATCTTGGAGTTTTTTTACTTAAATAATTTTTTTACAAGAACTTTTAAATATTTTAAAACTAAATCAATTATATGACTCAGAAGTACGTTATCTTTTTTAAGAATTCTTGGTTGCTTCGTGTTTCTAAGCGCTGTTTGGTGTATCCGTGATCTATTTTTGTAATAGTATCGCCACTAGTTCTGAGAACTGCTAGGCAACATATCAGCGTTATTATTAGAGAATAAATTAACATAGACAAGGAGGAGAGATCTTGCAACACATACAGTAATTAGGAATGTTTATTGTTGCTGAAGATGATATCATTCCACGCTTTGTTTGTGAAACACAACAGATAAGAGCTCGGGTATGCACATTATTTAATCTAAACAAATCTCTCGCATCTGGCTCATGTCAATCAAGTAATTTAATATATATTATCTTGTTGTGATTCCCTGTTATCAGGCTTCGTCAATTGATATCCTTCAAGATATACTGAAAAATGGTTATTTAAAAACGATTTGGCTTTCCCATTAGCAAATCTAAGCTTTTTGTGTGACACCATAAAAATCTCGCACATCAAAAACATGTTGTCTGAAACAGGGAAGTGTGTGCCGTGGAAATTAAACTATACTCGCTTCCAGGTTCAGAAGCACAATTACCAAGGGACAAATTCCAGAATGTGTTTGGGGAAAAACAGTGGATATAAACAAATGTGTAAACTTGCTAAGTATTGGAAGGTGTGCCTGTAGGTGAAATTCACGGTGTATGTGTTTGTGACATTCCTCTCTTTAAATATACACGTCTGACGTCCTGTGATGTGGAAAGATCGTTTTCACAGTATAATTCGTTGTTCAGATATAATCGGCATGCATTTGTGATGGAGAATTTGGAGATGACCTTTGTTGTTCACTGCAATTCTCGGCCAAGTACTAGCACTCAAGTGTGGTTAGTGAGTACCTAGTAACATTTTTTTTTTCCAAGCTAAGTAAGGTATTTTTGTCATATTTAAAAAAATATTTGTTTTATTTTTAGCAAATATTTTGGTACTTTTTAGCACATAAAAAATAAATATATTTAAATTTTTAGCATTTAAAAATCCGCTCCCTAGTTATGAGCATGTAAGATAGATGAAAAGTCTGATAATACGCCTATTATTATTATTATTATTATTATTATTATTATTATTATTATTATTATTATTATTATTATTATTGTTATTATTATTATCATTATCTTTCTACTTTCTATGAGGTGTTAAGAAGCCTGGTGGCCTGTTACGGTCTCACTCCATCATTTCAGCGGACACCCCAAAGATCTTGTTCCTAAAGGGCGGTAATTTAGTGCTTGGCGTGATATCCTTGCGCTAGGCATCCTAAATATACGAGATTTACATTTCTGTCTATAGGCCTAATTTTGAATTTTCTCTAAAATTGGATCAATATTTAATTCTTTCAAAATATCCAAATTTTTCTTCTTGTCTAATCTAGTATAGCCAGCGGTTCTTCATAAAAACTTCAGTTCATTGGTAGTGATTCTTTTCACATTTACGTATGGTCCAAGATTCACTTCCATACATGAGAAAAGGCCTCGCCAATGCTTTATAGGCTTTAATTCTTGTATGTTCTTGGATAAGAGAAGGATTGAAAATGTTATTAATGGTATCCATTGCATAGTTAAAGTAATTCAGTTTTGTAGAAATATCTTTTTCTTGTTCATAGCTTAAATGATAACCCAAATATTTAAAGCATAAGACCTGTTTTGCAGGTTTATTATAAAAGCAAATTTTGCTGCGGAGATGATTTTTTCCGATGAAACCCATTACTTTAATTTTATTAACTGAAATTTCCATCCCGTATTACTCAGAAATGAGTTGTAATTGGAAAACAGAACGCTGGAGGTCATCTTCAGAATGTGCTAATAATATTACATCATCTGTAAACGGTATTCTATTGATGCTCAAATTACCATGTTTTGTTATTTTCTAGTTTCTAACCATATGATCCATATAGTAAATAGTAATGGGAATAGGCTAGAACTTGGCGAGCACCTTGATTAATTTATTTCCACTCAGTTTGATTGTTTCCAGCACTTACATACTGAAATATAATTTTCACAATATAAATAAATTATAGATTGCATTTATTAACTGGTTTAGAATACGATCTTCTTTCAGGATTTCAAATAATTTTTTTCTATACATCTTGATTACACAACTTTTGACACTGTATCACTTCGAAATATGTATGATAAGAACTTTCTTGTGTTAAATATTAACGTACCTTGTTAACATGTTTCGACCTATTTTCGGTCATCTTCGGAACTCCGAACTCCGAAGATGACCGAAAATAGGTCGAAACATGTTAACAAGGTACGTTAATATTTAACACAAGAAAGTTCTTATCATACATATTCCGAAATTTTTTTCTATTAACTTTGTCAAAAGCCTTTTTAAGATCGATAAAAGCCAAATGTGTGTCTTTAATAAATTGTTTGTTTTTCTATTATCATTTTTAAAGTAGGGCACCTATCAGCACATGATCTATCTCTCCGGAATCCATTTTCTTCTCCCGTTAATTTGGTATCATTACCATTTTCATTATTATAATCATTATCATTATAATAATCCACGGAAATTTTACTTGAAGGAAGTAAAGCGATAGGTTTGGAAGCAAATCCCGAAAATGCAAAGTACTGTGTATGATTAGGCTATGTCTCGTGACCAGAGTATTGTACAAAATGGAAAATATAAGAATTGGAGATTTATGTTTCGAAGTGGTAGAAAAATTCAAATATCTTGGAGCAACAGTAACAAATATAAATGATACTCGGGAGAAGTGTATACTGTATATGCGAAAGCAATAACCATAACGGCACATATTCAGAAATATTCGAGTGCTTCACAGTAATGTGACCACCAGACCATTAAAGACGAATCATTTGAATATGTAACATCGGGATTTTCCAATTCACAATACTGGAAGGATGTGTAGTGACTCTCTTAATTGCAATTTGCATGCTATATAAATTTCACAGTTAATTATTTATAATTTTACTTCCATTACGAGGAAGTGCCTCTTGCTTTTGAGGAAATAAGGAAAGTATAGGCAGTTCTCTCCCCTCTGTGTACGTCGGCATACGGGCGTATAAAAATAGAGAGAATCTTTTCAAAGAACGTTCAAAGTTGTATGAAAACAAATTAATGAAGAGGATATTAAAGAGATGAACAACAAAGGAGTATGGAAATGGGCTCCCTATTGCAACATCGTTTTCCATGTTATTACGATGATTAAATAAAAGAGAAAAAAGGTTTTGAAGTGTTTTCGTGGTGCACGTGGATGAAATGCGGACATATTGATTCAGCAACATAGTCTAACGTTGTTGTTGAAAAGGATTCCGAAACAATGGCCTTTATGTATATGTATTTATTTATTTATTTATTTTCCATTGTGAATTAAGCGATTGCGGTTCCAGCTACACATTTAACAGATTTGGATTCCCGGCAGTATAGGGACTGAGTTCGAGTTGGTGTATTTTATCTTATATTGTTATGTGTAATTTTAATGTGTAGCCTTGGTCCATACTGATCACATCACCACGCAGTTCCGATATTAATTTTTAAGTCTTCCAAGATTAAGAACAGAGTGATTCGAAAGGGCTTATTTCTTAACCCAGATAAGGCTGAACTATTACTTTTTATGTTTTATTGAGAAAGTTGCATAAATCTCTTGAAATGGTTTATTAGAAGCGAATTAATCAATTTTTTCATGTTACATACTGATACATACTGAAATAATACTGTACATATCCTTCTGAGAGGATGTCAGCCAGCCTAATTATTCATATTTCAATAATATGCTCATCAATTTATGACTGACGTAAATTTCAATAAACACTACTTGCTAGAGCTGCGTCGCTGCTATTTCCGACGTCGCTCCTTCTCTTTGTTTACGTCTTAAGTTCGCCGCATTGTTGCATATTCTATATACCTGCTTGCCGTTGAGCAGGACAGTATATTCGTTAACAGCTGTCATCTAAATGTGGCAACAATGGAAGTGCGTAACGCCGTAAATGGCCAATGACAAGACGCGCACGTTTAAATGTAGACAGTTGTAACGTGATTCGCTGCCGGAAATAACAGCGACGCAACTATAAGAGGGTTCGCGACGAAACAGGTTTTACTGAAACAAATGCCGTCGGCCTTTTACTGTTATAAATTGAACACGACTGCCGAGGACTGTATATTTCCCCTGGATCGAACATTGAAAGCTTCTGTGTTGCGTAGCATGACAGATAATACAGGTTAAAGAGACATTAAAATTAGAGCAGTAATACACAGTTGACTTCCATTCAGTGCATTTCACTACACTTACATGAACACTCACCTAGTACACGACATAACTCTCCACAGATATAAATCATGTACAATATGGCCCGCAGAAGTGGTGTGTAACTAGAAAATGGGTCGCAGTCCTGCCATCTATCCGCAATATGCGGAGCATGAATCATGTAATGTTAAGTGGGTAAGCATTGGATACATACGTACCTACCTACATACATACATACATACATACATACATACATACATACATACATACATACATACATACATACATACGTATAGCTCAACTGATGAATTGTTTATGATTATAAATTGAATTAATCTACTTGATATTAATTGCACACATTTGTATAGCTTAATGAAAGTATGCTACTTTGTATTGTATATATTTGTATAGTTTTGGCCGATGAATTGTATATGCTTTAAATTGAATAGTAATCTATATAGCTCTACTGATAAATTGTTTGTGTTTGTAATTTGAAGTAGTTTGCATAATATGTATTATCAATTTCTGTATATCACAACTGGTTGAATTGTTTATGCCTTAAATTTAATTAACTTGTTTTGTATTATACATATAGCTCAACTTATGAATGATCGTTTGCGTTTGTAAATTTAATAATCTGATTGGCTATGTATTGTATACTTTTAGTAGAGCCATCGATGTAGCTCAGTCGGCAGACTCGCTGGGCTGCTGATCCGGAGCTGCGTTCGGGCTTGGGTTGGATCCCCCTTTGGTATTTGGTTTCTTCCGTTTCTTTCCCCAGCCGTGGGACTGAAGCCGGATGGTCTATGGCGAGTCCTTGGCATCAACCCCTTTGATTTGATTACCTGGTTGGGTTTTTCCGAGGTTTCCCCTACCAAAAGGCAAATGCCGGATAATATTTTGGCGAATCCTCGGACCTCATCTCATCTCACTACATCTCGCCAAAATGTAAAAAATAAAAAAATGTAAAAAATTGCACAAAATTGTAAAAATTGTAGAAAATTATTAAATTTTAAAACTATAAAAATTTGTAAAAATTGTAATTGTAATATTGTAAAATGTTGACTTGTTCCACATCTTAAAGCTTCATTGCTTATGTAAGATCTATGGAATAAAATTAATGAACGAACATACATACATACATACATACATACATACATACATATATACATTTTTACAGAAATATCCTGGCATTGAAGAACCATCTGATTAAGAAATCCAACATTTTTAAGTAAAATGAGGTGCATAAATCGCGTTCTAGCTATGAGCCAGAGAAGGATTCCAAGAATTAAGAAAGTAGCTCACAACAGGCTGGTGTAATCAAAATATCAACTTGGAAAGTGACGGAATTTTTAAAGATAAAAACACCTTATAAAACAAGAGTCGTTGATGAAACGGACCACATCCCTAGGGTTCAGTTCTATCGATATAGACGAAATACAGCATGTGTCTGGAAATCTTGTCAAAGGAAAGGATATGTGCGTTAGAGAGAATTGTCGACATAGCCGACACATATTATAAAGTATATAATAATTTAAATGTATTGATATATTACAAGATTTTATTACCGAAGCTGGGGTACACTCGTTATAAATGACTACAACCTAAGTTAATAAGAATAATACGTGAATGGATGGATGAATAAATGAATGAATGAATGCGTGTATAGATAAAGTTCATAAAATCACAAATAAAGAAATCATTTTATAAGTACATAAAATAAATATAATTAAAATATATTTTGAATGTGTAAATGTATAAATGTGGCACGCATTATCTGTGGCACGCTAACTATACCTCTTCATAGAACATCTTGTTATTCATCATCTTTTGCAGTATCCACCTCGCGTCAATGGAATTCCTTGTCACAAAGTATTAGGGGCTGCAAGACAATAAACACCTTTAAAAACAGCTTAAAAGATAACCTTATTAGCATTTCACTCCAATCATACTGATTTAAACTATCACTGACTACATTGTTACTTCTTCCTTTAGACATGCATCCTGATAGTGCTGCATTTTCAAAATTGTCTCATAATAATCTCTTTCTAATATCTTATATTATTTGAAATATATTAACATTCTTTGTGTTTTAGCTTAATTCTGCTACACAGTTTATTTCATTGTTTAATTAATAGTTCATAGTATTTTGTTGTTTAATTCGTAACTCTTGTATACATGTAACTCTCATCTAAATAAATTGTCGAATTCTTTGTAAGTTCATGCATATGTATACTTTTTGCTGGTTGAGTGGAAGAGAAGGCCTTACGGCCTTAACTCTGCCAGCTAAAATAAATTATTATTATTATTATTATTATTATTATTATTATTATTATTATTATTATTATTAAATGAGTAAATATATAAGCTAAGTAGGCAACTAAATATATAAAAGAATATATACATACAAGTCGGTATTAAAGTAAAAAAAAATATGTAAATAAATAAAAATTAAATAAGAAATAAATAAGTAAAAAATAATGTATAAATAAATAAATTAATACAAATGAACAGCGCCGTATGCCCAGTATGTTCCTGCAAGATTCTCACTAGTCGTCCAGACTGCCTGTTTGTTCCTCCCCTCCTCGGTGAAAGCTCCCGCCTGACTGGAATGAGATGCAAATTGCATTAGTTTCATCACTGAGAGCTACAACTCCCTGTTTTGTCACATCGCAATGGATTAAGTTTGCCGATGATAACTCTTCGCCATTGAATGTAAATTTAATCTCGTCTGAATTGTTTAAAATTCCTCGATATCAGATTAGAATGAGAGGCGATGAAATAATTGTGCATAGCTCGAATACATGATACCTATCACAAATTCCGTTGTACCTTCTCCCTGCTGAATACAATTCCATCACAAGTAGATAATTTTGAAGGAAGTTGTATAGCTTGTTTCACAGTTGACCTTCCAGGGTATTTGTTCATCGTATTGCCAAGTTACGAAATAGACTTAGGATTGCAATTTGTAATTTGACTTATGTAAGTGTGTCTGTGTATGTATGGTATGACCAGCGTATAGGTAACTAAGTAAGGACACTTCGCGTCGGTACCTTTGATGTAGCCGGTCTGATTTCAATGACCTTCAAGCCAGCTAGAGCGTGAGATTCTGCTTTCTCCCTAGAGTTGGCGCTGACATCATACCAGCTAGCAATCGACACAGCGGAAATATAACACATAATTAATACATCTAGGTACATTATGTACTCAAATAAAATAAATTGGATCCATATAATAATAAATCCGTCATTAACTGTAATGTCTAGACTCTGGAGTTCCTTTATAATGAGAGTTGAAACGTTGACCCCAACAACAATTAAAATATGTAATGATTTGATAGCAGTGAAAATGGAAAAACAAAACTCTTACGAGAAGTAAAACCATGTACCTATATGATATACAAATATTAAACGAATTTGATACATAATTTTATAATGTATTATATTATTTTATAATATAATTTATTAATACCTGAAATATAAAAAAATATTATTACAATTAGTTTGGCACTGAGAAATAAGGAAAAGCTGTTAACTTGAATTTATTTGAAGCAAAGCGTTACTGGATTATGCAATAAGATAGGCGATGTTTGGATCCCGTGTCTCAACTCTATTCTCAATTATTATCTTAGCGTATGCTCGATTACACTAACCTCTAGCGCATGAAAGTGGAACTAAACGCCGGCGCACAGAGAAACAAAACACAGGAAAATTCGCTCAGTATCCATTCTTTATAATCCCTATTCTCTGGTATGACCTGTATTTTGTGTGTGTGTAAAAATTTTATTGTAGGCCTATGTAAAACAATTTTGGTCCAGATGGTACCATGGGAAAGTATTTAATTCGTTCTATAGTTGTATGTTACTGTATATGTAAGCTACATTGCCAAGAATGTAAAAGATTGAGTTGGTACTTGTTGGTAGGGTACAACTGTGGAAAAGGTTGAGGTAGGTAGGTTTCTACAGTTAAACTCTCGAGGTATTTCTTGTCTGTAGGGAACACCATTGGAAATGTTGAGGTAGTCCTTTGTTGTAGGTTTAACAATGGAAAGGTTTATAGGTTACAACAGTGAAAAAGATGTAGTATTTGTTGGTAGGATACAACAATGGAAAACGTTGAGTTCATATATGTTGCTAGGGTACAATAGTGGTGCTGGTTGAGTTAGTACTTGTTGGTAGAGTACAACAGTGAAAAAGGTTGAGGTAAGCTTTATTTGTAGGGCGCAACAGCTGAATGCTTGAGGTAGTTCTTATTGGTAGGGGACACCGCTGACAGGATTGAGGTAATCCTTATTTGCAGGATTAACAATGGAAAGGGTGGTATGATACATCAGTGAAAAATATTGAGTTAGTAATGTTGGTAGGGTAAAACATTGGAAAAAGTTGAATTAGTACATGTTGGTAGGGTACAACAATGTAACAAGTTGAGATAGCACTTGTTGGTAGAGTACAATAGTGAAAAAGTTTGAGTTAGATAATAATAATTATGGTTTATTTAACGACGCTTGCAACTGCCGAGGTTATATCAGCGTCGCCGGTGTGCCGGAATTTTGTCCCAAAAGAGTTTTTTTTTTTACATGCCAGTAAATCTACTGACACGAGCGTGTTGCATTTAACCACACTTTTTTCTATCACCTTAACAATGTTGTATTCTTAACTTGGTATGTTTATATATACTGTAGGCTATGGTACCGTTGGTGTGTTTGTTTTTGTTGTTATTCTTATTCTTTTTAAACTTTGTGTAATTACATTTAACAGTTTAATCACAGTTGTGATTATTATTATTATTATTATTATTATTATTATTATTATTATTATTATTGTTATTATTATTATTATTTAATTGTTTTTTCTTTTATCCAGTTTTCATTCTTGGTCACACCCGACCTCAAGCATCTTGCTTTTTCGGGTGTGGCCCAGTTACATTGTATTTATACAATAAATTGTAAAATGTAGGCTATTTTACTATGAGATTGGTAATCAATTTTGAATTTTGAAGAATGTTCATATACGAGAATTACAATAATATTGTAAAATATTTGTTATTGTATTTAATTTTTGCTTGCAATAATATGTGTAAAAAAACTTAAAAGCCATCGACCTGAGCCGGGATCGAACCCGCAACCTCGAACCAGAAGGCCAGCGCTATACTGACTGCGTTACCAGACCGACTTTGAGGTAGATATTTTTCGTATTGTTCAACAATTGAACGGTTGATGTAGTCCGAGAATACCATAGGAAGGGTTCCTATAGTCCTTGTTCATGAGATCAACTATGAAAAAGTTGAGATTGTTCGACTTCTTAGGACACAACAACGGAAAGGTTGAGGTAGTCCTCTTTCGTAAAATCAACAATGAAAAGCTTGAGGTTGTCTTTGTTCTTTGCGTATCACAATGGGAAGGTTGAGGTAGTCCTTATCGATAGCGTTCAAAAATGAAAGGGCTGATGCAGTCCTTGTTTGTAGAGTGCAATGGCAAAGTTGAGATTATTAGTAGGGTTCAAGAAAGGGAATATTCAAGTAGTCCTTGTCTGTCGTAGCCCTATGGAAGAAAGGCAAATGTTGAGGAAGCCCCTGACTTTTTAGGGGACAACGGAAGAATATATTGAGGTAGATCTACTTTGTAAGGTACAGCAAAGGGAAAGGTTGAGATAGTCCTTGTCGGAAGGGTTCAAAAATGAAAGGGCTGATGCAGTCCTTGTTTGTAGAGTGCAACACAAAGTCGAGATTATTAGTAGGGTTCAAGAAAGGGAAAGATTCAAGTAGCCCTTGTCTGTGGTAGCCCTATGCAATACAAATGTTGAGGAAGCCCCTGGTTTTTTAGGGGACAACGAAAGAATATATTGAGATAGATCTACTTTGTAAGGTACAGCAAAGGGAAAGGTTGAGATAATCCTTGTCGTAAGGGTTAAAAATGAAAGGGCTGATGTAGTCCTTGTTTGTAGAGTGCAGTGACAAAGTTGAGATTATTAGTAGGATTCAAGAAAGGGAAAGATTCAAGTAGTCCTTGTCTGACGTAGCCCTATGCAAGAAAAGCAAATGTTGAGGGAGCCCCTGGCTTTTGAGGGAACAACGAAAGATTATATTGAGGTAGATCTACTTTGTAAGGTACAGCAAAGGGAAAGGTTGAGATAGTCCTTGTCGGAAGGGCTCAAAAATGAAAGGTCTGATGTAGTCGTTGTTTGTAGGGTGCAATGACAGAGTTGAGATTATTAGTAGGGTTCAAGAAAGGGAAAGATTCAAGTAGTCCTTGTCTGTCGTAGCCCTATGCAAGAAAAGCAAATGGTGAGGAAGCCCCTGGGTTTTTTAGGGGACAACGAAAGAATATATTGAGGTAGATCTACTTTGAAAGGTACAGCAAAGGGAAAGGTTGAGATAGTCCTTTGTTATGAAATCCTTGTGACCCTAGAGGGATGGTAAAATTTGTAAAACAGAGTGTCAATTCGCAACAGCTGTGTTGGTATTGTTGACAACAGTCGGGGCGGCCTTGGTGAATCAATTTCACGCCGAGAAGAGTGGCGAGTCAGTCAGTGGGTCATGTCTTGACCCAGAATTAATAATAGACGCACTGCCAGCTCACTGGTCCGGTTTCCCGCCAACTTTGCGTTTTCCCCATCTGTTGTCGATCGATCTGATATTTCGCAGCGACTGCATCTCATCTGTCCTGGTGGGGCGAGTTCATTGTTTACAGCGGGGTGACAGGGGAGCCTGTCATTGATGAATAACATCTGTAACACTTCCTGTGACATTCGAATTTTTTGTTGTCCTATAAAAAAAGTGCTGTAGTTTAACGCATTGTAATAAAAGTAAGGACGGTGATGATGTCGTCATCATCATCATCATCATAACTATCGTTTTCGTTAAGATTGTTCAGATTTATAGTTGACAAATTATATGAGCTATACATACAGTATTAAGATAGTTTAGAGCAGGGTTGTCAGATTGGGCGATTTATCGCAATTTAGTCTACATAAGAGGGCCGAGTAATAAAATTGTCAAATCGCCGAGTCGCCCGGTAGAGTACCTCAAAAAGCGAAAGGGCGAAATGTTATTCACTTTTTGCACGGTCGTGTTTTGTTTGTTGTTGTATTTACAGCTTTTGTTGTTAGGCCTTGAAAATTAGAATTCCCACACAGGAGGTTGTTTCTAGGGAAACAATTCTTCGTAACGTAAAACTATACTGAAATAGACCCATTACAGTGCATTTATTGTTACTTAGTTACCATTACAGTATAGTTTTGCGAAGGCTTAAGAAAAAATATTGCTCTAAATTTGAAATGAAAAATATATTGTATTTGGCTGGAGAATGTTGAGTTTGCAGTGAAAGACCTGTCCTTGGGAAGAACACTGTGTGTATGTGTGTATGTATGTATGTATGTATGTATGTATGTATGTATGTATGTATGTATGTAGTCCTAATAGCAGTATATACAGGTTGATTGACGAGGATTTACCGTCCCTTACGGAGCTTATTTCCGAAGATATTTTGAGAAAAAAAGTCCTATAAACATTGTCCTAATCTCAATATTTTCAGAATTACTCTACCATTTGTAAGATACCATTATTTTTTAGTTTTAAGGGTAAAAGAATATTACAGATAAAGAATGAACTATTCAGGAATATCATTTCTTTAATTAATTAGCTAGTATTCTGAAGCTAAAGGTATGTTGTGAATTCCATAGTTGCTTCGTACAGCATTTTTTTTATCGATTTTTAACTACAAAATTATATTTTCTTACGCATTTATCACAACAATTGTTACAAATCACGCCACTCTTGTAAATTCTTCACGAGTGTACAATAGGATGCATAATTAAACTGTAAAGAATCGAGTCCCTAAAGTCGTGTGATTTGTAAAAAAAAAAAAAAAAATGGTAAGTGCGTAAGAATGTCATTTTAGTTAAAAATTGAAAAATAACTATTAACAACACATTTTTAGCTTCAGAACACTAGCCAATTAAAGAAATGACACTTCTGAATAGTTCATTCTCTATTTGTAATATTTTTTACCCTTAAAACTAAAGAAAAAAATTATTTTACAAACAACTTCAAATTAATGTAACTTTGCAAATATAGAGATTAGGACAAATGTTTATATGACACTTTTTGCGCAGAATGTCTTCGGAAATAATCATCCTGTATATATATTTGTTTCACTGTTGGGTATTTGCAACTCATTCACAGAGGCTTACGGAGAATCATGATCCTGGGAATAGGAAGGCTATTGGTTCGTGGCCTGTTCCTTAGCAAAAGGCTTTTCTTTTCCCCCATTAGTGCTTCTTAGGTTACAACATCTGTTTTAGCTGTTTTACAATAGATTATCGAAGTCCCTGCAGTGGAACAGCGTACCACAGAGAGATGCTAATGGGCTTTGATGTAGCACAGATATTCCATGATCCTCAAAGTCTTTTGCAAGGACGTGGGGTCGCGGATATTTTTAGATTTATTTTCCACCCAACTTCTCCCTTGTCGGTGTCAGTACCAATCGCCGTATAATCATTTGATCTTCTATGAATAGTCTCTTTCATTCAGTAGAGATTACCATTAGTAGCATCAAGGGAATATATCGAAAGAGAACTGATAAGTCTTCTACTCTGTTGATATCGAAAAAGTGTTTTCAGACACGCCGTATGAATGTGTGCTGCGATTTATCTTCAACTATTGCACGAATTTTAGTTCATGTTCAGTTTAAACGACTTAATTTATGGAGAATTATGAACATTACACAAATTTCTTTTAATAAAAAAGGATTAAGTATTTATTTGAAATGAAATTTGTGCGCTGTATCAAGGACACACCGACACGAAAAATACGTCATCAAGTTTCGGGAAAGAAACTGCAATTATGTGTTGATTTGAATGTTTTATTTTTGTTTCGCTTAAAAATGGTTCTATGATAAAAGAAGCAATTAATTAAGGATATGCAATATATTTTCTTTTCGTATGAAGCGACATTTCGAAATTAGTCCCAGGAGAATTGGTGTTTGCAAATCAAACATATGGTCTCATAGGTCTGTAGCTGCTCCGGATGCTGGGATGTTACTGAGGGAGACCGCACATGTAATTTCATATATACCTTCGGCGTCCTCATGCCCATAGTAACGGGAATAGATTACAATGGTTTATGGAACAGGTGCCCATACTCTGTACGAGGAGAGACGTTACAGTGGTTTATGGAACAAGTGCCCATATTCTATACGAGGAGAGACGTTACGGAGGTTTATGGAACAGGTGCCCATATTCTATACGAGTATTGACGTTACAGTGGTTTATGGAACACGTACCTATATTGTGTATGAGGAGAGACGTTACAGTGGCTTATGGAACAGGTGCCCATATTCTATACGAGGAAAGACGTTACAGTGGTTTATGGAATACGTACCTATATTCTGTATGAGGAGAGACGTTACAGTGGTTTATGGAACAGGTGCCCATATTCTATACGAGGAGAGACGTTACAGTGGTTTATGGAACACATACCTATATTCTGTATGAGGAGAGACGTTACAGTGGCTTATGGAACAGGTGCCCATATTCTATACGAGGAGAGACGTTACAGTGGTTTATGGAACACGTACCTATATTCTGTATGAGAAGAGACGTTACAGTGGCTTATGGAACAGGTGCCCATATTCTATACGAGGAGAGACGTTACAGTGGCTTATGGAACAGGTGCCCATATTCTATACGAGGAGAGACGTTACAGTGGTTTATGGAACACGTACCTATATTCTGTATGAGGAGAGACGTTACAGTGGCTTATGGAACAGGTGCCCATATTCTATACGGGGAGAGACTTTACAGTGGTTTATGGAACACGTACCTATATTCTGTATGAGGAGAGACGTTACAGTGGCTTATGGAACAGGTGCCCATATTCTATACTAGGAGAGACGTTACAGTGGTTTATGGAACACGTACCTATATTCTGTATGAGGAGAGACGTTACAGTGGCTTATGGAACACGTACCTATATTCTGTATGAGGAGAGACGTTACAGTGGCTTATGGAACAGGTGCGCACATTCTATACGAGGAGAGACTTTACAGTGGTTTATGGAACACGTACCTATATTCTGTATGAGGAGAGACGTTACAGTGGCTTATGGAACAGGTGCCCATATTCTATACGAGGAGAGACTTTACAGTGGTTTATGGAACACGTACCTATATTCTGTATGAGGAGAGACGTTACAGTGGCTTATGGAACAGGTGCCCATATTCTATACGAGGAGAGACTTTACAGTGGTTTATGGAACACGTACCTATATTCTGTATGAGGAGAGACGTTACAGTGGCTTATGGAACAGGTGCCCATATTCTATACGAGGAGAGACGTTACAGTGCTTTATGGAACAGGTGTCGATATTCTGTACGAGGAAAAACATTATATTGGTTTATGGAACGGGTACCCATACTCTGTGCGAGGAAAGACGTTACATTGGTTTATGGAAAAGGTGCCCATATTCTATGTTAGGAAAGACTTTTATATATTTAATACATGAAATTAATACATCAACAGTTGCTTTATAAAAAATATTAGTCATCAATGATACTAAAGTTATAAGTATTCAGAATTTGCAAAGTTGAATTTGATTCATATATATTTCCTCTAAATGAAATAGAAACTAATAAGATATCATATGATAGACGACATTAAGATATATGGATCGTATGCAGAGACTAAAAGGAAGGCAGAAAATAGGTAAGATTGGAGAATGTTGGGTTTGCAGTGAATTCCTATGAACGAATGAATATTTAGGTTATCAGACGTTGATAACTGAGCAGGCTGTCCATATGCTGTGCGAGGAATAGACGTATTCTGCGTGAAAACACGCATCCCATGAACCTGAAGTTTAGTCTCACGAATTTTTCTTAAACTTCGCTTCTTGCATAAGATGAAATAATGAAATGAGCTGAGCACTATGTTTTCCAGAAAATGGACCGTAAGTTTCAGATAAATTAATTATTACATGCGGAGTTATTTATATTTTTCGTTGCGTTCTAACATAAAATTTGGTTTGATAAGCTTAAATGTTGCTGATTCGTAAAGATAATTAATCCGCAATTAATTACAGACAATGGAAAAATATATGCAAATTCATGAACTTCCTGGCCCTAGACATGACATATTCAACTTCTAGGGCGATATGACCATTATAAATCTATTATCTTCAATACAGAACGCGAAATGATCTGTGAGCTGTTAAGGTATCCATGTACAACCCTGTACCACGCGCCATATGGCGCGCCATGCTGTGAGCCTCGGGTAGAGCAGAAGCTGTTGTAATGGTTCTGCAAACGCTACGTTGGGTTTTATTAATGAACTTGATGAGACTTTTATGGCTAGGACCGCATTGTGCAACGACCGACATAAAGGCTGTAAGTAGAGAGGCAAAATTAAAAGACAATTGAAATTGTGAGAGTCGAGTACAGAATGCTTACAAGTTAACGAAATATGTGTCACCTCTTAACACGGTGATGTTGCACTGTTCCTTCTTTAGCATCACATCGCCAGTCTTCTTCGAGAACGGTTCATAGCTAGCATAGCTAACCTGTGTCCATTTTTGAACTTCATTTGTATTGTCGGACCATCGGATCTGTGCCCCTTCAGCGCTGTCGTCGTTCTTGGAAAAGTTAACGCCTGTACGCACTCCATTCCACCGCTCTCCTCCCACCACGTTAAACAACAGGCCACGAACCTTGCCGAATAGGGATGTTGCCAAACTTCCGTCAAACGGTGTCATAAATAACTGGTCCTCCATGCTACAATATCTTTTCTTTCAATTAAAATACATCTTGTATTTCTACATTTTTTCAACCTAAATCCCATGTCTCGAATCACTTTCCGTAGCGTTTCTCTCCAACCTTGGAAATTATTTTCTCTCACAACCTTCAGTAATTTCTTCAATGTCGGAACTTCTTTCTGCTCGGTGTAAAATTCTTGTATCTTTCTTCTTAAAATACATCTGTCTATATCATCTGTTCTTCCCTGGGGATTCTAGCTTTTCATCTCCCGCACAGACTCCCTCTCTCCTGATTTTCTTTATTAGGAGTTCTGACCTGTCTATATAAATTACATAAAATGTTGTATTATTAGTATTAGTTAAGTAAGTAATTTTAATACATAATTGAAATAAAATAAGCCTCACCTGTGATATCAGTGGCTTTTTTCATTGCCTGATTTATAGGAAACAGATATTGACCTGTTTGCTTCTCTTCATCGCAAAATGCTATTATGTACTTGCTTAATAATATTTCTTTCGCCACTCCGTGCTACAGTATTCATGGGGCCATTCCATGTCGAATCAACACAAAAAAGTGGACTTTTCAACCCGACCACCTCAGATTTTCATTAAATTTGGTGGGATGGTAAAGAACCTTAAGTTAATTAATTATGTAAAATTTTAGCCCTCAATCATGCACGATATCCATACAGCAATTCTGTCAATACGAAAAAAAAATGTAAAAATATCGCATACTATGTCAACAAAAATAATTCATAACTTCTCTTCTAATTGAGGTAGAATCTTAAACTTGGGCTTATTTTAAAGCTAATGGATCATACGTTTCAATAAAAATAGGTTTGCATCAAAGTAATGAATTCTTTATTGAATAGTCACGTGAAACATATTTTAACATTGAATATCTATAAATGCGGGACATAAATTATTTCGCGAAAAATGTATGTTATAGAGGTAAGAGTATTCTCCCCTTGGTGTAAGTTTCATTTTGGAAACGTTTCAGGAATATCAGTAAAAAAATATATCAATGTATTGATTTGTAGCACATAAACCCGTCTTACACCAACACTGCATGCACACGAGTCCGTACTTGTCTGATAAGCTGCGTCATCGATCTGTCATGCCGTCATGAGTGGCAGTTTATACTGTCTTCAATTTATACAAAACGTGCAATCTGTTTCAAGTGCAGTGTCGTTAGTTTTTGTAGTATGTGGTAGTTTTGTGCGATGTAATGGAGTCGCGTTTTAAGTTATAGGCCTATGTTTGCTGCAATCTCTTCGAGAAATCTGGGCATTGTAATTAGAGGAAAAATTTAAGAAGTGTTATATCGTGGATGCTTCATGTATTTCCTGATTTAAAACAGGAACAAAAGGAGTGCGCTATGTGTCGCAAAGAATTAAAAATATAATATGATGCTATTACGCAGAATCCTCATAATGACCCTAGTATTGAAGAATACGTCGACTCTACAGCAAATGTAAGTTCAATAAATACAAGTCTTTTTGACCAAGGTGTGTTCCTTACTAAACAAGAAAGGCTGCAACAAGAGAAATATAAGAGACAGAAATTTGAAAATATTGTAAAAGATAAAGTCTTCGATATTAAAGACGCCGAGGAACCAGGACCTTTCTGATTCTAAAATTTTGTCTCAGTTGCAGGAAAATTTTCAAAATTCAGGTAAAAGTGAGAAAATCACCATTTTAACACTACTACCTAAAAGCTGGAGCGTAAATGATATAATAAAAGCGTTTCTTTCAGGTTCCGAATACATAATTCGGAAAGCAAAAGTCCTGGCAAAGGGAAAGGGAATTTTGTGTTCACCAAATCCGAAACCTGGAAAACCCTTGCTCGCGGCTGTTGCCGGTAAAGTTAAAGAATTCTGTTGTTCTGACGAGATAAGCAGAATGATGCCTGGTAAGAAATATTTGTTGTGATTAAAGAATCAGGGTGTAAATCACATGAGCAGAAATGGATTATATGCAGTGTCTAAAAATTCTAACACTGACCAAGAAATTGTATTCTAGCTGGAGTTAGTGGAACTATACTGTCTGTGTTTGTGTCCTTATCAGGATGTAAAACTTATGCCGGAAGCAATTTATTAAAGTTTCAGGTCTACGTGGATTTCAAAAAAAGTTTTCTTTATACCTTCCAACTTAACATTTCTTGGCTACTATGGTGTGCAATCCTTCTCATATAAATTGCTTGTTCAGGAAATGTACAGAATGTCCTGAACCATTCAAAATAAGAGAGGGTTTAGAGAAATGTTTCGTATAAAACTTCAGTGAATCAGTGACCTACAAGCAGTGGATGACGACTGACCCTATCAACGCTTGAGACCATAATGAAACCCACAGACAAATTTTTCGACTGTCTCTTGGAGAAACTTGGTGATTTACTGATTCACTCATTTATATCATCTGAACAGAGTAAGTTTCTACGTGATATGAAATCATTTCTACAGCCATGCCAGCTTGTTGTGTTATGCGACTTCGCTGAAAACTATTATTTCGTAATCCAAGATGAAATTCAGTCATATCACAGGACTAATGTACACACAACCATTCATACTTTCGTAATATATTATAACGAATCATCATCCGATACAGTCTCTATTAAAAAGCTGGTAATAATTTCACACTGCCCGAAATATGACACTACAGCTGTACATCTATTTCAAAAATATCTAATGGAGCCATTAAAACTAACATCTGTAATTCACCACAAAAATTATGTATTTCTCCGAAGGATTCTCTGCTCAATATAAAAATAGGAAAAAAATTTCCTGAACCTCACATTACATGAAGAAGATTTTGGATTTCCAACAGAATTGCATTATTTTTGCATATCGCATGGCAAAAGAGCATGCGATGTTGTAGATGGGGCACTTAAAAGGTTTGCGGCTTGTGCTAGTTTGCAGAGACCATCCGATAAACAAATAACTACACCTAGGGAATTGTACGACTGGACAAGGGATCATCTCCCATACATTAATACCGTTTATGCGACTAAAAAAGGCTATACTGAAGAGGAAAAAATGCTTGCTCTTCGATTTGCAAAATCCACCGCAGTGCCTGGAACACAAGTTTCATACAGTCCTGCTGTTTAGGATGGGTATTATACTTGCTAAGCAGTTTTAAAATGCAGCTGAAACAACGCAGCATCCTGTCTGGAAAGATGATCAGGCTATTTCATCTCAGCAATGAAAGGTAAGCATTTCTTACAGAACTTCAGGTTTAACAAAATCCATGTTACAATAATTTATTTCAAGTATTAATTAAAAAAATTCGAATTATGTACTACATGTTAAATTACATAGCGACATTCAAGAATATGATCAAATGTAATTAAATACAACGAATGTGTGGGACTTAATTATCGCGACTTATACGGTTAGCTTACGCTTGCAGTGACATAATAATTTTTATCTTTGTAACCTATGATGATTCCAAGTTGAAACTTATCAGTTCATTATATCACTAATTGAGGCGTACTAGATATTTTTTTCCTTAAAATAGAACCCCCGCATTTTTAAATATGAATATATGAAAATTGTTTCACCATGTAAACAATATAAGCAAAATAAAAACTATCACATATTAAGAATGTATCACCCAATTTTTGTAAAATTTATCTGGAGTCGTTGTTGAGATATATAATTTTAATTGAAGCGGCGTGCTAACAAAAATATGATTTTTCTTCATGTTTGAAACGCCACTGACAGAAAACGAAAAGCACAGGACATATGAAACTCGGCAATTTTAGTTAGCGCGGCAGGTAAAACAAACCCTCAAAATTTGGAAAAAATCTGAGTCGGTCGGATTGAGCGCCTTGTTGATTTGATATGGAATGACCCCATGTTGAGTTGACAACACTGGACTGCAAGTGCAGGTATTGTAAACTGTTCCTCAAGAAGGCCAAAATTGTGAGTAGTGGGGGACAGAAAGGGACAGAGATAGAAAAGAGAGAGATATGAATGCAGGGAGAGAAATGAATTACCGAGGCTGAGAAGGAATTTGGGTTCAGTTCGCATATATTACGGGGGCACAGATCCGATGGTCCGACTATACCAGATACCAGATGTACACTATGCCACATGACATGAAATTAGCACGAAGTCGGGTCTTTACCTAATAAAATAAAGGAACACTTCGGCACTGAAAATGTATACCTTATACTAGATGTAAGCTCAAAAGTTGAAAATTTGCGTATTAAAAGTAGGGACATGTGACCTCATTAAACGAGTACACTACTACTGATAATGTTACCATCACCATCATCATTATCATCATAATCTTTTTATTATTTGTATTTCTGTATCTTTGGAACGAAATTGTTTTATTTTATTTTTTGGTTGCAGTGTGTTAAAATGCTGTGACATTGACCTTCGGTCATTTACTGAACTCCAACCAGGAGAAAGTCTCAGGGGAATGAGACGCAGCGGGGTAATGTTGTGAATGAATGTTGATGTCATAAGGTCACACACGTGGTTACACGCATCTCCATTGGCTAACTCTCAAAGCACAAACGATAACACTGATACACACTTACTTGTACTATCCTAGTTACAAAATTAGATCACTGTTAATCTCCTGGTCTTTTAATCCCTCCATACAAGAAATAACGTATGCAGGAGAGCGCATGTTTTTTAAACTGACGTCATAACGGTAATATTATCTATCTACTTCGCTCCAATAGATGACGCATTAGTAAGCACATTCCTTTCACGGTTAATTTCCTGGTTGGAGAACAGTAGCTATCATTCACCCATCAAATTATAACAGGGTTGATAGTAACCTCTGCACCAAAATGAAACTGGTAATAGATCATTAGGAGATATTTGAAAAATCTAAATAAGTTTTTTCTTTAACATTCACCATTTTAGAGGAAATCGTTATGTTTCTATGAAGCATTCGGAATTTTGTCCCGCAGGCGTTCTTTTACATGCCAATAAATCTACTGACATGAGGCTGTCGTATTTAAGCACATTTAAATGCCATCGAACTGGGCCGGGTTTGAACCCGCAATCTCGAGCACAGAAGGCCAGCGCTATACTAACTGCGCTACTCAGGCTTAGAGATGGATAAAAAAAAGTTGGAACATTTTTTTGAAACTGTTTCACAATTGAAACTGCTCCAGTGATCACTTCAACGTTCCACATGGTTCCAAGAGATAAACAGTTCAATTTCTAACTAGCTTCCCATTCTTTGCTGTATGCAAAGACCACGTGTAGCGCTATCATCGACTGCCAATCGAAAGTAGATACAATATCGATGTTCCACACGGCCTTCGTGCAACGGTAGCCTATGTAGGACAGCGCAATTTAATTGCACGAATCAAATTCCCTAATAAATGTGATATTGATGATTATTAGCCGCCCATTGATGGAGAATATGTTCATGGTGCCCAAACATAGGGTTATATGCGTTATTTTTACTAAAATCGATTCATTTTGAATTGTTATTTACTGTACTCTGTAACAGTAACCTACGAAAAACAACTTTCGTCGTCATAATACACTGAACAGCTGATTTAAAGACGATTCAAGGGCTTTAAAACATGTTTTTGAATCAGATGAGAAGTTGAAACAGTTGGAGCACTTGGCACTGAAGTTGTAAACATATTCTTGTGAAACTGTTTCTTGGAAACATTTTGAAACAGTTACAGTCGAAACTGTTTCTTAAAAAGAACATATGTTGAAGGATGTGAGAAACTGAGAAAAA
This sequence comes from Periplaneta americana, assembly GCF_040183065.1. Lineage (NCBI taxonomy): Eukaryota > Metazoa > Arthropoda > Insecta > Blattodea > Blattidae > Periplaneta > Periplaneta americana. The sequence goes on from NC_091122.1 coordinate 53,966,781, forward strand.
TTCTCTCCGGCACCGGGATTTGAATCCGGATTTTCAGCTCTACGTGCTGACGCTCTATCCACTAAGCCATACCGGATTCCCATCCCGATGTCGGATTGAATCCTCTCAGTTGAAGTTTCACTTCTTGGGTTCTCTATAGAATTTTTCTCTGTTCCACTCATCCTTCATCATATGATGACGCAGAATTTTTGCACGGAAATATATGTACTTCGGTACATCGTAATAATATATTAAAAAGAACAGTTTATCCCATCTTTACAGGTCGACTAGAGTCTTGATGATGATATTATTATTATTATTATTATTATTATTATTATTATTATTATTATTATCATTATTATCATTATTATTATTATTAATGAGATTTTTCCTTGTTGAACATGTTCAGATACCCAACCAATGTTAGACATTTAGATTTAAGTCGGGAGACTGTCTAGTTATGTAGTGTCCAGTGCTTAGTGCAGTCTTACACGATATCAGAGGATAAACACGAAACAATGGATTCAGTTCCTTCAGAAGGAAGTTGAAGCACTGAAATGATAGCAGAAATAAAGCGTAATGAGGAAGCAGTATATTTGGCCGCAGTATTTTGCAACGTATTTCCCGTGTTTGCTCCGTGTGGTCTAGCGATTACGTTGATGTACACCAGATGATGCCCGCAATTTCTGCCCACATGCGAACAGCTTAAGATCGTATCGAGATATGGAGAACTTGTCTTGACGTGAAAACTGTGTTAGATAGCTCGTTTAAAGCCGTAGGGAAGTCTCATTGAGGTCGTAGTGTATAGTTCTGTTGACTTTGCTATCTGAATGAGGGCTGGTCACAGACGTGCCTGGCATTTCAAGAGCAATATGAACTTCTTAAAGATATCTGACTGGGCAATTTTGTTAAACACTGACCAAGATAACATAATTACGATCACATGGGAATTTCTTTGAATTTCTTCTTGTGTTTGGGAAAGGGAATTAAAATCTCGAACATAGCATATAATATCATGTCATGTCTTAGGCTATTAGTTTTTCTTAGATAGCACCCTAGATCATATATACCCAGATAGATCGGCCTTATAAGCTTTGACGTTAACTTTTGTCAGGTTTACTACGCTGCCATCTAGTTGTTACATAGGAGTCACGTCATAATTCCCATTTGAATTGCATTAGCGACTGTACTGCCATCTCGTGTTCGTTTACGACGGACGGGTGGCGATCCTGGCTGTTGTTCTCTTCAAAGTGCTGCCGATTTTAACATAGCGACAAGTTATCTGTTACGTATATGATCTAGGATAATACTAATTTATACTACTACTACTACTACTACTACTACTACCACCACCACCACCACCACCACCACCACCACCACCACCACCACCACCACCACCACCACCACCACCACCACCACCACCACCACCACCACCACCACCTCCATTACTAAACCATCAACAAAACCAAAATTAAAACAAATCGGAGTGTAGCTGTTGCTAATTTGATTAGAATTTTATTGGGTTGGGATTGATTAGGTTTAGTTTCTTAGGGTGCTATGCATAGACATTTCGCTAGCCCGCGCTACGAGCGTGCTAAACTAGCCCCGGCTATCGTCTGATTACTTATACAGGATTCATATCATATCATACCGCTAACACTGGTTTATGAATACGAAAAACGTTAGTTCGCTGATCATCCACTGGAAGCCCGCGCTAAGAATGTCAATGAATATGGTCCTTATTGTTTGATAATTTAGTATCACAATCTTAAATCGGTTTTACGTGAATACGTCTGGCTTAAATCGACAGATCTGGACAGAGTTTTATTTCGTGACGTCAAAATCATTTTTTATTTTTCAAGGTTATTTTACGACGCTTTATCAACATCTTAGGTTATTTAGCGGTCTGAATGAGATGGTGATAATGCCGGTGAAATGAGTCCGGGGTCCAACACCGAAAGTTACCCAGCATTTGCTCATATTGGGTCGAGGGAAAACTCCGGAAAAAACCTCAACCAGGTAACTTGCCCCGACCGGGAATCGAACCCGGACCACCTGGTTTCACGGCTAGACGTGCTAACCGTTACTCCACAGGTGTGGACACGTCAAAATCAGCGCGCTAGACATCGGAGTCGCTAGATACAACCTACTGCTCGGAAATTTAAACAAATTCCTCGATCTCGGCTGAAAATCTAAATGGCTTGACAAAGAGTATTCACGAAAGAAACTAAGGACAGAAGAAACTAATTAAAATTATATTAGCAGTAACATTCATTATCATATGCACCACATTTTAATAGTCTATAGATTTCTAATAATTAACTATTTAATAAAGGGAGAATAATTTAAAATTACCGGTGCTTAAAAAATAGGGAACGGTAGTTATTCCCTCAGAACAATTCAGTTTATTTTTTGTATCAACTCATCGGACTGTGTGCTCTCAATGGCATTTTACGCATACATATTTGGAAAGTAACGTCATGCGTACGGAATTCCAGTCATTGGAGTCCGGAATGTCTCGAGAGTTGCATTTCCTGAGTCCTCGAGCTGGAAGAGAGCTTCCCGCCAGCTCGCCATTAACATAATTACAGCCCTCCACTTGACCTCGAACCCGAGCCACTTGAGCGGCGGGCAACGCAACTATTTCCGGCCCGTCTCGAGTGCTTCTGGTTCTCAATAAACGATTATTTATGCCTCGAGCCGCTGTAATTCCTCAACTCTATCTACACCGACGTCTCTGTCCTCTTCACATCAATCAAATTCTTGTCGCTGCGACTCTTGAACACAAGTAGTTCTTGTACTGATGTGATTTCCCACTCCATCTCGTTTCTCCTGCAGTCTTGACTTGACTTGACCCGGACGGCTAAAAATTCGAGGGGCGATTGAAAATTATTGTATATGAGCTCTTATCTTTCGACTTAAAGTTTGTTATGAGTTTTGTATTATCTGAATTACCCAGGAAAATTCTGGTTAAGTGGCATCAATCAAGCTATTGTCAGCGCATTTCGAACTGGCGGCTCAAGGTCAAGCAATGGACTGTATTTGCCACGCGTTCCTACATCATTCCTCGACCATTCTCCTCAACTAAAGTCAGCTGGGACAGCCCGCAGCCGGGATTACAGTTGGAGTGAGCGATTTTGGCAGGTGACCTCGATGGCATTGCTAGCAGGCGAGCCAAATGTTGTTCTGTTTGGACTGCATGATTGTGTTGCGATAACGCTGTCAGTCGTTGTTTATACACGCCAACAGCTCGTATCGTCATTATTGTAAAACACACCACAATACAGTCCGATTCATAGGAGTGCCGTAAATGATTTTTGTTCGTAATAATTTCACAATTCGCTTCCCACATTTTCTAAATTAAAAAAAAAAAAACATTGCATAACCAAAACAAAGAAATTATTGCAAATGTTTATTACTTCATGAAGCGACAGGCGAAAAAAATGTATGAATTGTGTCGAATTGTCTTCATTAATAACAAACATTCATGAAGTACAAGAATGAGTTGCGGAAGCGACAGAAAACGACACGTTCGATAAATAACCAAAAGAAGAGGTATGCTGAAATAAGAGATGAATAGTCTAATTCAATTTTGTAAAGGAGCCTTTCTTTTAAATTTAAGGGCTGCATGTCTGCGGGTTGAAAAAATAAACCAGTATATTTTGATCATTATTACCTCCCATTTTACATCCCTGAATGTTCGTATTTCGTAAAACTCCGTCTTATCTTTTGACTAAGGATTAACAGAAACTTACACACAGGGTTTAAGGTGATTAGTCAGTCTGTTGATTATGGATTAGTTGTTTTTATATATACAGTATGCTTTAATATAGATTGTCTTTATACTTTATACTAACTAGGAAAAGATTATGCAGCGGCAACTGGAATTATCTCGAAAACTGTGTGCCGGGAACTGATCACTTTCCATACGCATGTACACACACACACACTACTGCAGTTCTAAAAAATTGGTTATATGTGCATTATTTTTGGATATGACTGCCCATCCGAGTCCACTAGGATAATCGGAAACATATGTTTACTCTTATGTCTCACCCATTCCAGCTGTAGTTTGCTTGCGACGAAGATAAAAACCGACTTTGCAGCTATGAGTAACGCGCTCTGGAGTTCTGATTAACAAAATCCAGCTGCCGAAATCGATGGCGTCCACTATACCAGTTACCTTGATCCGTTTGTCACTATGTATTAGTTTCATATGTGGTGAATAGCAGCATGTTTTGTTTCATGTCCAAGAGCTCACAGTAGAATATATGCTGCTCTCACAGTGATGGTAAACGTTTTGTTCATTTCTCAGAAGATTTTACTTTTAGGACCCGTGTTGCTGTTACAAAAAAACATGATCCGATTCAACAGATACGAAACTAACTTACCCAACTGGCACTGTAATAATTATTGCAGTGTAGAGTCATTTTACATGCAATAGTACGATTACGAAATCTAACGTGCCGTTCGTCTAGTTAAGCGTCCTCTTGATACAAACAAAAGGGAAAATTTGCTGTCTAATACTTAGTGACAAACGGCTGCATTCTGTTTCCTCATTTGTTTCTTACCAAAAAGCTCACAGTATAGGAGATAAGCTGCGCTTACAGCGATGATAAACACTTGCTCATTTCTCAGAAAATATTAATTTTAGGACCCACGTTTATAGGACTTTTTATTTTTCGTTTTGATGCATACTACCTCCTCTCTAAATGTTGAAACCTTTTTTCAGGACACTCTGTGTTTTGTTTTGCTTTTAATACTCTGATTATACGACCAAAATAAGCCACTTCAAACTCAACGGTGGCAGAGATACAGTACAACATATGTAGTCCTACTCAGAACTCTGCTTCAGACTTCAGTCCATACGTCATGTCCTACATGCCGTATATTATTTGATTGTTGAACAAATGAGAAATAGTGTTAAGTATAGACTTCATTGATGGTAATAGAATACGGATATAGGACAGGCTTAAACAGCGTTTTGTTATTATTATTATTATTATTATTATTATTATTATTATTGTTGTTATTATTATTATTATTATTATTATTATTATTATTATTATTATTATTATTATTATTTACAAATGGCTTTTAGGAACCCGTAGGTTCATTGCCGCCCTCACAAAAGCTCGCCATCGGTTCCTATCCTGAGCAAGATTAATCCAATCTCTATCATCATATCTCACTTCCCTCAAATTCATTTTAATATTATCCTCCCATCTACGTCTCGGCCTCCCTAAAGGTCTCTTTCCCTCCGGTCTCCCAACTAACACTGGATTCGCCCATACGGGCTACATGCCCTGCCCATCTCAAATGTCTGGATTTAATGTTCCTAATTATTAAGAAAACAATGCGTGCAGTTTTTCGTTGTGTAACTGGCTCCATTCTCCTATAACTTCATCCCTCTTAGCCCCAAATATTTTTCTAAGCACCTTATTCTTAAATACCCTTAATCTCTGTTCCTCTCTCAAAGTGAGAGTCCAAGTTTCACGACCTTACAGAGCAACCGGTAATATAACTGTTTTATAAATTCTAACTTTAAGATTTTTTGACAGCAGACTGGATGACAAGCTTCTCAACCGAATAATAACACGCATTTCCCTTATTTATTCTGCTTTTAATTTCCTGCCGAGTGTCATTCATATTTGTTACTGTTTCTCCTATATAATGGAATTTTTTTCACCTCTTCGAAGGATAAATCTCCAATTTATATGTTTCCATTTCGTACAATATTCTGTTTACGAGACATAATCATATAGGCTACTTTGTCTTTATTTATTTCCAAACCTATCACTTTACTTGTTTGAAGTAAAATTTCCGTGTTTTCCCTAATCGTTTGTGTATTTTCTCCTAACATATTCACGTCATCTGCATAGACAAGAAGCTGATGTAACCCGTTAAATTCCAAACCCTGTCTGTTGCCCTGAACTTTCCTAATGACATATTCTAGAGCGAAGTTAAGAAGTAAAGGTGATGGTGCATATCCTCGCTTTAGCCCGCAGTGAATTGGAAAAGCATCAGATAGAAAGTGGCCTTTACGGACTCTGCTGTAAGTTTCACTGAGACACATTTTGATTAATCGAACTAGTTTCTTGGGAATACCAAATTCAATAAGAATATTACATGAAACTTCCCTCTTAACCGAGTCCTATACCTTTTTGAAATCTATGAATAACTGATGTACTGTACCCTTATACTCCCATTTTTTTCCGCCAATATCTGTCGAAGACCAAAAATCTCATCAATAGTCGATCTATTACTCCTAAAACCGAACTGATGATCCCCAATAATTTCATCTACATATAGAGTTAATCTTCTGAAAAGAATATTGGAAAAAAATTCGTACATCGTCGACAAAAGTGATATTCCTCGAAAGTTACTACAGTTAGTCTTGTCCCAGGTACAATTATGGCCTCCTCCATTGTTCTGGTACAATTTCCTTTTCCCAAATAGCAAGTACAAGCTTATAAATTTCGCTAGATAATGCGCTTCCATCCTCTTGTATTAATTCTGCTGGCATTTGATCGATACCTGGAGACTTGTACTTTTTCAGATTTTATATCGCATTTTCGACTTCAGAAAGTGTGGGTTCGGATATAAATGGCTCAGCAATACCTGGTATTATTTTATTGTTGAACAAATGAGAATTAGTATAAAATATAGACTTTATTGATTGTAATAGAATACGGATATAATGTTATAGGTGTCAGCATAAAATATTTCAATCAGTAGAATAGGTTTAAAATCGAGAGACTAAGTAAACGTGAAACAAGACAGTGTTTTATTATTATTATTATTATTATTATTATTATTATTATTATTATTATTATTATTATTATTATTATTATTATTATTATTATTATTGAAGTGTAAGTCTGTGACTCGTAAATCGTTGAAGGAAGTATGGTTTAGTTGTACATATTTAGGAAATAATCCATAGGCCGCTATAGAGGATTTAACTTCAGATTTCTGATATATCCATCATCATTCATATTTTAATCAGCACCCTCACCATATATGAGGTCACATACAGAGAGATCCACAATAAAAAGCATCTCCCTCTACCACGACACTTCAAGCGAAAATGCAGCGCTCATGAAAAACCCATGCTTCAATATCAACTACACATTCTCTTTGGGATGACGAATTCTGCTTATCCTTCCGATATAAAATTCCATGAAGAGTAGGGGCCGGGGTCATATATGATTAACGTGTGAGGCCGCCTCATCCCGGTATTAATGATTAAAGGAGCTTTTAAGGAGTTGCGGGTGAATGTAATTTATTCAGCAAGTTATCTGTTTTGAGGCGGGATGAAGTATTCGTTCAAGTTGTGTGCATTGCTTGATCAAAGGTCAGTATAGCGCGAGACTTGAACGTTGTTTATCTTGATACCAGTAGCACTTAGAGATGGTATACCGATATAATTTAGGTTGGAGCATAATACAGGTTTTTCATGTGAAAATTTCAGAGCCGTAATGGGCCAAGCACCATTTGAAGGGTTCAGAGCCATAGTGGGCCAAGCGCCATATATTAGAAACGCAGGAAACAGTGGTTAAAATTAAGTGACTACCATAACTTAACGAAACATATAGCAAGAAATATAAAGTATACATATTAAAACTGAATGATATGTCAATCTTCATTAAACTATGGTATTCACGTAACTTTAACCTTTCCTTTCTCCGTTTTTAATAAATGGCGTTTGGCCCAGTATGGCCCTGAACACTTCATTTATTAAAAACTGAGAAAACAAGGGTTAAAGTTAAGTGAATACCGTAGTTAATCGAAGATTGATGTATCATTTAGTTTTAATGTGCATACTTCATCTTGCTTGCTGTATGTTTCGTTAAATTATGGTAATCACTCAATTTTAAACCTTGTTTTCTTCGTTTTTAATAAATGACGCTTGGGCCAGTAAGACTCTGAACTCTTCACTTATTAAAAACGGAGGAAACAAGGGTTAAAGTTAAGTCTATACCGTACTTTATCGAAGATTGACGTATCATTTAGTTTTAATGTGCATACGTTATATTACTTGCTATATGTTTCATTGAATTATGGTAATCGCTTAATTTTAAACTTTGTTTTCTCCGTTTTACATAAATGGCGCTTGGCCCAGTATGGCTCTGAACCCTTCATTTATTAAAAACGGAGGAAACAAGGGTTAAAGTTAAGTCTATACTATACTTTATTGAAGATTGACGTATCATTTAGTTTTAATGTGTATACTTTATATTACTTGCTATATATTTCATTAAATTATGGTGTCGACCTGGTTGGCGAGTTGGTATAGCGCTGGCCTTCTATGCCCAAGGTTGCGGGTTCGATCCCGAGTCAGGTCGATGGCATTTAAATGTGCTTAAATGCGACAGGCTCATGTCAGTAGATTTACTGGTATGTAAAAGAACTCCTGCGGGACAAAATTCCGGCACATCCGGCGACGCTGATATAACCTCTGCAGTTGCGAGCGTCGTTAAATAAAACATAACATTTAAATTATGGTAATCACTTCATTTTAACCTTTCCTTTCTTCGTTTTTAATAAATGGCGTTTGGCCCAGTATGGCTCTGAACACTTCATTTATTAAAAACGGAGAAAACAGGGGTTAAAGTTAAGTGAATACCGTAGTTTATTGAAGATTGACGTATCATTTAGTTTCATTGTGCATAATGTATATTACTTGCTATATGTTTCATTTAATTATAGTGATCACTTAATTTTAAACTTTGTTTTCTCCGTTTTTAATACACGGTGCTTGGCCCACTATGGCTCTGAACCCTTTATATGTGTATGCATTTTTATAACCGTAGTTGAGGCGTTCCATTGAATAACATGTTAACGTACGTTACGTCATTTTTCCGTTTCCAGCATGTATTGAATCTTTAGATCTTCATCCTGACAAAATATTATTTCTCTTCAACAAAAACGCCCTCTAGAGACATTTGACTGTCTTTCTGCGCAATGCTGTGATACGAGATGTAAAGTGTTTAGTGCCTCGTAACTCAAATTAAATATTTTGTAGTTACGTTTTTATACCAGAGTATGCGTGAATTATTGAAATAACTTTGTTGTTACTGGTAAAATATTACATCGGATATCTGTATTCTTGTCGATACTTATGTGTTACGTATCGGTGAAGACTAAGGGCCAAATAGGATTTACAAAAAAATAATTAATTTAAAAATCTGTAAAGCCATAGGAAGGAAACAAACTTTATGATTAACGATATACATGTATAAGATGTGTAAGAGCGTAGTACTTTGCTTGTAAAAAAGGTAAAGGTATCCCCGTTATACGCCATGAAGGCACTTGGGGGGGGGGCATGGAGGTAGAGTCCCATGCTTTCCATGACATCGGCACTAGAATGAGGTGGTGTGGTCGGCACCATGCTCTGACCTCCTTTTACCCTCGGGGAAGACCCGGTACTCAATTTTATAGGAGGCTGAGTGAACCTCGGGGCCGTTCTGGAAGTTTGGCAACGAGAAAAATCCCGGACCTTTGCTTGTAGCTTTCTATTCTTAATTTTATGACGAAAGTGTTAAGTTGCAGTGGAAGTGAAAAAAGCAATAATTTTTCCCGCAATGGCACTAGGTGTGTCATTTGACATTTCAGGTCTTTCCAGGCAATGGCTTATTAATTAAGCCGTTCAGAGCATAAATGGTGAAAGTTAAAATTGGGTAATAAGGTTTAAAGTAAAAATTATGTAAAATACAGTGCAAAGTAGCAGTTAATATGTCCTTGCTATCTACTGTCTACTAATAGTTTAAATAAATTGAATATTAATTGCTACTTTGCGCTGTATTTTACAGAATGTTTACTTTAACTCTCATTACCCATTTTTGACTTACACCACTTCTGCTCTGAACGGCTCATTTGTATCCCACTTCTGAGGTTGGAGCGCCTGGAAGGCGAAGTTACGCTGCCTCGATGATATTATGATAGGATGATTATGAAGTGCGAGGAGAGGTTTTAAACCTAAACCTATTATGAATATGTCTTTAAAAACTATGTTTTTAATTTATAAAGTGTGCTCAAAGAAGAATGGTAGACGCAATCATGTACTAATTTTGCAATTTTCGGATTTTTTCAGATCTCAAAACGTACAAAATACAAATACATTTTCATATATTAAAAGAAACGCACTGATGGCTCAGTAAATGGATATGGACCACTGAAATTTAACTCTAATATTAATAATTAATTTGTAATATTAATACAAAGCACACAATCTAAAGAAAGAAAAAACATGTTGAATCTTTCGTACACTACTTTTAACACTTGAATATAAATAATTGATTAAATGGCGATCTTACTCGTGTTAATTGTGTAAGCATGTGCGGCTTACAGTTGTTTCGGTGTTTCTTCACACCATCCTCAGAGCCTAATAGATCTCGGCGTCATCTCGAACTTCGCTGGAGAAAAAACATTAAAAACAATTTAACAACATTGTAATTGTATTACATGTTGATATCAGTTCACTGTTCGGTTGCTCTGGTATATCTCACCTTCCAGCTCTTGGTTTCAGCTCTTCCAGATCTCGTGGTCTCGCCAGGACTGATAGACCTTCACTCAAATAGCCCCACAATGAAAATCTAATGGGTTGAAATAAGGATGTCTTGTTATTTAACTTAATTGTTTTTATTACCTTTTTGTATGAGTATTTAATTCATGGTCCACGTATTCCCTTTAATAATAAAGTGATGTACTAAAGCATTTCTCCTTATTTACGTTCACATTCATTGAGATCATAAAATTGAGGCAGTTTTCTTTTTCAAAATAAGTTTATATGACTTTGTACGTTTCTGAGACTTGAATAAAAAAAATGAAAAAAAAAAATAAGTGCATGGTGTCGTTTAAAAAGATTCCTTGGCACACCGTTTGCAAATAAAAATATTATTTTGAAACTATGTTCAATATGTGCATTTTTTTAAGTACCATATAACTTCTGTATACAGAGTTTCTTCGTAAAATTAAAAATAGGAAAACCTTGTATACATGCATGTATGTAGATACCATATTCAGATTGTAGGGGAATCACAACACGTCATCCCGATTCTGTTCGCAGCCTCTCACAGACTCACTCGCTACAGTTCCTGTTGAGAAAGGAAGACTATGTTTTCTCATTTCCTAATTTTTAGTTGTTCTAAGATATATTGATAATTTTTGTACAGTTTGTTTTGTAGAATACCCCAGAGAGAAAAATCACAAGTGGTTAAATCGGGAGATCGAGGAGGCCACACATTTCTACTGAAGATTTTAACTGCGAATACTCTGTGAAGTCCGTCCATATAGTTGTCGGCTGTGTGTTGTCGCAGAATCCTGTTGGAAAAGGAGCGAGCCTTTGTCAATGGGCCCATTGTGCAATGTCTTCAAGTTTTGAAGTAAGAGAGAACTGGTCTGTAATTTTACCTTGAGCTCTGTATGATGGACAGGATACTTTTACGTGCTGTAAACCTACAACACCTCAGCTTTACTTCCATTTTGAAGGAAGCAAGAGTAAGAATTTCATTGTCTTTAGAAGTCCATCGTCTTGGACCGTGTTTCAATCCCGGGAAGCTAAGCATTTATGCCATAGAGTACGAGAAAAGTCTTCGTAATTTGAACGTATAAATGAAGGGTTGAGAACCATAGTGGGCCAAGCGCCATTTACTGAAATCTTAGAAAACAAGAGTTAAAATGAAGTTATTACCATAATTCAATGAAAACAAATAGCAAGTAATATAAAGTACACACATTAAAACCAAATTATATGTCAATCTTAATTAAACTATGGTATTCACTTAACTTTAACCCTTGCTTTCTCCGCTTTTAATAAATGGCGCTTGGCCCACTATGGCTCTGAACCCTTCAAATAGGGTAAAACAACTTTTTTTAGGTCGTCGGTATCCTGTGAGACACTGACATTATGCAATCAGGAACATGGACAAAAATAAAAAGCAGGCAACGAGGTCAATCTTGCCGAGATGCATATGTGAATCACTTCCAGTCTTCTCTTACACGCAGGCTGGTCGCCCGTAATCTGCATCCTACATCTGTGCTGCGCCGAGATAGTAATAAAACCTCACTGCTTGTTATTATATGTGTATCAAAGCTAGAATCAATGGTAATTGATTTATTGGTGTCGTAAATAACTGTGGTTGCCATGACAATACACAATAAAACAGGTTGTAATACAATGGGGAACACTAAACAAGTAGTAGCACGGGATTTTGTTTTAATGTTCCACTGAGACGGACGAACTCTGAATTGTTTTATGTGATCAATGCCCCTTTCGGTTATTATCAGATATGAACAGAGTTCAGAATTTTTGTGGTATTTTCAGGCCATAACCTTACTCGTTACTTTTTTATCGTAATATAAGCGAATGCCTTACAAAGTAACTACGTAAAGATTAATTTTTTGGTCCTACAGAATTTATCTTTTATGATAACAATGGTTATTAGAGGAAAAAAAAATTCGTTCCGACGCCGTGGATCGAACCCGGGTCCTTGGTTCTACGTACCAAGCGCTCTAACCACTGAGCTACGCCGAAGTTCAATCCACAGCACCGGTTCGAATCCCTCTCCTCTAATATTTTCCCTTTGTGGCCTTACTCCATGTTCGACATATATGTTGACGTACTGTATATTACATAAGTCAACTGCCATTATACAAGGAGCGCACTCAATTGAGTGACTTGATGGCCGAGATTCCTCAGTATATGCACTGTTGGGCGAAGAATCTACGTGAAGATTAATTCAACCATTGTTACCATAACAGATAAATTCTGTAGGACCAAAAAATTAATCTTTACGTAGATTCTTCGCCCAACAGTGCATATACTGTGAGATACCTGCCATCAAGTCACTCAATTGAGTGCACTCCTTGTATAATGGCAGTTGACTTAACATATCGATGGCCGAGAACCAAACTGTTCTAAGTCCAACTCTTTGTATAAAAAAATATGTTTCATTGTGGTCCAGTTCTTGTCTGCATATAAGAATCGAACAAAATTGTAAATATTCCTGTCCATAAGGTTGCTATGAAGCTATTCCAAATTTTTTTTATGAAGCTTTGAATGTCAGGAGCTTAAAATAGCACTCCTGAAAAAAAATAGTAAAATGGACATGGAACAGACTGGTTCTGAGCCATCGATATGTCAACATATATGTCGAACATGAAATAAGGCAACAAAAGGGAAAACACTAGAGGAGAGGGATTCGACCCGGTGCTGTGGATTGAACTTCGGCGTAGCTCAGTGGTTAGAGTGATTGTTACGTAGAACCAAGGACCCGGGTTCGATCCCCGGTACCGGAGCGAATTTTTCTCCTCTAATAACCATTCTTACAAAGTAAGTAAAATATGTTATTACGAGTAAATGACTTTTATGTTTATATTATGCAGCATTATTAATATATTTACAATTAGTAAAGAAATTTCTAATTGTTAGGATGACATATCCCTTATCTACGGCTAAGTCATTGCTAGAGTTCTCTTCTCTGTAATCACTTCCCCATTGATAGGCTATTCAACACAACAACGTAGACGTAGAGTATTACCGCAGTCTGGTATATACAGTCACGAAGCTTGAGTTTATGAGGGTACTGGGAACAATAGACTGTGCATGTACTATTTCGCATTGTCTGTGATGAGGCGATAGGAGCGATCCTAGTGGTTAGCAACTATCTATGGATGCATATTTACTACGTATTGAGCTTCGTGACTGTATATCCTCGACTGTGGTATCATCCTGTCCAGTGTTACACTTCCCTTCTTATTCCTATCAACGGTCTTGTTGATAACAGAACCGTGTAGTTGAAAAATAATAATAAAAATATGTTATGGCAAGGAGCATGTACAAATAATTATCAACCGTACTAAATCAGTTCAGCACCTTATGCGCTAGCTACACTATCGCTTCTAAGAACCTCTTCTTATCTTAGTTTTATAAGAGTTATAAAGGGAATTAATGCTAGGAATTCAGAAATTAAGACTCATACGACAGGGTTTTAGGATTTTTTTTTTTTGGACTCCCTTTTTTAGTTCTACATAGTCTTGTCTGGTTATACTGCTGCAGAGCAATAACCCTGGAGGTCATGGAAACATTTCATTTACTCACAATAAAGGAATAAAGGTTCCGAGCTCACCTTTTGTGTTCGTGTTCACATACAATGCAAGCAGGATACAGTCCACACAGTATGGGACATTCTGCTTAAAATGTTCCTGTAATTGCGGAGGTTCTAAGGTATTGTTAATATTTCTTTATCAAATAAGTATGGATATTAAAATTGCAGAATTGATGTCCATCTTTCATGACATTCCAAATCTCCTTTTCATGCGTATAATGAAATAAAGTTATGGCTTGTGAGATATTTATAGCGGTTGAGTGAAATTATACAGAATTATGTCAATAACTTTATTTGGTTAATGTATTTTTGTAGTCTGCTATATTAATGATGCTGTGTAAATTACTGGATTATTTATCATCGATGGACTTGGTATAATAGCGAGATATATGGCGACATAAAGCCTGGAATGCGCCATGAGATTACCTGACATTCGTTTACAGTTGGTAAAAACTTCGGAAGAAAACCTCAGCCAGTAATCAGCCGAAACGGGAATCGAACCCACGCCCGAGTACTGCTCCAGATCAAAAGGTACAACGGACAGTGGACATTGAGGCCGTTAGTTTGGTTGACGGACAGTGAGGCCCATATCGGTAACTTGCACTACACAGCCATTGTTGAAGTGCTTTTAAAACACATAGTGGTGAAATAGTTATTTATCTTGATGATTATGGCAAGTGTCATAATAAGAGTATCCACGAGTTGGAGACAACACTTTATGGCATCTTAGAATTATACATTGCAGGAAATAAATTAATAAAGAAATTCAATTCGGGATCCATAGCTGACAAATTGTCTTCATATGTTCGTATCGATTAGTTGCGCCTGGCATTTACATTGCGTAAAGAGTAATGGATGATCTTGCAGGTTACGTTACAAATGTTCCTTTATTTTGTTAATATAGTTTCTCTGAACCACAGAACTGTTTTATGTGATACTACAAAAGTGATACAAAGTTGTTAAAGATTGGAAATAAATGATACGTTCCCTTCTGTCCTGCATTTCATTTCTTGTTACGTCGCGCGTAGAAGGGATAACCAGGATAGCAAGCGCTCCGGTATTACGTCATAAGAAATACGTCATTGCTTTTATCGGCACGCTTGTTATAATATTCCAATTACGCATGATTTTCTATGTAGTAACAACCTACTTATAATGCTAGGATGGCATAAATTCATTTTACATTTCCTCAGGTTAATTCAGTTTACAGTTCTAACCATAAAGACCTGCTGAGAAATGACATTCGTCTACCCGTCTGCAGTGTTGCCAACAGATAAATTGTGTCCCTGTCAGTCTAACACCTGGAAATCCGTGAGAATCCGTCAAAAAAAAAAAAAAAAAGACAAACTCAATATATCTATAGGTATATAAATAAAAGCAAATTTTAACACAACTTACTTACCAATCTTGATTAAAATAATAATTCGTCAATCTCTGACATCATTACGAGCAAATTTGAAACGGGATTCTTTAACATGGTTCGGAACAGGCAGGACTGATCAAAGAAAAAGTAAAATCTCTCAAAAATTAAACAATTAAAATGACAGCATCTAAAAAAAGTCAAAAGACGATATAAATCATAATTTCCGCCAGAAAATCCGTCACCCGTCAAAGCCATTCTTTTCCCGTCCGCTACGTTGAAATTCCGTCAGTTTTTACGGAATTTCCGTCCACTTGGTAACACTGCCCGTCTGACAAATGAGCATTCTTCAGTCATTCTGTACCCTCTTATGACACGAAGTCTTCATCTAGCGGCTAGATGCTTAGTGTTCGAAGTCACAAAATGTTTATGGATTGCTCGCACAGCAAATTAACGTGTCTACGGCAGACAAATATACACCAAGTCGTCTTAGTTTCCGACATTGTTTCACGCTTGTAATACGTAATCTGTGAATTGTATCTCTCTTGGTAGTGTTACGGAACAACAGGTGGGTGTGGAGTCTTTAAGAAAGAAGCGAGAAACTGTACTCAGAGAAGGTAGGAAAGGTCTGTTATCTGTATTCGAATGTGTTGAAGAAGCTTAGGTAGGCTGGCTATTTCCTAAAGTAAACAAACTTACGTGTACCCAGTTATGCAGACATTTCAGCCTAGATTATATATATAACAGATAGCTCATCCCTATGTTAAAATCGGTAGCACCTTGAAGAGAACAACCGCCAGGATCGCCACCCGTCCGCCGTAAACATGGCAGTACAGTCGCTAATGCAATTCAGTTGGGAGTTATGACGTGACTCTTTATGTTACAAGTAGATAGCAGCATAATGAACCTGACAAAAGTTGTTACCGTCAAAGCCTATAAGGCCGAGCAATCTGAGTATACTGTATATGAGCTAGGATTTCAGTCACAAGGATAATATTATATTTAGAAAAGGTACTATATCTATAATAATGGAGGTGGCGGGAATTCCAGTCGTATTCCCTACGGACACGACTTATCTCCTGCCTTATTTGCTAGGAAAGAACTTTGCACGTTTGCCAACTCTTGCACTATTGTTTATTTTATCGAGTAATTTGTGTGTGTCATTTTAAGAATTATCATTTTCTCTGAAGTTGATTTTTGATTTGGAACATAATTTATTATTCTAAACTGAACTTAGGGCAAATATATATAACGTTTCATACCCGCATTTCTTGGATGAATTGAACATGGGCATGCAGTGGTTAAGGAAAAAACTATACAACAGCAACGAATGACGTACCAAAAACCATTTTCTTTTTCATTATGAGTAGGGGCGAATGTTGATCAAAAGTCATCTTTTTATTTTTCACATTAGGACGATGCCTATTGATACAGAAATCCTTTCTATGTTAATATCAACAGTAATCTCACTAGAGGTTTGATTTATCTAGAGAAAATCAAAACTCGAGTGGGATTTAATTGATTATTACACGATTAGAAGAAAGTATATAAAGATTAGAAGTAACAAAGTACTCCAATACAATAAAATATTAATTGGCTTACGAAAATACAACTGTCTTCAAATGTATTATTGTGCCATCTCAACATTACGCTAAATGGAAGTAGTGTTTTATGATAATGTTTTCTTGTTATCAGTTGTGCCAACTATGGAATCTTAATTGAACTCTGTGGACGGTTACTAGTCAAGAAGGCTCTGTTGATTCAGTTTCATTTTTATTAAAACATTTGCATTCCACTTCAATCATCCGGATCCCAGTAATCAACGTCACTTGACAGATGATTGTCAATAAATCTTAGTATTAAACAATCTCTGATACGTGACTATCCATAATATCATATAGCAGAAGCTATAACAAACATAACCTAAATAATATAAACAAGTGTTAGAAAAGTTTTAATTAGGATGTTGAAATAAACAAACGTTTTAATTAACGATGATGAAATAAAAAGTAAACATGAATAATTTTAAAAGAAACAATTATTGGAAGTACAATTTTCAAATTTGAATGTTTTAGTAGTTGGTGGTTCAATTGATGTTATATTGGACGTGTGCGTAAAAGAAGTGAACTCGTTGATGTACATGGTGTATCCCTCAACTTATTCAGGATTTCCGAATGGTGCTCTTCATATATGACCAGTGATCTTTATTAATTCTTGTTCTTGAATGCCAATGCGAGTCATATTTGAAAGTGCTGTGCATCGACTGGAGTAGTTTGTATTTTTCTGTTTTTTTTTTTTTTTTTTTTTTTTTGACGTCCAGACAAGTGTAGTTTGAAATGTTGGCAAACAAAGAAACAAATGCTAGGGTGGTGATAAAAATAAACAAATGCTAGGAACGCGATAAAATTAAGCAAATGCTAGGGATGCAATAAAATTAAACAAATGCTAGGGACGTGATAAAAATTGTGCGATAAGCAGCCATGAATGGTTGAAAGACGTCCTTTCGTACCGTTTTATTGGTCAAAAGTAGTGTGACGTAGTAAAAGTTTAATAGTCAACGTAAAAAAGTAATTTCTTATATTGCATTTTTTTTTGCATTTTTTTGACGTTTTTGAACTAATAAGTCATTTTTATTTTTTTCCGGCAATTTTTGGTCATAAAACTTTAAAGAACTTTTAGATCACTTGGAATGCATTTTACTTCCTTCTTTACAGATGGATGTCATTTCGTAAACTACCGCTCAAAAAACGAAGAAATTCTCATTTGTCTTGTCGACATGAGGACTGTTACAGACGTGGATCTGTTTCCCATCAACGGATAGCCTTGGTTTGTTGAGTCTACCGTAGCGTACACAGTCTGGGTGGATGAATGAACACGCGGAGTAGTGGGGTAGCCTATACTCTTAACCTTGGGAGCGCTGGCAGAACGGTATTATTCATGCGTTCCAGTGTTGACATGCCTCCGCGCTCCAGTCCGTGCAAGACATAACGAGTGGGCGAGAAGTGCTTGAATCTCGTGACTGAATGTGGAGTGAGATAGTATCTATGCAGGCAGTGAACACTCCGTTTCAAGGTTTCTATGTACAGGGACATCATTTTATTTTTACCAACATTTTTAATATTAACCTGTCTATACCTTTAGAGAACCGGAAACACCGTTCTCTACCCCCTTCCACGACTGGAGTTCGATGATACTGGCGTAAAACACAAACACATCACTTTACTAGGTACAGGAGGGAAGAAAAGTAGTTCGTCCATTTACGTAAACTAGGAAAAATCGCAATTTTGAGTTTCTATAATTTTCATTAGGTTTTTGTTTAATCAAAATGCAGTACTGTATTAAGAATAAGTGTTTTTACTCACAAACTGAGTTAGCCATTCGAACGTATTCATTATGCAGTGTATATTACTGTATACTGTCTACAGCACATTAGCGTACAATATAGAGAATGAAGTTCAATTGAAAAATAATCATAATATGGATATTTAAACACATTTTTGAAAACGGTGGCCGTTCATTTTGATACAGGCTTCAGTTCTTTTGTGCATATTATCGCACTATTGACTATTGCATCTAATTCTAATTGCCAGGTTCGTCCTTCGTACTAGTAACTCATGTTGAAATAATTCTGTACCTACTCTATAAAAGAGTACCTTACGTACTGCAATTCAATCTTCACTTCTGCCCCAGATAAAATTACTCAGACATGCTATCTACTCTGCGTCCAAGTGGTTATGCCGCAGGATCGTAGAAAGGGGGGAAATCACGTGACAGTTAATTACTTAACGAGGCCCTTTTATTTAAGTTATTTTAAACAGTTGTATAATATTACGTAAACGTCCAATTCCTAACAGAAATTAATCTTTTCAGAAAAGAGCTAAGACAGCCCAGCTTTTACAGAGGGGCTTGCAGAAGCAGGTGGGGGAAATCGTGATGCGACGTAGGTAAACGAACAGTACCTGTGCGAAAATATGGTTCAATATTGAAAGCTCTTTCGTCACTGGAAAACGCGAACATATTTCTGGAACGTACTATACCCAATAACTCAGTGTTGTTTACTATATGCAGCCTTGATTCTGTGTGGAGGACAGTTGGAACTTCATTAGTAGAAGGGGTGGGAGAGAAGTACATTCAAAAACTCAGGTACAATAAAAATTGAAGTAAAAATAAAATGATGTCCCTGTATAATGAAACTTCTTCAAAATTAGTGTACAGGAAATTAGGGGAAATTATTGCGAAAATTTTTTGGAATTTAATTTTAACATCAAATTATTTGCATTCATATGATTGCTAAATTATTTGCATTCATATGATTGCTATCTTTACCCTATATAATCATTCTACATACGTTTAACTACTAAGATTTAAAATCGTCCTCAAGTGACGTTGACCGCTGGGATCCGGAATTAACAAACATAAAAGATAAAGGGAAATGAAACGGGCAAAATAAGGATTAGATTTGTACATTAAAACAAAAATTTACGTGTTAATATATAGATGATAGTGTAAAATTTGAAGAGAGGCCTTCAGAATTTCCATTACAATCTTCTGAACCTCATAAAAGGGAATTTTAAAGGATTTAAGAATGTTACATGTAAATTTTGGTAAACAACCCCTCGCTCCAAATAGTAAGCCTGCAACATCCCAGTTGTAAAGCGAAATGCCATATTTTTCACTGAGGTATGGAAGACAAGGTACATATTTAGCTCGCTTGTCATCATTAATCTGCAGTGCTTGATTTGTGTCTCGTTCAAAGCAAATCGTAGGGTGTAAGACCATCGCTTTCTGGGTTCTTCTATTGATGGCAATTATGTCGACTTTTCTATGAGAATCATCTTCAGACACACAATGAATCTCCTCATGTACTTCCCATCCTGTTTCTTAGCAGGTTGGCAATTGCTGTACGGGCACGATGGTGTCTGTTGTTACGCAGTAGCTCTCCCTTCTTACAGAACCCCAGTACGTGGCCAAGTGTTTCAGTCTCGCTGCAGCCGGGATGGCGACAACGGGTAGTACTGAAGGTTCTGCCAGGGACAGATCTCACTGCGGTGACGTTACAAGACATCTTGATGGCATTGATGTATTCCGAGGACGAAAGACACTTTTTAGAGGAGATCCAGGAGTTGGCTTTGGGGCATTCTTCAAATGTACAAACACCTTTGCCTTTATGTGGGAGCTGGCACCATGACTGGAATGATTGTTTTCTGAGAATTTCTCTGAGAAGTTTTCCTTTAGTTTGAGGAGTGACGCTGTGTGGAGCAATCTTCAGGCGCGTGAGAGATGTTTTCTTCTCCTCTTCTAGATTTCTCATGTGATGTAGATGTGCATCATTCACGTGTTCCAGTCGCCTACAAATGTTAAAGTGTTTACTTCAGTAAAAAAATTTTTTTCCTTGTTTTTAACTTCTACAATAAATTGTCTAATCTTTATTAATCAGATAATCTTTTAGTACTTCGATTTTTATATTGTAATTGTAAATTTAATATTAATTCTAATTATTAATGTTAATGTTATGTTTTATTTAACGACGCTCGCAACTGTCGAGGTTATATCAGCGTCACCGGTGTGCCGTAATTTTGTCCCATAGGAGTTCTTTTACATGCCACTAAATCTACTGACATCAGTCTGTCGCATTCAAGCACATTTAAATGTCATCGGCCTGGCCCAGGAACGAACCCGCAACCTCGGGCATAGAAGGCCAGCGCTATTCCAGCTGCGCCAACCAGGCCGACAATTGTAATTATAGTTTTAGTTGTATTCTTACGGTCTTACCACAGTCTAGTATATACAGTCACGAAGCTCAATACGTAGGGAATATGCATCCATAGATAGTTGCTAACCACTAGGATCGCTACTGTCGCCTCATCACAGACAATGCGAAATAGTACCGGCACAGTTTATTGTTTCTAGTACCCTCAACAACTCAAGCTTCGTGTCTGTATATACTAGACTGTGGTCTTACTAATAAACCGTGTATTGTTTTATACGAGACTTACGCAGAGTTGGGACAGAAAACGTTACTAATAAACCATGCATAAGCGAAGGATGTATAAACAGGCTGTAACTGTACAATGGGAATTGCTTTGCAGTAGTTACATACACGAAATCCCTTGTTTAAGCGTTGTATATAGAGAAAAAATGGCCTTCTCTCTAACAGCTTTTTGTACCGATTGTCATTTGATGATGATTGTCTTGTAACTACAGAAGAACAAACCAAAGAGCACAGAATAATTGAAATAATATTTCTGTAGTTCTCTCTGACCAAAATATAGCGTGGTAATTGATCAGGCTCAGATCTACTATCGATACTTGTCGCTACACACTAGCGCTAACTATCTGATGCAATAGAGAACCTCTGTTATCCTATTACCACAGTCTAGTATATACAGTCGAAGCTTGAGTTGTTGAGGGTACTAGGAACAATAGACTGTGCCGGTACTATTTCGCATTGTCTATGATGAGGCGATAGTAGCGATCCTAGTGTTTAGCAACTATCTATGGATGCATATTCCCTACGTATTGAGCTTCGTGACTGTAAGCCTATATAGTAGGCTGTGCTATTACCTTTCGTAGTGAAATAATAACGAAACTATGACGTTGATGTGTAGCATTTGTACTGTTATACACGACTTATGTAGTAATTATTAGCATGGAATTTACAAACGACTTATAAATAAGCTATTCCTTATTATTAGTCAGTTAAACGTCTGTATAAGAGTTTTTATTAGTAAGACCCTGGATCATATATGTAACAGATAGGTCATCGCTATGTTAAAATCCTTTGCACTTTGAAGAGAACAACCGAACACGAGATGGCAGTACAGTCGCTAATACAATTCAAATGGGAATTATGACGTGACTCCTCATGTAACAACTAGATGGCAGCTTAGTAAACCTGACAAAAGTTATTAACTTCAAAACCTATAATTATTCTATTTTATTGGGTTATTTTACGACGCTGTATCAACATCTAGGTTATTTAGCGTCTGAATGAAATGAAGGTGATAATGCCGGTAAAATGAACCCGGAGTCCAGCACCGAAAGTAACCCAGCATTTGTTCGTATTGGGTTGAGGGAAAACTCCGGAAAAAACCTCAACCAGGTAACTTGCCCCGACCGGGATTCGAACTCGGGTCACCTGGTTTCGCAGCCAGACGCGCTGACCGTTACTCCACAGGTGTGGCCGACCTACCTATCTATATATGATCTAGAGTAAGACCTTAATATTCTAGTTGTAATCCCCTGGTAGAGGGGAAGAGAAGCCCTGATGGCTTTATGTCTACCAGATTAATAAATAATTACAAAATACTTCGAGATTTATTTTTTTAAACTTCAACTGAGCCGTCAGTTTACATTCTGACCCAATTTAGGGTTTATCGTTTCTTTTGCTCTTTCTTCGCGCAGTGAGGTTTATAAGATTTTCTACGTAAATTTATTAAAGCAGACATGCTACTATCAGTTTTGTAAGGTCTGATTTACTATAAAAAGGAACTCGTGCGCATCACTCCATATACCGACTCGTTAAGAATTAAAATAGACCCATTTGCCGCGCCTTCTATCTCTCAAGGTGGCCATTTCGATTTCGTTGCCTGAGGGATTCGGAGGTTATAAACAAAGCGAAGTGAAGTGAACGTGATATGAAACTCCAGCGGCTAAGTCGAACGCCATTCTGCACAGTCATTTCCGATATCGTATCACACCTGTTATAGTTGTTGTAGAGGTTTTATTTCCTGTAGGGAATTTTATTTCATTTTCTGCTTTATGGCCTTGTGCTAGTTTTCCTTCGCAGTCATAAGATGATATCTCGCTGTGGGTAGCATGCTACTAGCATTTATCGATATTCTATACAAAAATTTATGGCTCCATTCTGTTGGTTTATATTGTTCCTAATCAATTTTTTTCATTTCACTAATGGATTGAAATTAAAACAATAAAAAGTTTTGTGATGAGTATTGTTTTCGCTGAAGAAGAAAAAATCTAGAGAGAACTGGGTTTGCACTATCGTATCTTATGTGCAAGAACTCGGGGTAGTACAGTTGTCTCCTAAAATCAAACTGCACTTTCTCCAAATTATGAAATATGGGATTAAGGTACCTTTTTGTTTCAGTGCAGAATTTTTCAGGAAATGTGATAAACTGCTCGTTTGGAGTCAAATTGGAATTTATCTATCTTGAATCTTGTAGTAAAATCACAATGTGAAGTCTAATTGCAGTAGATTTTCGTCTTTACTGACAAATCAGATTTTTTGATAAAGTGCAGTTTTGTTCTTGGCGACTCAAATAACTTATGTGTTTCCAACATTAATTATTTGCTTCACAGTTGTTCTTACTTACTTACAAATGGCTTTTAAGGAACCCGCAGGTTCATTGCTCCCCTTACATAAACCCGCCATCGGTCCCTATCCTGTGCAAGATTAATTCATTCTCTGTCATCGTATCCCACCTCCCTCAAATCTCTTTTAATATTATCCTCCCATCTACGTATCGGCCTTCCCAAGGGTCTTTTTACCTCTGGTCTCCAACTAACACTTCAAAATTGTTCTATAAAGATAAACATAACCTGTCCTACATTGATGTAATAGGTCTGATTTGCCAACAAATGTAAAAACCTAGGCCTAACACACAGCATTGTGAAGGAAATAGCTATTAGTGTCCTCAAAGGATCGGTTCGGATATTGAAAAATCACTTGTATGGGAGTGATAATGGAAATTTCAAGTTATCTTAACCGATGACTATTGATTGGTTTAGATAGGCCTAATCAATGTCAATAAATCCGTAGCTATTATTTTTCTCGCGGCATATGACATTCAACATTGTAACATTTCTGATGGTACTACTATCCCCTGCTAACTGCAAATGAGCATATACGCTGCTTAGGTGTACATTTTTCTGACGTTTTGTATATTCTATTCCCTAATTCTTTCAAATGTAAATCATTTTACCTTTTAGGTATGTTTTCCAAATTATATATTACGCTTTGTCGAACCTGGCAACCTTTTCATAAAGGAAGCTTAATTTATTATTATTATTATTATTATTATTATTATTATTATTATTATTATTGCCAAACCTAAGTCAGCCATATTCCAATGGCAACTCTGGCAAAGATGAAATCAGATGTCCAGATGACCAGTGGTTTCGCTGAACCATGAGAACAATTGAGAAATAAGCTTATATGATTTATTATATGACTAAAATAGTCAAAGCTCAAACCTAAATCTTGTTTGTTTGTATTTGACGGAGCTAACACTTTTACGCCCAAGGCCACTTGGCGGGATTGACACTATCTCTGGAGGTATTTACTATGTTTGTGGCGGAGTTAGGCATTTCCCGATTACCCAACCAGTGCCGGGGTAATGTGTATTTAACATGATCCCCTCTCCAGCCGTTATAGATGACTTATGAAACCGGATTTCACTATTTCATCGCGATGGTTTGTGGGCACCGACCCCATACAGTGATCGAAATTTCATGAAAAAATGTCTTCCGTCATGAAGATCGGAAGAAGCTCTCATTCAGTTAAGGTAGTTCAAAGGAGTACGCATTTAAACAACGCAGCTAAGGCACGAGAGACGGTGAGTGTAGCTGCGGCAGCCCGAATCCCAATTTCGGGTCATTTTCTGGAAGATGAGGTATGGAGAGTAGTGGGCGACCCTTATTCTGTTCTGGGGTATTCAATTAATTTAAAGCGCGATGCCACTTTCTTAAGCTTGCAATATTTTTTGCATACAATAATGTATTGTATGTATTTTTATTATTTTAGTAGGTTATTTTACGACGCTTTATCAACATCTTAGGTTATTTAGCGTCCGAATGAGATGAAGGTGATAATGCCGGTGAAATGAGTCCGGGGTCTAGCACCGAAAATCATTCAGCACTTGCTTATATTGGGTTGAAGGAAAACCCCGGAATAAACCTCAACCAGGTAACTTGCCCCGACAGGGAATCGAACCTGGGCCAACTGATTTCGCGGCCAGACGCGCTGACCGTTACCCCACAGATGTGGAGTATGTATGTATGTATGTATGTATGTATGTATGTATGTATGTATGTGTAATAGTGAACTACATATATTATATTTTATTTTATTTTAAATCCACCACCAACAGAATCAAGCTTCCAATTACAGGTGGGTTACATGGATACATATACAAAATACATAATAAGAAAAAACAAAACAAACAACACAAACGAAAGGAAGAAAATACATAACAGTAATAGATGCTAGAATATAATATTGCAGTTAATATAGTGCCAAATGTCAATATATTAATGGAAAATTATTTAAAAAACTAGAGTAAGAAACATTATAATACACTTCTTCATAATTTAAATATCTAAGGAAATACAATTCTTTTTAATATTGTATTAAATTTTTCAACTGTTAAACTGAAATCTAATTGAGAATCACAGTTTAAAGACAGAGAGTTGTAAGTATGACACATAACAAACAACGGAGAGTTTTTGAAGAAAACAGTTCTAGGAATTGGAATAACAAAAGGTTCCCTATGACGTAATTCTGTTTTTTTTTACATTGAACTGAAGGAATTTAAGAAAATCACAGTTATTCAGTATACCGTTAACAGTCTTATGTGTGTATGTATCTATTAGTCCACCTTTAGGGAAGGGCACGGACTGTGTTTGTCCTTGCACGCAGGCCGACCGGGTGACCCGTTGTACAATACTACCCGGGAAGGAATGGTTTGCATTCCCTAAGGCCCCACGCGCTATAGATTCCCCTACTGCCACCGAACTCCCCTACAGCCTACATGCCCGAAACCTAGGAAAGAAACGGAGATGATGAAGATGAAAGAGGGGGGGAATGTAATTATGATGGCGAAATGAATCCGAGGGCCAACGCCGAAAGTTACCCAGCAATTCTGCTTCGATTGGTTGAGGGAAAACATAGGAAATAAACTTGCCCCAATCACGATTTAAGCCCGGGCCGCTCGGTTCACGGTCGGATGTATGAATGTATGTATGTATGTATTTTTTATTTTATTGGGTTATTTTACGACGCTGTATCAACATCTAGGTTATTTAGCGTCTGAATGATATGAAGGTGATAATGCCGGTGAAATGAGTCCGGGGTCTAGCACCGAAAGTTACCCAGCATTTGCTCGTATTGGGTTGAGGGAAAACCCCGGAAAAAACCTCAACCAGGTAACTTGCCCCGACCGGGATTCGAACCCGGGCCACCTGGTTTCGTAGCCAGACGCGCTGACCGTTACTCCACAGGTTTGGACTGTATGTATGTATGTATGTATGTATGTATGTATGTATGTATGTATTACATGTTAAGATTTTGCGTATTGCAGTAAATAACTTTGGTCATAAGGTGAACGCATGTTGTCTTAGTTAATCAGCGATTGTTAGGTAAATGCAGGATGCGAATTAACGGGGGGGATGGGGGGATTTCTCCCTATTGGAAAGTTGTCCCCTCTCATAAATTCATATTAACATCCCTCCCAGGGATAACTTCTATCCTCCCTCACAAAATATAATTGTTTTAACACGAGTATATGTACTTTATAAAGTAAGCAAAGAAACTAATATTGATGTATTATCATCACCGGAAAGCTGACAACAATCAATAACTTAGGAATTACACATCTTATCTTAAGCCTGCTCACGGATATAATTATTATTATGATCAAGATGCAAAACAAGTAACTCAGTGCGGCCAAGCGTTGAGCCGTATTGAATGAGGACAATAATTTTATGTATGACATTCTCTGTCTAGGATTCTATCTCCCCGTCATTAGAAATCTTAATTTGCACCCTGGATATTCAGTGACTTCTAAATTATTTGCATTTTGCTTCTGTTCTCCCTGTGTAAGAACACCACCCATAATCCTGCCACACGGTGCCATTCTGTACTGTAACACTGCAGTCATGTTTACAGTTTTGTGCAGGAGCTCGGCAATGTGGGCCTTGAATTGCATATAGTTTGTCCTGACGAAAATGATAATGACGTTTCGCTTGTGTCGTCGTGCTGTCGCTGGCTGAATTCCCAGCATTCCATTCGGTCGTACATTTTCCACTGCATTGTTACGTGATATGTCTTCTCGAATGAAGATGGCTGTTTTGTGCTGCGATAATGCCCGCTCCTCCCACCTGTGCGTCCCAGCCCGGATATTCGCATTGCGTGGATGTGGAATGTCAATGAACTCCCTGTTTGTCACAGTCTTTACGTGACGTTTGTTATAGCTCCTAATCCAAACAATCCAGTCCACACTGTTGTTTCTGTCTGTCGATGTTTGGCGTGTGGGGTTTACGGCTGGTGAGAGTGAAATGTAAACTTGGCAGCGCCTCTGGTGACTGGAACCGTCGCATTAGCGTCTCCCGCATGACAAATATTTTCCACACAAACAGGATTATCAAGCTAAATTTCATGAAGCGGCATAGTCATAGAAAATAATGGAATGATAGTTTCAAAGCACCTATGTGTGATTTGTCACGGGTACACGTACGTAGTCTCTTGCCTATTTATGACTATTTAGTAATTATTAGGGCTAGGATTTTGATGACCTATAAATAATGAAAAAATGTCCAAAAAAAAACAATGCATTTATGACCTAAAGATCTTTCAAAAATGCCCTTAAAATACCCTAAAAATTGATCTTACATAATTGGCTTAGTAGGAAAAGAGGTTTTGTACTACTTAATATTTAGACTAGTAATTCAATTAAATTTTACATAATTTTTTCTCTAAGTAGTACATTATTTTACGTGATGTAGTTTCCATGTATGATCGTTCACCTCTGCGTCGGCATGTGGACGTGAGGTCAGCAGTCGGATGGTCGGTCTTGGCCCTTCATGGGCTGTAGCACCATGGATTTACTTTACTTTTAGTTTCCATGTAGTCTACCACAAGGCCACTCTTATCCGGAATTAACATGTATAGAGGAGTCTTATTGAAGGGGTGGTTGGACTGATCCATTGCATGAGATGTACTAGCCTACGTTAAAATGGCAGTATTTGTGTAGAAAAACGATTAAAATATTATACAAAATAATGGGTATTAATGGACAAAATATGTAAAGAAAATATTAAAGGAAATAAAAATTATTTTGCATTAATAATGGGGATTTATGGCCAAAATTAAATGAAAATGCCCAAAAAATGACCGAATAAAACAAAATTTATTTATTTAAATTCAAATATACAGAATAAAGAAATATAATTACAAAAACAAACAAAGAGAAATACAAATAAAATAATACAAGCAATATAAAAAGAAGATACAGTAGTATTAACAAAATTTGAGACCGAATGAGCAGCGCTCGTGCTCGGTCGCAGTTCAGATATAATATTAAAATAAAATAAAATAATAATAATAATAATAATAATAATAATAATATAAATAAATAAGTAAAATAAAATAGGAACTAAAATATAATTACAGCGGCAATGGAATTATATAATATAATATTAACACTAGAGAAGAATAATATCGCACGTGAAAAGTAGGATTAATATATATATTTCAAAATTATAGAATACAAATATAATATAGGTTGATTAATTCATACACATAGGCTATAAATTTATTTAATCAAATTGAAGATATTAACACGTTTCTAATTTTCTTGTTATATGTTAGTGGGTTACATGTTAGAAGTTCTGGGTGTAATTTAGTTAAAGCATTGTACAACCGAGGGCCAAAATTTATGCTATGCTTTAGACCAGCAGATGTAAGACATTTAGGTTCTACTAATGTTGAATTGATATTTTGTCTTGTGTCATAATTGTGTGTCTGTAATACAAACTTATTACGATTTTTATGATAAAATTTTAACAGCGTATACTTATAAATTTGTTCAATATTAAATACATTAAATTCAGAATAAATTAATTTAGTTGGATAATCGAAACGTTTCTTCAAACAAATTTTAATTATTCGTTTTTGTAGTAAATTTAACGGACTAAGATTAATTTTTGTACTTCCACCCCAAACAATTATACCATATTGAATGATAGACTGAATAATGGCCAAATAAACATTTCGTAGAACTCTAATGGGTAAGTAGCATCGAAGATTAACGAATTTATCAATTGTTTTACGAAGCCTCTTACAAAGATAAGTAATGTGATGAGGCCATTTTAAATTCTGATCAATAATGATACCCAGATATTTGACATACGTGGCTTCTTTCAATGGTGGACATTTACAACTTTTGGGATCTAAACAGTTTTCACTGTGTATTATTAGTCTATATTTATCGCTAAATTTTAAATTTTGAACACTGGCAGCTGTTAACGAAAAAGGAACTAAAGTTGATTTAGATATATTTAAAGAAAGGAAGTTGGAATTAAGCCATTTTTTAACAATGTTAGCACCTATATTAGCATTTCTATATGCTTCCTGCCAAGAAAAACCACTGAAAATAACTACTGTATCATCCGCATATGAATATATAGATCCATTAAATTTTTCTAAATTTATATTTAGCAGATCATTAACATATATTAGAAATAAAATAGGTCCCAAAATTGTTCCTTGCGGTACACCTATATCAATATATTTGTATTCACTAAATTGATCTTCAATTTTGGTCATTTGCCTTCTGTTACTAAAATATGATTGGAATAATTTTAAAACTATACCTCTAACTCCAATAGTATGTAGTTTGTCCAAAAGTAAATTATGATTGATAGTGTCAAAAGCTTTCCGTAGATCCAAGAAAATACCCAAACATTTGTTTCCGATATCTAGTTCATTGATAATTTTTCCAGTAACATTAATAAGAGCATCATCAGTAGAAATATTATTGCGGAAACCAAACTGATTTTAGAGAGGATTTTATGTTTTTCTAAATAATTTATTAATCTATTCTTTAAACATTTTTCAAGCAATTTGGAAAATGTTGGAAGTAAAGATATAGGTCTACAGTTATTTAAATTATTTTTATCTCCAGATTTGTATATTGGAATTACTATGGCACATTTCAAAACATATGGGAATATACCTTGCACAAAACATAAGTTAAAAGTATGAACCATGAGTTTTAATATATATTTGATAATAATTTTGAAAGTATTATTCTTAATTCCATCTATACCAGGAGCAACATTATTTTTTAACTTCTTAACCATAATAATAATTTCATCTTCAGTTACAGGGAAAAGAAACAAGGAGGAAGCTAAATGTTCATCTTGTGTCTCATTTTGTAGAGAAGAGTTAAAATTTGACTTATTAATGTTAGAAGTAACTTTGTGTCCTATCTCTGAAAAATAATTATTAAATTCGTTTGCAATCTCTTTTATGCAATTTAATATTTCACCCTTATCGTTTTTTAACTCCTTGATTGGCTGTTTATTTTGTACATTTACATCTGTAGCTTCATTTATAACTTGCCAGAATTTTTTAGGTTCATTTTTGTATCTATCAAATTTGGATTCATAATATTTAATTTTCGTTTTTCGAATGATAAGAGTTAACATATTTCTATATGCTCTGTAGTAATTTTTTAGTTGTACGTTACTTGGATTCTTTTTAACTTTTAAAGCAAGTTTGTCTCTTGTACGAATAGAATTAATAATGCCGGCCGTGATCCAGGGTTTTATTTTCTTGGATTTATTAGAAATTTTCTGATTACTGTTTATAATAGTATGTTTATCTATATACTTTATGATTAAATTGTAGAAAATTTGAAAACAAGCATTGGCATCATTACAATTATAGACCGACTCCCAGGTTTCTTTTAGAAAATCTGTAATAAAATCAGGATAATTAATTCGTTGCATATTTTGTGATGAGAGAGTAACAGCCTGGAATTGTATTCATTGTTAGACATTTTTAATAAACTAAAAACAATATAGTGATCGGTAATAGCACTAGATAGAACGCCAGGTATGAAGCTATAATTATTTTGAGTTTTTAGAAATATATGGTCGATGCATGTGCCAGAAATTATTGAAGGCCTAGTGATGGCATTTAAATAATTTACAAAACCATATTCATGGAGAACATTCATATATTTACTGCCAATTAAATCTATACTATTTTCTAATATGTCTATGTTTATGTCTCCAACAATAATATGGTTGCGACAACCTTCTAAATTGGATAAATACTGCTCTAAATTGTCTATGAAATCATTTTTATTGCTTTTAGGGGATCTATAAATGGCGGTGAAAAAAATTTCACTCTTATCAAGCTTAATCTTAAAATGAAGTGAATTACAGTGCTCAATTTCAGCTTCTATTACACTAATATCAATGCTATTTTTAAAATATATTACTATTCCATCGCATTTATTGTATTTATTAGCTTTTACCAATTTATTGTATCCATTAATGTCATAGCCAAAATCGTGACATAACCAAGTTTCCGTTAAAATGATAATGTCAAAATCATGAGTGAAGCTTTGTAATAATGCACAAAAGATGCTCTTATGAGTTGAAACAGGCAAAAAATGCAAAAAATGCCCTAACAAATATGTCTTAAAACACTCAGTTTATCACATAACATATAAATACTAAAGCAGCTATGTTTCTGGCTTACTAGAAAAAAGATGCAATTTCATTAAAATCCTAGCCCTAGTAATTATGTTCTCTCTTATCCAAGAGCAAAAATAACCTCGCATAAGTCCTGCGCTATTCTATCTTCTCCTGCTTTTCGTTCACCTTCTTTTTCTCGTTTCCCTCTCTTTATAATCTTATCTTTCTTTCTTTTTCCTCACTCCGTTTATTCCTCTTTTCTCTCCCATTCTTCTCCTTCCTATCTCGTCTCTTTTACTGTTCTCTTACGCTTTCTATTTTCCTCTCATTCTCTTTTCCGTCTCTTCTTTCTCCTTCCTCTTTGTGCAACTTTTTATTTCTATTTTTATCATTACTTCTTCTTTCTTTTCCATTTTCTTTGGTTTTCCTATCTCATCTGTCTATTTTTATCCTCTTTCTCGAAAAGTATTGGGAATAAATTTGAATAAGGAACAAAAAAAAAAGTTTCCTTCCCAGGCAGGATTCGAACCACGAATCTGGAGTGAACAAGGCTCTGAAATCAGCCACAAGGATCGGTCCGGTTTTTTTGCCACAACTGTACATACATACATACATACGCCTACATAATAATAATAATAATAATAATAATAATGATAATAATCCGTGGCGCTACAGCCCGTGAAGGCCCTAGACCGACCAGCCGGCTGCTGGCCTCACGCCCACATGCCGAAGCAGAGGTGGACGATCATCCAACCAGAATGGAGGTATCGTGTGGTTAGCACGATGATCCCCCCCAGCCGTTATAGCTGGCATTCGCAACCGCATTTCGCTACCTATAGTAGCTCCAAAAGTGCATCACGATGCTGGGTGGGCACCGGTCCCATACACTAGCCGAAATTTCATGAGAAAATTTCTTCCCCCACGAGGATTCGAACCAGCGCGCATTGCGTCACGCGAGTCCTAGGCAGGATGCCTTAGACCACGACGCCACGGAGCGGGACACATACATACATAGGCCTACATACATACATACATACATACATACATACATACATACATACATACATACATACATACATACATACATACATACATACATACATACATACGCGTTCATAAATCATTGAGGACCGACCGTTAAGCCATAAACCTGGATTTCGACATTCATTGAATTTACGAAGTTTTGCAAAAATGACGACGATGTGAATGCCACTCTGTATCTTGTTAGGTCAGTTCCTTAGAAATGATAAAGTGATCATGGAGAATTGTAGGGCTGGTGGCCTAGTGAGAGGGCGATGGGAGAGCCTTAATACATTTATCGTATCACCGCTTTTGCTAACCGTAAGTGCAAAATCCACTTGGCGAGATTTGATCCCGGTTCTTCGCCTTGGGAAACCTTTCAGCAGCTTGTGCACCGTAAAGAGCTGTTCGATTACCTTGTTACTGCGAAAGTAAATTGATAGCAATGTTGGCATAATAATAATAATAATAATAATAATAATAATAATAATAATAATACCGGTTGTGCATTGTGGCACACGTCCTAGATGAGACGACCTGGCGGGACAGGGTTGTTCGCGGTCCACTGCTCCTGTTTATATCTCCTCCCTCTGGCGTGCGCAGCAAAAAGACGGCCGCTGTTGCTCATCCAGTTGTACAGTTTTGCAGCATACGTTAAAATGGAAGTCTTTAGGGAATTGCAATATTTGATGTAGATGCATATAATAACACATTTGAATAGGGCAATGCCACAGTCTAGTATATACAGTTACGAAGCTTGAGTTTATGAGGGTACTAGAAACAATAGACTGTGCAGGTATTATTTCGCATTGTCTGTAACGAGGCGATATTAGCGATCCTAGTGGTTAGCAACTATCCATGGATGCATATTTTCTACGTATTGAGCTTCGTGACTGTATATACTAGACCAGGCCTGCACAAACAGCGCTCAACGAGCGCGCGCGCTCTTTCGGAGCGGGAGAGCGGTATTTACCGCTCGCCGAAAGGGGGAGGAAGATACGTCAGAATGACAGACTTGCAATAGGTAGAGGAGAGGGAAACGACCACTCAGCTATCTAGTGGAGTGCAGTGTGTAGGACTCTTCTCAGTAACTGTTTCACGTTGCTTACCTACTGTAACAGTAGAGTATGGAGGAATATAAAAGACGGAGCATAAAATTAAACATTTAACGATTTACAGCTCGAACTTATTGATCTTCAATGTGACCTAAGGGCTAAAGATCGTTTGAATAATACTACTAGCCTGGTTGAGTTTTACAAGACTAAACATTAGCAATAATATACACGACTACACAGGCTGGCTGTGAAAATGATTGCTATGTTTGGCTCAACATTTATATTTATGAGCAACTGTTTTCTGTTATCAACTTTAATAAAGGCAGACATCGAACATCTGTAACTGATGTTTCATTACGATCAGTAGGCTACTGTTCCTTTCAGCTGCCAACAGCATAAAACCTCGTTTTGATGTACTGATAAATAAAAATATAACAAAATGATATTGTACACTTAAGTAGCTATAGAATTTCTATTACTTCTGTAAAATAAATATTTCTATATTAATTAATAATAGTCCAAGATAGTTTTTCAAACACTGAACGGGAATTTATTTCATAAGTACTCGTAATAGTATTTTCTTTTGTGTACATTTTGTACGATATCACTCCTTCTTCCAGTCCACCCTCATAACAGAGCGCAGCAATATCTGCATTCCGCTCATGAGCTGTGAGCCGGCTCGGAGAGCGCAAACCTTGTGCAGGCCTGTACTAGACTGTGGTAATGCTTTGCGGCAGTCATCACGACGCATCTACATCAAACACTGCAATTTCTTTGAAGACTTCTATTTTAACATATTGTATGCTATCTGGTAATTTTAATACATTGACTGCGTAAGAATGTCCATTACTTACGTTCAAAATATTGAAACCTACTTTTATATAATTGCACATTCAATATAAATGGTTTTTGCTCGCAGTACTGTGTTTGTGCAGTCAGCTATATGACATTGTTTTAGCTAATGATTTTTAATCTTTGTCATGTATTTACAAGATCATACTATTTTTGCACACTATTCGTGTTTTTATGTTCATAATATTGATATAATATGTTACTCTTTTAGACCTGTTGATATCACCGATGGAGAAAGCGCTAGTCGCTAGTCATATTAGAATTGTAAATATGACCTAATGTCTTCTATTTTATATTTTATTTGTATAATTCATTAGGCTAATAAGCTAAGACACTTATTAAAGGGTTCTAACAATTATTCTATATTTTTTGTTGTTTAGTCATCTGTCCGAAAACAGATCTGAACCTTACAAGTGATACCAAGAAGGCACCATTTATAAGGAAACTAGGCCAGGAGATAATGGGGTAGAGTGGCCGGTTTCTTTCCCCTCATTCCATACATCGCCGACTGCATACAGGGTGAGTCACGAGGATATACCGTCACTTGCGGAGCTTATTTCTGAAGACATTCTAAGCAAGAAATGTCATATAAACATTTGCCTAATCTCAATATTTTCAGAGTCACACTAATTTAAATTTATTAGTAAAATACCTTTTTTCTTTAGTTTTATGGGTAAAAAAAATATTACGAATAGAGAATGAACTATTCAGTAGTATAATTTCTTTAATTGACTAGTGTTCTGAAGCTAAAAATATGTACAGGTTTTGTTTTTTTAATTTTTAACTAAAAATTACATCATTCTTACGCACTTACCACAAAAATGTTTTACAAATCATACGACTTCAGTGACTTGATTCTTTACAGTTTAATTATGCATCCTAGTGTACACTCTTGAAGAATTTACAAGAGGGACATGATTTGTAACAATTGTTGTGATAAATGCGTAAGAGAATATAATTTCGTAGTTAAAAATAGGGAAAAAAATTCTGTACGAAGCAACTATGGAATTCACAACACATTTTTAGCTTAAGAATACTAGCTACTTACAGAAATGATACTCCTGAATAGTTCATTCTTTATCTGTAATATTCTTTCACCCTTAGAACTCAATAACAATGGTATTTTACAAACAATTTTAAATTAGTGTAACTCTAAAAATATTGAGATTAGGACACATGTTTATATGACATTTTTTACTCAGAATATCTTCGGAAATAAGCTTCGTAAGTGACGGTAAACCCTCGTTAGTCACTCTGTATTATACTAGTCACATTTCAGATGTGTACTAACAATTGTTCTTCCTCAGACACATTATCGTCAAGTGAGATGTAATGCCTGATAATAATGTGCATATCAGCCAGAGGAGAGGCAGGCTTTATTAAATGAAAATTCAACCACCAAAGAGTCACACCATTATATTGTACTCGTATGTATACGTGGAAGTATTCTAAAATCAGTTGGGAAAGAATTCTCTCATAGTAATATATCACAGCACCCTCTGTGACAGGCGGAAATGATTTAATCCACATGAGTATTGTGTGACAAGGGAGGATAACTGCCTCCACCCCGATAGCTAGCTAAACCCTGAATCTCGTGCGAATGGAAGAGGAGGGTGCGAATTAACTGTCTGACATCAAATTTGTGGTTTCTCTTTTTTATAATCGTTCATGCAGTAAGAGTTCTTGTATATCACTGTTGTCTTTTATATTGTAGATGATTTCACAGTACACACCTGTGGAGTAACGGTTAGGGCGTCTGACCGCGAAATCAGGTGCTCCGGGTTCGAATTCCGGTCGGGGCAAGTTACCTTGTTGCTTTTTTTCCGGGGTTTTCCCTCAATTCAATATGGGTAACTATCGGTGCTGGAGGCTGAACTCATTTTACCGGCATTATCACCTTCATTTCATTCAGACGCTTAGTAACCTGAGATGTTGATACAGCGTCGTAAAATAACCCACTAAAATGTTTTAACATATAAACAACTGTCCTTATAGTTATGCCATCATCATGTATTTTGGTGAAACATTTTTATTTTGTAGTATTCACTGATGAGTTATCACGTGATTTCGGTAAAAAAATAGAGGTGGGTTTGTTTGCCTCGAATCTTATTTTGGCTGAAACAGATTTAATGAACGGAAGTAATATAGTGATAGTAGTTTTCAAGGTGTGATAATGAGGACAATTTCTGTGGTATGTGTCGTTTGCTTCATTAAAGTCACTTTTGACCAGTGTGTACGCATCAATTAATTTTGTTTATTTAGTTCATTTCGATTGCTGATAACATTCATGTTCTGGGAATAATAAGTTAATTAAGTAATTAAGTATCGCTGCAATCGAAAAGTATTGGAAATAAATTTAAGTAAGGAACAAAAAAAAGTTTCCTTCCGAGGCAGGATTAGAGCCACGAAAGTCTTAGTTACCAGTCTATCGTGCTCTGGAGTGAACAAGGCTCTGAAATCAGCTATAAGGGTCGGTCCGGTTTTTTTTTGCCATAACTTTACATCTATTATCAGGCGGAAGGAACAGGCAATTCTACCCTATTATTTCCTGGCTTAGTTGCATCATGAGTGGTGCCTTAGTGATGTCACTTATAAGGTTCCAACCTGTCTTCGGACAGTTGACTATGTAACAACGTTTATCTTATTTATTTTTCTTCCGATAACCATGGTCTTTGACTAGTTTGCATTTATTTAATTATGGCATTGACACTTATTTGAACTAATTATATCTTATTTAATTATGAATGCTCTTTGTTTTTTTGCAGAATACGTATACCAACGCGGAAAAGTTGCTGACGGCCGCGGAGGAGTTGGCGCAAACCGGCGAGTGCAACGCCGACGAGATCTACTCGGTGGCGCATGAGTTGGAGAGTCACGTGACCAGCTTCGCTGCGCGCGTCGAGCAGAGACGACAGCGGCTCAACCTTGCCGTCGTCTTCTACAGCCACGACAAAGACGTGAGTACTAACTCGCAAGTCATATTAAAATTATCCCAGAATTCATTAGAAACATTGCTATGATCACCAGCAACACTATCACCATGTTTAATAACACCATAACCGTTAATTAAAATTTTAGAAAACAATGGCCATGCCTCTCCTTTTATATGAAAGTGAGTCTCGGATTGTAGGAAAAAGATATGAGAGTAAAATATAAGCAGCCGAAATGAGAATTCTACAGAAAATGAAAGGAAGCACTAGAAGAGATCAGGTATGAAACAAATATATTAGAGAAGAACTAAATATTTATTCATTTTGTGATAAAAAAATAAAAATAAAAGTGGAAAGCACATTTGGATGACGTAAGAGTTCCAGAGAAAATATTAATAAAATTATCACTCAAAGGAATTTTTTGAATTGAATTGAATTCAAGTGAAAGATGTGAATTGGGAGGACAAATTTAAAAGGTACGCAAAACGTCCTTGCAAGGGGTTCGGGGC
Organism: Periplaneta americana; assembly: GCF_040183065.1. Lineage (NCBI taxonomy): Eukaryota > Metazoa > Arthropoda > Insecta > Blattodea > Blattidae > Periplaneta > Periplaneta americana. Next base: position 54,005,043 of record NC_091122.1, read on the forward strand.
TGCAAGAAACTAAATATGTGAGCTCCAAGCCTGTTGGCCACTAGTCTCACTCCGGGTTACGCTGCTCCACTGAAGGAGCTCTAGAAAATTTTGAAGGAGAAAACCGAAAATGGACGTAACCTCTTAGGTACCACATACGCGAGGGGACGGAAATGTGATCAAAATGATCATGGGTTGGGACGAGGATGAGATGGCTGGTGCAAATCTCCATATTGAAATGAACTGTGTCATTTCGCAGTGCAGGAGGAGTCGAGAAGACTCTGTCGTCTGTTGTTCGATGACAAGGTAGGTGAAGACCACCAGGAGAGACGCCGTGAATTCTGAATCTGCAATTTGAAAGGTTCCCTGTCCTTTCGCATTGCGACTACATGAGTGACGTTGCACATGTATTTCATAATTCTATAGACTCTATACTATGGCATTAAGTTGTTTATTAGGAAAAACGGGAACTTATGGGGAAGGGCATATAGGTCCGTGGCCCATTTCTCTTAGGGCTCATCCCGACATTTGTCTTAACGCCTTAGAAAAACCACGGAAATGCCTTAGGGAGGATGAGTTGTCTCAATATAAGAGACTAGCCAATTTGGCTTTTAGGTAATAGGTCGATTGATTTATGAATTTATGATAGATGTAATTATTAATTAATTTAGAGTAAGTAAAGGGGTCATGGGGATATGAATGCAGGTCCGTGGCCCATTTCTGTTAGGGCTCATCCGACATTTGTCTTAGCGTCTTAGGAAAACCACGGAAAAACCTTGAGAGATGAGATTATGATTTCGCTTTCAAAACATATGCTTCCTTTAAAGCTTTTTAACTTTAATTATTTGAATTATCTCAAAATGTTATTGTTATTGCGTGAATAATATAATATAAAAAGTATAATGGAAGCACCTTTCACTGTTGCAGATTCCGTTTATGGATCAACATTCTTTATTGCAACAGGATTTCATGAATTATACGTAATTATTGGAACAACATTCCTAATAAAATGCTTAATACGACATTTAACTTCACATTTTTCATCAAATCACCACTTTGGATTTGAAGCTTCAGCTTGATAATTGACATTTCGTGTGTGAAAGGTGCACACTGCACATAAATTCAAAAGTGACTAAACCCGGAAGTGTAGATGAAAACAATTAAAATCTTATTTTGTGCCAATTTCCATAATGAATATAGTTGCGTTAATTCTATGAAGTGATTCGTATACACATCCTTAAGTCGGAAATTTTGTGCTCATTTCGATACATAAATCTGGAAGCAATATATTATGTCTTTAACAGGTTTTTTTATATACACATTAGACCGTTACGTTCTCACAAAGAAAACACAAAGAGATCAATAGAAGAATTTCATTTGGCATGGAAGGCGTTCTGGAGCCTGAAGTTCATATGGACGGACAAGACAATCTCAAGTTCGAGGCACTAGAGACATGTATAATCCCAGTTTTGCTATTCGGCTGCCAAACTTGGACATTGTCCGAGAGACGACTCTCAAGTATACAAACATGCCAGAGGAAGATGCAAAGAGAAATACTGGGCACCACGCTACGAGACAGAATGACAAACGAAACTGTACAAAGACTGACGAACGCTACTGACGCAGCAGAACGAGCCACGGCAACGAAGTGGACCCGGGGGGGACATATGGCGAGACTACATCAGACAAGAAGGACCCATACAGTACGATGTGGGACCCCTACGTCGGAAAGAGAGGACAGGGAAGACCACGGCTCAGATGGTCTGACATGTTTGCCAAAGAGGTGGGGAAACAATGGTCGAGGAGAGCAAAGAACAGAGTTTTGTGGAAAGAACTAGGGAAGGTCATTGTAAATAGATAACATAATCAGTGTTAAGACATTGTAAATAGTAAAGTCAGTATTAGTGAAAATGTAAGATAAGTTTTGTAAATAGTAAAGTCAGTGTTGAGAAAGTGTCAGTTAAACAGTGTAAATAGCAATCAGTGTTTGTCAGTATAATGTGTGTAGTGCAAGAAAAAAAATGAACAAAGAACAGAGTGCTGAGACTAATTAAAGTTTAACAGGGTTATTAACCATGTCACAAAAGTAGTATACACGACAACCTCGCCTGGATTGGCTCACCAAGCGAGTACACTAGAGCCATCCCTGTCGAGGGGGTTCTAACCCATCACAGGAGGCCTGTGCCCAACATAGGACATCATGGCTAGCATTCATTCATTCATTAATTAGACCATACAGTTTTACAGTCATTTCAATTCATGTGAGAGAATATTTAAAATGGAAATGGATGAAGCCGATTTGTAGCAGATCGCCAATCTTTGCAATTTTATCATAACAGTTGTTAGACATGAATCATTTGCAACTTTCACGAATTAATTGAGGTTCATATACTTAATCGATATGAACAAAATATACCAGGAAATTAAAAGAGAAATCGCTGCTTACAGAGAGTGAGATCACAGGAAGAATAGACAGACGGACTCCACAGTTGTGGTGTAACGGTTAGCATATCTGACCGTGGTACGAGCGGGCCCAGGTTCAAATCTTGGTTGAGACAAGTTACCTGGTTGTGGTTTTCCCCGGGATTTTCCCTAAACTCATTAAGAGCAAATGCTGGGTAAATTTCGGCGCTGGATCCTGGACTCATTTCGTCGGCATTACCACCTTTATATTATTGAGACGCTATATAACCACAGCAGTTGATAAAGCGTCGCAAAATAACCCACTAAAAAAAGACAGACAGCATATTGAATACTACATTTTTAGTATCAGGGATTTTGAAGTGAAAATCACCAAATGGTATTTTGGAGTAGCGTAATACTCGATATAATGAAAAAGTGAAAATACGAAGGAACTTTAAAGATAAAAAAAACTTCATTAACTAAGAAGCGCACTTTTTTCCAGTTTTATACGGTGTTGGAATGCGTCGGCGCGAAACAGCATCATCATCAGTGAGGCACAGTGTTTGGCAGAAAGCTCTTAATTGCCTGATATTTGATCTTCGGCACAGAGCGGCACCGCACGACAGCTTAATGGAGTCTCGAGTATCGCGCCTTGTTTGTAATTCTGCACCGCGAATGAGAATTTGGGGAGGGAGTTAGGTAGCGTCCCGTTACTGCACAACCCTTGCCACGTGCCTCTGACCTGCTATTATTACTATCACCAAGAATCTACAGGGTGAGGAAAGCTACCGGTAGGTACGCTACGCTAGTTTCACGCGTCTCGTATGCGAACGGCTTTTAAATCCCGTCAGGAAGGGGAGGGCAAGGGAATACAAGGAGGACAGGGGAAATACAAGGAGTACAGCGGAATACAAGAGGACAGAGGGAATACAAAAAGACGGGGAATACAAGGGGTACAGCGGGAATACAAGGAGAACGGAGGAAATACAAAAAGAAGACTGGGAATACAAGGGGTACAGCGGGAATACAAGGAGAACGGAGGAAATACAAAAAGAAGACGGGGAATACAAGGGGTACAGCGGGAATACAAGGAGGACAGAGGGAATACAAAAAGAAGACGGGGAATACAAGGGGTACAGCGGGAATACAAGGTGAACGGAGGAAATACAAAAAGAAGACGGGGAATACAAGGGGTACAGCGGGAATACAAGGAGGACAGAGGGAATACAAAAAGAAGACGGGGAATACAAGGGGTACAGCGGGAATACAAGGTGAACGGAGGAAATAAAAAAAGAAGACGGGGAATACAAGGGGTACAGCGGGAATACAAGGAGAACGGAGGAAATACAAAAAGAAGACGGGGAATACAAGGGGTACAGCGGGAATACAAGGTGAACGGAGAAAATACAAAAAGAAGACGGGGAATACAAGGGGTACAGCGGGAATACAAGGAGAACGGAGGAAATACAAAAAGAAGACGGGGAATACAACGGAGACAGGGGAATATAAGGGGGACAGGGGGAATACAAGGAGGACAGGGGGAATACAAGGGGACAGGGGGAATAAAAGGAGGACAGGGGGAATACAAGGGGAATAGAGAAAATACAAATAGGACTGGCGGGATACAAGAGGGACAGAGGGAATACAAAGGGGACGGGGGAATACAAGGACAGGGGGAATACAAGGAGGGAATGGAGATTAAAAGGGGGATAGAGGAAATACAAAGAGGACGTGGAATATAAGAGGGACAGAGGAAATACAAAGAGGACAGGGAGAATGCAAGGGGCAGAGGGAATACAAGGATAGGGGGAATACAAGGGGGATAGAGTAAATACAAAGAGGACGGGGAGTACAACGGGGACGGGGCATACAAGAACAGGAGGAATACAAGGAGGGCAGGGGAATACAAGGGGTACAGAGGAAATTCAAAGAGAAGGGGGGAATGCAAGGAGGGCAGGGAGAATATAAGGACGACAGGGGGGATGCAAGGAGGGCAGGGAGAATATAAGGACGACAGGGGGGATGCAAGGAGGACAGGGAGAATGCAAGAAGGACTGGAGTAATGCAGGGAAGACGGGGGGATACAAGGACAGGGGATATACTAGACAAATGGGATGAATACATGGAGAATACAAGGGGAATAAAGAAATGTAACGAGAGCAAGTGGAATGTAAGTAGGACGAGATGAATACAAACAGGACAAGAGGAATACATGGAAGACAGGGGAATGGAAGGAGAAGAAAGGAAATACTAGGCAAACAGGAAGAATATAAGGACAAGAGGAGTACAAGGAGTAAGAGGGTAATACAAGGAGAAAGAGGGGTATATTATGAGAAAGAGGGGAACACAAGAAAGGAAGAGGAAAAACAAGCGAAGTAGGGGAATATATATGAGGAACAAGGGGAATAAAGGACAGCAAGGGGAATGCAAGCAGAACCAGGGGGATACAGGGAGCACATAACAAATATAAAGATAACTGAGGGAATATGAAGACAAGCAGGGCAATACAAGGAGAACGAGGAGAATAATGTAAGTACAGGGACATCATTTTATTTTTACTAACATTTTTAATATTAACCTATACCTTTAGAGAACCGGAAACACCGCTTGCTCCCCCCTCCACGACTGGGGTTCGATGATACTGGCGTAAAACACAAATCACTCTACTAGGTATAGGAAGGAAGAAAAGTAGTTCATCCATTTACGTAAACTAGGAAATATCGCGATTTTGAGTTTGATAATTTTCATTAGGTTTTTCTTTAATCAAAGTACAGTACTGTATTAAGAATAAGTGTTTTTACTCACGAAGTGAGTTATCCATGCGAACGTATTCATTATGCAATGTATATTATACTGTCTACAGCACATTAGCGTACAATATAGAGAAAGAAGTTAAATTGAAAAATAATCATAATATGAATATTTAAACACAATTTTGAAAATGGTGGCCGTTCATTTCGATACAGGCTTCAGTTCTTTTGTGCATATTATCGCACTATAGACTATTGCATCTAATTCCAATTGCCAGTTTCGTCCTTCGTACTAGTAACTCATGTTGAAATAATTCTGTACCTACTCTACGTACTGTAAATTCAATCTTCACTTCTGCCCGACCCGAAAATATAAAATTACTCAGACATGCTATCTACTGTCCGTCCAAGTGGTTATGCCACAGGATTGTAGAAAGGGAGGAAATCACGTGACAGTTAATTACTTAACGAGGCCCTTTTATTTAAGTTAAATTAAACAGCTGTATAATATTACGTAAACTTCCAATTCCTAAGAGAAATTAATGTTTTCAGAAAAGAGCTAAGACAGCCCAGCTATTACAGAGGGGCGAGCAGAAGCAGGTGGGGGAAATCGGGATGCGACGTAGGCAAACGGACAGTACCTGTGCAAAAATATGATTCAATACTGAAAGCTCTTTCGTCACTGGAAAACGCGAACATATTTCTGGAACGTACTATACTCAGTAACTCAGTACTGCTTACTATCTGCGGTCTTGGTTCTGGTGGAGTTGGAACTTTCTTAGTAGAAGGGGTGGGAGTGAAGTACATTCAAAAACTCAGGTACAATAAAAATTGAAGTAAAAATAAAATGATGTCCCTGTATAAGGAGAACAAGTGGAGTTTCATTTCATTTTTGTGTGACGGCCTATTCACAAGTTACCCTCCCCCATATCTAGTGAGAAGAAAAAGGTTGTTCTGTATCTAAACCTTAGAAAGGACTCACTCAGATAATATCGTCTTGCGGGATTCAAACATACGCTCGATCATAGGCTTGTATCTCGATCTTCGCTCGATACCTGAACGGTAGTCCACTTGTCTAAAGCAGTTGTCGGCATTTCGTGACTCGCGAGTCAAATCTTCCTTAATCCACAAGCAGGGCGGAAGGATGAGGCCCTTAGCCATACTTGTTCATTCAACGGTAAGCAGTCTGGATATCCTCTCCCTTCTACCGTCTCTTTGCTATTTATTGCAGGTTGCATTTTATATGACGTAATCTTTCCGATCACTGCTCTAAAACAATTTATTAATATCTCAATTTGAGGAGAAAGCTTTAAGGGGTTAGGTACATCTTACAGCAGTAAAATTTTGGAAATATTCAACTTTTTTTTCCATTAGTGTATCTTGTACAATGATGAAAATTGGTATGTTTAAAACACTGTCCTTCTGCTATATGAGAAAAAAATATTTTTACGATTTAAAAAGAACATATTTACATTTTTTTTTTCAAACTTCAGTTCACTGTGCAGTGATGAAGCGTTTCCCACATAACTAAAAAACTATCCAACATTCTGTGATGATTTTTTTTTGTATTTATACATGTCACGTCAAAAGTAGGATGCAAGATCACTCCTCTATCTTTGATAGATTGTCTGATAAAAAATTAATTCTTTTAAAAATTTGTCGATTTTCAGTATTTTCTTCTAACACGAAATAAAAAAAATATATTATCTATTAAGCAATGTAGTTCAAAGAGCGTGATATTGTAAATATGAGTTTCAGCAATAAAATAAAAGAGAGAGAACATGAAAAAGTTAACAAGTTTATGAGTTACGAGGGAAACGCTTCATCACTGTACAGTGAACTGTCACCATTTTTAATTTTGAAAAAAAAAAAATAAAAGTGATTTTTTTTTAATCGTGAAAATATTTTTTTTATACAGCAGAAGGACAGTGTTTTACACATACCAGTTTTCATTATTGTACAAGATACAGTAATGGAGGAAAAAAAATGAATATTTTCAAAAATTTTACTGCAGTAAGCTGTATCTAACCCCTTAATGTTAATGGAGGAACAGGTGATCACAATGAAAGATGTGATTTACCAATTTTAACGTTGCGTATTAAAGGATTTGTTTGCGATGAATAGCGTGTCCCATGTACATGGCTTTTATATTGCGTATAATGTAATTGGATCTGTAATGTTACAATGAGCTTTTGTAGATTGTATACAAATGCATCTGGATAAATTCGATTTGTAGCTGCAAAACGTAGTTAATGGCAAATGTTGTTGATGAGGTGGTAAATTTAATTCACTCACATCACTCGGATATGACGCGTGTCAATATCAAATAGTTTAATGCATACACGCTTAATAATATAACGCAGTCAGTGTTGAGTTATTTACACGAAAATTAACAGTTCAATTTAGCCGCTTGCACCTACATTAAAGTTTTAACAGTAACCGGCTGAGGATTTATGCCACAACCTTCAGCACCTGATTTGTATCCCCAAGTTACGAGACTGTTTTATGGCCACATACAAGTTGGCAGCTAATGCCTAAAATAAATTATTGAATCTAGATGCATGCGCACATCTAACTGGCTTATATGTTTCGAAAGGAGCACATGTTTCATTTCCTGAAGTACTTCACAGGTGTCGGCTTATTACTCTATTTAATGTGTCTGTGTCGACTTCAGTGATTATCTGACGTACTTGAATCATTACGACAGAGATAAATGACCTCGTTCTAACGTTTATTAAGACAATATTATGAAATGTTCGTAGGATATTCAAAAGCAAATCACGCGACCGGTGTAGCTCAGGCAGTAGAACGTTTCCCGATTCCGAATTAAGCCCGGGCGTGGGTTCTTTTCCCTTTTGGGCTGATTACCTGCTGTGTTTTATCCGTGGTTTTACCCGACTGTGAGGCAAATGTTAGGTAATTCATGAGTCATGACCAGAGGAAGGATTTTTATGCCCTAAAAGTTGTCAAAATATGCACTTAAGACGTAAAATTCCAGAAATATGCTCTATAACAGACCTGCACAAGGTTTGCGCTCTCCGAGCCGGCTCACAGCTCATGAGCGGAATGCAGATATTAGCTGCGCTCTGTATAAGGGTGGACTTGAAGAAGGGGTGATCTCGTACAAGATGTACACAAAAGGTGTTCATGAAATGGATTCCCGTTCAGTGTTTGCATACCACTATCTTGGACTATTATTAATTAATAAAGAAATATTTATTTTACAGAAATAATATAAATTCTATAGCTACTTAAATGTACAATATCATTTTGTTATATTTTTATTTATCAGTACATCAAAACGAGGTTTTATGCTGTTGGCAGCTGAAAGAAACAGTAGCCTACTGATCGTAATGAAACATGTTACAGATGTTCGATGTCTGCCTTTATTAAAGTTGATTACAGAAAAGAATTGCTCACAAATATAAATGTTGAGCCAAACATAGCAATCATTTTCACAGCCAGCCTGTGTAGTCGTGTATATTATTGCTAATGTTTAGTCCTGTAGAACTCAACCAGGCTAGTAGTAGGCTATTATTCAAACGGTCTTTAGCCCGTAGGTCATATTGAAGATCAATAAGTTCGAGCTGTAAATCGTTAAATGTTAAATGTTACGTTCCGTCTTTTAGATTTCTCCATACTGTACTGTAGCAATAGGTAAGCAACGTGAAACAGTTACTGAGAATAGGCCTACACACTGCACTCCACTAGATAGCTGAGTGGTCGTTTCCCTCTCCTCTACCTATAGCAAGGCTATGTCATTCTGACGTATCTTCCTCTCCGTTTCGGCGAGCGGTAAACACAGCTCTCCCGCTCCGAAGGAGCGCGCGCCCTCGTTGAGCGCTGTTTGTGCAGGTATTATCTATAATATAAAAAAGTGTTCCATAACAGATTCAAATATTATTTTTTATAGTTTACTTCGAAGGTGTAAACTATAGGGTAAAGGTCGGTAATATTGTGATACGAGTAATATTGTGATAGTTCTTTTCGAGAATTTATTACAATTTTACTCAACGAGAAAAGAACCGGTTTTGTGCAGAAACTTGTCCACGAACATTCCCTTAATACGTTGACGCAAAAAAGATCTTCCCGCTCAGTAAAATTGTAATAAATTCTCAAAAAGAACTGGACCTATCACAATATTACTCATCACAATATTACCAATCTTTACCTTACCTAGAATGACAGCCAGGAGAGAAAAAAAGTTAAATTTAAGAGAATCAAGACATATAATAGTTATTTATCCAACAAGTGGATAATCTTGATGATTATGGCATTATCGCTCGTGCGACAGTTTCCACGGGTGTCATAATAAGATTATCCATGAGTTGGATACAACACTTTATGGCATCTTAGCTTTATAAATTGCAGGAAAGAAATTCAATTCGGTATGCATAACTGAAATTGTCATCATATATTCGTATCGATTAGTTGCGCCTGGCCTTGGCATTGAATAAAGAGTAGTGGATGATCTTTCAGGTTATGTCACATATGTCCCTTTAGTTTGTTAATATAGTTTCTCTGATCCACAGAACTGTTTTATGTGATATCACAAAAGTGATACAACATTGTTAAAAATTGGAAATAAATTATACGTTACCTTCTGTCGTGCAATTTTTTCCTTGTTATGTCGCGCATAGAAACGATAACCAAAATAGCAAGCGTTCCGGTATTACGTCATAGCAAATACGTCTTTTCTTTTATCATCACGGGTGCCATAATAAGGCAGGGCGGTAATTTAGTGCTTAGCGTGATATCCTTGTTCTAGGCATCCTGAATATATGAGATTTCCATTTCTGTCTATAGGTCTAATTTTGAATTTCCTCTAAAATTGGATCAATATTTAATTCTTTCAAAATGCCCAAATTTTTCTTCTTGTCTAATCTAGAAAAACTTAATTTCATTGACAGTGTTCATCACATTTACGTATGGTCCAAGCTTCACTTCCATACATGAGAACAGGTCTCGCCAATATTTTATACGCTATAATTCTTTTACGTTTGTGAACAAGAGAAGGTTTGAAAATGTTATTAATGGTTTTCATTGCATAATTGAAGTAATTCAATTTTGTATAAACAGCTTTTTCTAGTTCATAGCTCAAATAATAACCGAAATATTTGAAATACGAGACCTGTTATAAAAAGAGCTCGAAAGGTAAAAATATAGTGAATATGAACAAAAAATTATTAGAATATGTTCTATCAGGATAAAATTGCCAAATATGCGCAAATATGCTCTAACAAAGTATCATTTTTTCATTAAATGAATTTCGCTATTCTTTAGCAATTCATTGACCTTATAAAAATATGCTAAATGATGAAAATCCTAGCCCTATTCATGACTAAAATTCGGTCTTACCTCACCAAATACTCGTGCCATATCGTTATCGTCAATTTCATCGACGCTAAATAACCTAGTAGTTGATACAGCGTCGTTAAATAACGATAGGTGCATAGTTTTACTACGCTGTATATATTTACGTAGAGCTACGTGTGGGTAAGATCAACTGTCGACAGGTCCGTAGCTGTATTATTCTGCATATTTTTTCAGATATTCCTGGTTTCTATACATTTATTTCGGTTTACTGTCCGTGATTCTCATGTATACGTTAATAGCTTGCACTGGGAATTTGTAAATATGGATCGTAGATTTCCTGTAAGTGATTTAGATTTTCAAAATATTCTACAAGTTGCAGTGGGTTTTATTTACGTTTAAAATTGTAATATTGGTTCCCTCTCTCATGTTGGTGCAGTTAAAGGGCTTTTCTCGACTGCGTTATCCTAGAAACCGACAAAGTGCTAACTCAAAAGTCATTGTTGCTTCGAAAGTGTACCCTATGAAAATGGTTTATTTATAGAAATTGGATAAGAAGTCAAGTTATAAATGTATATACTCATAACCAATTGAGTATGGAATCAAATATATTCAGTTTTCACATTCCAGAACTTGTCGACTGCATATGTTCACGGATATTTATCAAAACGTTAGAGAAAAGTTGCGTGGATTTGAACACTGGAATCCTCAGTGATATTGTATTAACTATTAACAATCGGGTTTGTAGAACTGAGAGAAAAATTCAGTTACGATGGACTTGAATCGAACAGAAAGTTGTATCTTGTTTATTTTCTTTGCATGACAGAAAAAAATTATATAAAATTGTCACAATCTCCGGCTTTCGTAAATCAAAGATATTCCAGTGGCTGAGATCTGGATTTCTGTCGTGTGGTTTCAACTTTATCTAATCCTGAGCGACCCTTCGAGCATGATCTTTCAATTTCCGTTCTTCCACAACTCAACACGTTTATGTTTCGATTCTCGTAAATCTTTCTCAACAAGCATGGAAATTGTGCAGGCGCTCCTGACATCCTCTGTTTAGACTGCATGCGATACAAAAGTGCTAGAGAAGTTGCCGCGTACTCACGGCGTCTCTAAGCGGATAATAATTTCACTATGTAATGGCAACGTTATTAGTCAGTTTCTTTACGACGTTTTGTATTGTTTACATTTCTTTTTAGTAGAAAAAAGAAATCTCGCTGTAGTTCTCTATTATCTTTTGTCATTATGCCAAGTAAAGAAGTCCATCACTGTTTATACTAGCGCCTTGCATTACAGACGCTATGTTCGGTTCAAGTTTGTCGAGTACGGGGAAGTTCGATATTTGCCGACGTTCCCTCTGCAGAAGGAGGCCTGTCGTGTTTGTTCCACATGTTATAAAATATTGGCTGTACTTCACTCATGTTTTAATCGGTTAAGAATTTTACCACAGATATTGCGGTTAGTTTTTCATATGAAATAAGTCGAAGTTTTTAATGTCTTGTTTGCCTCATGTTCGAATATTGCAGGACTCTAGTTTATACTAGTTAGCCTGTTTTCTCTCTTGAGAAGCCGTGGCGAAAATGTGATCGTGCGCCGAGCCACTGTGTAACCTGCAACGTGCATAGCACCTATGGAGGGAGGCGGACACCCGAAGGGGAAGTGAAACAACTGTCTGACGTATTAACGGATTTTCATTTTCCTTACGTCAAGCACTTAAATATAATTTTATACAGTATAAGGTTACAAACTAATGTTTAGTACGTGTAACGAGAAAGAAATTAACAAGAAAACACAGGACACATTATCACAACCTAAAATTAGCCTAACTGTCTTCAGAATGTCTCTGCGACAGAGTTTCAGAATCACGAATTATGTCACTTACTGCCAGTCGTAGTTGATCACGAATGTATTTGTCTGTCAGTCATGATCTATTTTCATTTTTGGAAATTATTTTTCACAAACGTAAGTTGTAGGGAACATATCTTCAACAGAGCAAGCGAAAGAAGGAAGCTTAGGATAATAATAATAATAATAATAATAATAATAATAATAATAATAATAATAATAATAATAGCAACACTTAACCGTCCACACCTGTGGAGTAACGGCTAGCACGTCTGGCCGCGAAACCAGGTGGCCCGGGTTCGATTCCCGGTCGAGACAAGTTACCTGGTTGAGGTTTTTTCCGGGGTTTTCCCTCAACCCAATATGAGCAAATACTGGATAACTTTCTGTGCTGGACCCCGGACTCATTTCACCGACATTATCACCTTCATCTCATTCAGACATTAAATAACCTAAGATGATAAAGCGTCATAAAATGACCTACTAAAATTACACTTAACCTTTTAATGTTTCATGAGATACGTGTAATATAATGCCGTTTTATGTTATACAACCGTTTTCCCGTAATGCTTGTGAACAAATCATACATTTAATATTCTCATCATATTGGCAGCAAAAAATGCGTCCTCCCATCCTACTTGAAACTTTCGTTTTTGTAGCGGTTCATGGTTTCGAGAGAGACATTGCGACGATACGCCACTCGCAGGTCAGAGACAAATACAAATGGAACGGAGTTTGACTCCACTGAGTGAGAGAGTAGGGGTTGGGGGTGGTAGGAAGCAAGAGAAATGCATAGCTGTCATTGCGAGCCACAATGTGCTCGCGAGTCACAATTTCGCCACGGCTGCTCTAGAGTGATTTGAGAGAGATATATAGAAAGAGGGAGGGAGGGGGAGAGAGAGAGAGAGAGAGAGAGAGATGTAGGTTTGGCAACGAGAAAATTACGTTACCACCCGAGTTCGAGCTCCGGACCTTCCAGTCCGTAGCCAGCTGGATAGATATTGTTCACATAAGTTTATAATAAATGCATTAATTAATTCCGTAAATGTAAATTATTTCATCTCACAGCAGTCTCTTTTTAAATAATTATATCCAACCTATTAATGAAAAAAATACTTACAACGACAATATATTTAATTTATGTTTTATTAGTTGTAACTCAACACTATACAGAGAGGAAGTGAAATATCCCTGAAGACTGAAAGGGAAGGTAGAGTACACTTAAATGAATAGGAATCTATAATTAAATATTATGTTTTGTGATTAAATGCACGATTAATTAAAAAAATAAGTTGGGAGTTTCAGCAGTCTGGCAACATCGCCGCTAACGCACTCTTCTCTCTTCTCGTAATACAAATGTAAGAGGTCTACGAATTCGAGTCTGACTCCCTAGGTGAACTATACATCCAACTCCCTGTCTGGCTACAACGTTGCAATCTGCTCGCATTGTTTAATAGCTTGAAATTAGAAGTTTTAAATTAAATTTACACGAAAACCGTCCACGCTATTGAAATACGTCAGAGGAATAAATGATTCTTTATTATATTTTCTATCGAAATGGACAAAAATCGCGATCTTACTCGCAATACATCGTGTCCCGCTTAGAGGGATCGAAAAATAAATGCTAACCATTTAAAATCAGATGGAGGTATTGTTTGGTTTACATCTGACAAGATGCGGAAACTGTCCAAGTTTATGCACCAACGGTTTGAAAACTGTTGCATGTTGATGTGCATGCGCACTAACATGTATCGTGGAAACAAGCCTGGCGCCATTCAGTAGAACATTCCATCATCGGACCATTCTTCTTCATCGAGGCGACAGTCACAGAGAATGTGTATCTGGACATGTTGCAGTACTTTTGTTGTTGATCAACTCCTCCCAGAATCGGTTTTTCAGCAACATGGGGCTCCACCGCATTACTATGGAGCAGTTCGTGGCTTCTTGAATGCAAACTTTCACAATAGGTTGATCGGAAGAGGAGAACCCTTGCCTGGCCACCTAGGTCACCCGACTTGACGCCCATTGACTTGACTTTGTGACAAATGTTGTTTACCAACGTGGTACAGTTGACACTTTGGAAAAACTGAGACATCGCATTATAAATGCAGCTGCGCTAATCACTCCACAAATGTTACGGAACACTTGGCAGAAGGTTGAGTATCTTTTGGATGTCTTCAGGGTAGCTCGAGGCGCACACATCGAGTTGCACTGACTATTCTCCGAAACTGGTAGAGTTTTTACATCAAGTTGTACAAAACGTTATGTTATAAAACCATTATTTATATTTTAAACTAGCCGTACCCGTGCGCTCCGCTGCACCCATTAGAAATAAATATAAAGTAATTACATAATTAAAATAGGACATTTGATCCAAGAAACATTCGTGTTTGATAGAAGGATAAATCGTTTATTATGTTACTTAATTTAAGTTGTAATAAAAAAAATTAAAATGCGATCATTTTGATCCGGTCATAAAAATTATTTTAGGAAATACAGGAAACGAATGCCTATCAAGTTTTCTGTGCATAAGAAGCTATTTTAATCTTACCTGTCCTCGAGTCACTCAGAAGTTACTGCAATAACATTATAGCATTATGTCCATCTATAGAAACTACACTTTCCAATGGTGAATTAATAATTAATTATACAAATCGGTTAATTTAGCTTCCGATATTACTTCATACAAACACAGAAACATTCTCTGTAGGCTATGTTTCGTAGCTTTCGATTGTTGTTGTCCAATGCCCCTTATAGACGAAGTCATTTGTTTTTTATTTCATTACACCGCCTTAGATGGCGCTATTGTAATTTTGAAACTCATTTATCTCATTAAATATCAGTCCTATCAAAATTTTGCATGGAATAAAACTTATCGGAAATTATTTTTAAAGATACTTTTGTTATGTAATACCTTTCATGAAAATTAATAATAAGGGAGATATTTCTATTTATTTAATTCAAGCCCCCTTATAACCCCCCCCCCTTTCAATAAAATATTTTGAATGCCATATAGCCTAAATTCTAAGTTGCAACGAACTTAATTTATATTCCAATTTTCATACAAATCGGTTACGCCATTATCACGTGAAAAGGTAACAAACATCCAGACAGACAGACAGACAGACAGACATACATACAAACAAAAATTTCAAAAAAGCGATTTTCGGTTTCAGGGCGATTAATTAAATATGTTAGGACCAATTATTTTTGGAAAATTGAAAAATACCAGAAACATTTCGGCTACAGATTTATTATTAGTATAGATTAGCACTTATTTCTCGATCCCTCTAAGCGGGACACGGTGTAGTTACCGAATAAGAGGGTGTTGAAAATTTGGGGAAAAACTATGAACTTTCCACCCTTATGGTATTACAGTTTTCTGTTACATACAACATGAGCTATTCGTAAGAATATTTCGCTTCTACCTAGTATACTTCTTTTGGGGAATGAATTGCATGATAGATTATACATTAACCAGTATGAATTAATAACACGTCATTGACATTGTCTGGATCAAGTTAACATCTGCGTCATATTAACTGCATTCCGGTTTTACTGACGTTTCATTCACTGACTGAAATACACAACGTACGTCTGGTAATAAGTCGACAGGTCAAGCAGACGAAATTATTCTCCTTCGCCTTCACCATCGACAGATGACCTGTCGTTTATCAACCCATAGAATTGCAGCACCCCAGTCAACAAACTTCAATACGGGTATTATCTTTGAATCTAATTTCAAAAATCTCCGTGATTTTAGTTCACATGTTTTTACTTTACGTATTGCTGGGTGTCTCCAAAGTAAGGCAAAGTTTGTAGTGAGTATATTCTGTTCCCTCTGTTATTCGAACATTGCAGAACGCTGTTATAAACGTCGGTTTCTATTGCAATCTCATATTCACTGCTCCCAATACTTTCTGTGTTATGTTAGTACGCATAACTTCAAGCACTTAAATTTTGATTGCCTGTTGTTTTATTGCATTTTGGATCTGTTTTAGATTTCTCTCCGCTCACTACGGTCCTTTTTATAGTTGTAATATAAATTTCTGATGTAAAACCTACCTTAGAATTCAGTATATTTTGCTTCTTAGACTTACGCTGCCTAAGAAAGTGCTCTGTTGTTGAGGTTGCACCGCACATAGAATACGTCACCCAGTTATGGAAATGAAAACTGAAGTTATCTTCGTTTGAATGTATTTATTGAAGACATCCCCGGAATAAGGATGTAACCAACAAAATTGTAACTAATGTTTCAGGAGAAAGGAACATACTTTCAGAGGCAAATTTCATTAGGCCTATATTTACTATCACAAACAAGGATACAAGTTTATTCAGCTATTGAAGTCAATTCTTCTTCTTCTTCTTCTTCTTCTTCTTCTTCTTCTTCACTTCAGGGATTAGGCTTAAAGCCTATTCCGGTTTCACAGTGACTCCTTCCAACGTTTCCTAGGTCTTCCTTGATCTCTTTTTCCTTTTGGCCTATATGCTAATATTCATCTTGGAATTCGGTTGCTATCCATTCTCTCTAGATGTTCAATTCACTGCTCTCTAAAACTACGAATCTTTCCTTCCAGTGATACCACGTTTAGTTCGCCTCTTATGTCGTCATTCTTAATTCGATGTAGCCTAGTGCAACCCTTGACCGATCGTAGTAACTTCATTCATTTCAGATGCTTGCAATTTCTTTCTGTCATTGCTTGTGAGAGTCCAAGTCTCTGATCCATGCAAGAACTGGTACTGCTGTTACATTATAAAACTTTGTGTGAATTTTTTTGTTTACCCTTTAGTGTTCTATTTATTGTACCGCATATCTGTTGGAACATTGGAAGTTTCTCAATAATTTATTCTTATAAATAAATGCTTTAAAATTACTTTTGTGCGAGATCGTGCGTATTTGCTTGGTTTCCGCACAAAACCAATCCGCGGAAAGTCTAAAATTCCACATTTAGTATTCCCAACCTAACACACATAACAATTTCCCTCTTTTTACCGCTTAAGTGACATATTGATTTTACTGCTTTAGGCTTTTAACATATTATTTTTAGAGACGTTCAATATAGTAATAATTATAAATTGGAAACTTACCACTGCAATTTCATCTAAATTGCACTGTTAATTATTGTTTTTAAATATTTGCAAAAATTAAGTAAACTCTACAACTCCACTAAAGTTACTGCATTCGTGATGCAAGTAACATTAAGGAAGCCGTGAAGATTCCAGACTCATCATAGACTGGGGGGAAAAAGACAGACGTATATCACGGCCTGCTGGAGTATAGTAAACACAGAAAACATTTTAAAGCAACAATGTTGAAGATAGATATTTTTGTTTTGCAAATTTGCCGTCATTGAACAGAAACCAAGATGGAGATTTCATTGCAACTAATTAGAAATTCCTCTTTCAGGTATGTAATAAACGATCTTCGCACAAAATAATGTACGATACACGAGCGGTATGTTTTCTTTCAATTCTCGGAAATTAGAAAAGTTCAACTACGTTTCACTTTTTCAAACTTTTCCTCGAACATGAAAACTTCAACATACTGCTCTTGTAACACATATTACTATTTTGCACCGTTGTGTTTTTTGTCGTATTTACAGCTATTGTTGCTAGACCTTGAAAGTTAAAATTTCCACACAGAAACTTGTTGCTAAGGAAACCATTCTTCATAATATAAAAAATACTGAAAAAGACCCATTACAAATCCACTTATTGTTACTTAGTTACCACTACATTGTAGTTTTCCGAAGGCTTTGGAATAATGTTGTTGTAAATTTTCAATGCTAAATAATTTGTATTTACAATTTTAAAAATGTTGTACAATACACGTTTGTGAAGTGCATTACAAAATTTTGGAAATTGAAAAACTCACTCGATTTTGTAAAAAGCACGTCTCAACTTTGTATCGTAATATAGGCCTACTAATTTTAATCTACATCACATATATCAGAAATCTGATGTTACATTCTTTTTCCAGGGATGGCTTAATTAATAAATGGTACGCAATGTCTCACATCATATGAAGTAACATTCCAAAATTAGTTCCAGCTTGCAAAACAAATTCCAGTATGGTTCATCCAAAGTGTATCAAACGTGTTTATTATCGCTTAAATATTGCAGAATTTGCTATTACAAATCAAACAACTTATCTCGCAGATCTGCAGCTTCTCTCGATGCACCGTTCAATTTATTCAGGTATACCTTGAGAGGGGATAATTATGTTTAGGAGATAGTATTGGCATTTCAGTCCAATATACTGTAATTTTGTTAATTCGGCCACAGAAGACGGTGGTATCAGGGCTATGTTAGTCATACAGAAAATTAAATTCATGACCGTAAAAATGCTGCTTGAAAGCAAATTATACAGTGCGATCGAAAAGTCTCTCCGCAGCTCCATTAGTTGTAGTAATCCTATAGATAGCTGGCACATAATCTTGTAGAAAGTTGGCACTTCCCCATTAATTCCGGTTTGATGACCGCACCCCCCCCCCCCAATCCATCATATGCTAAGCGGCCAGTGCTGCCACTTAAATTCTCTGCCTACTGGATTCTCGGCTGCACCGTGATTACACAAGCACTGCGGAGAGACTTCTAGATCGCACTGTATAAGTAGCAAATTGTGAACTGTTACATTGAATTATTTCAATGTTACAATTTTATTGCTTGTTTGTTAAAATGTGTATATGATAACGTTATGCAATTTGTGTCCTTTTGTTTTGTGTGTTTTTGGAAAATATAATTTCAATTAATGCTCCGTCATAAATGTTGTAACTAAAACTTTGTGCATCCCTCGTGTTTATCGTACGGCTCGTCCTCACCCCCCCACCCACACGTTACCTGCACTTCGTTTACGTTTTCACTGTGCCTAAACGAGACGCTC
Source organism: Periplaneta americana (assembly GCF_040183065.1). Taxonomy (NCBI): domain Eukaryota; kingdom Metazoa; phylum Arthropoda; class Insecta; order Blattodea; family Blattidae; genus Periplaneta; species Periplaneta americana. The sequence goes on from NC_091122.1 coordinate 54,024,219, forward strand.
TGCTGTAATACAGAGTTCGCGGAGAACGGTCAGCGCGGACGGGAGGATCGCAATCTGCCACGGACTGAGGAAGTCAAACAGAACGCGGACAGTGCAGGACCAACCAGCGTGGAAACAATTGTTGCCAAGTGCACTACTCATCGTATTTTCTCGATTTGTTTCTAAATTTGTTTGAAATTGTACTTTTACTTTCGTTTTTTCTCCTGGATTAATTAACATGTCCAGCAGCTCCTCAGATGAAGAAGAATTGTTTCTTCTGTTCGCTTTGAGCCGTTCATCAAAGCGGAAAAGGAAAAGGAAGTGGGTGCATGAAATAAATGAAAAAAAAGAGGGGAATTAGGTGAATTTCACAGACTGTGTAATGAATTGAATTCATATGAAGACCGTTTTTACGACTATTTTCGAATGTCTAAACAACAGTTTGAGGAATTACATAGCCTTGTAGAACCAAAAATATTAAAAACTAACCGTACCCATGCGCTCCTCTGCACCTGTTAGAAATAAATATAAAGTAATTACATAATTAAAATAGGACGTTTGATCCAGGGAACAACTTTTACAACAGCGCAAGATAATCTGCTTCGCTCATTACCCAATTTTTTTGCATTGCATTTATTGCATATATATTTTATGTATTTTAACACGATTCAATTGAGCATAGTTAAAATTTGAATTATAAAATAATGGATTGCTAAGCTAACGTACTATTACTGCATACTAAATCAATATACTCTCGTTGTTCGTTAATTCTCTGAGATTTAAATGAGTGTACATAAATATTATTTTAAGAAATACAGAAAACGAATGTACAAAATAGCCTATCAAATTTTCTGTGCATAAGAAGCTATTTTAATCTTACCTGTCCTCGATTTACTCAGACGTTACTGTAATAACATTATATCATTATGTCCATCTAGAGAAACTACACTTTCCAATGGTGAAATAATAATTAATTATACAAATCGGTTAATTTAGCTTCTGATATTACTTCATAGAAACACAGAATCATTCTCTGTAGGCTATGTTTAATAGCTTTCGATTGTTGATGTCCAAGGCCCCTGTTTCGATTGTTGTTGTCCAAGGCCCCTTATAGACGAAGTCATTTGTTCTTAATTCATTGCACCTTCTTAGATGGCGTTATTTTAATTTTAAAACTCATTTATCTCATTAAATATCAGTCCTATAAAAATTTTGTAAAGAATAAAACTTATCGGAAATCATTTTTAAAGAAACTTTTGCTATGTAACATTTTTCACAAAAATCAATAATAAGCGAGATATTTCGATTTATTTAATTCAGGCCCCCTTATAACCCCCTTTTAAATAAAGCATTTTGAATGCCACATAGCCTAAAATCTAAGTTACAAGGAACTTAATTTATATACCAATTTTCATATAAATCGGTTCAGCCATTATCGCGTGAAAAGGTAACAAACATACAGACAGACATACTAACAAAAATTTCAAAAATGCTATTTTCGGTTTCAGGGTGGTTAATTATATATGTTAGGACCAATTATTTTTGGAAAATCGGAAATTACCAGAAAAATTTCGGCTACAGATTTATTATTAGTATAGATGACAACAAATTGTAGGAGACCGATTGGAACGAAGGAAAGACTAGCGATCTGCTTGAGGTAAATAAAAGATTTTCGTTTGTATTTTAAACTGAATTTAATACTAATCAACTGAAAAATAAGTATGAATATAGAAAAGAAAATACGACTCAGAAATCAGTATTATTTCGTAGACAAAATTGAGAAGTATTGTTATTTACCTCTTGCGGTTTATTTAGGTCTACTAGCTGCAGTACGTTTTCGTACAAATCTTTTGCAGAAGAAACAATAGTGGCAAAAAACCTAATGACATCGGAGGTGTGGTAGCTACCTCCAAGTCAGTATAATTAATTTCATTGGAAGGATTATGTATATAATTAGGATTATCTGACCACGATGAGTAGGTTGTAAAAAAGGAGACGACGGAGGTGGAGTCTGGATGCCGCGTATCATATAAACGAGCATATTCCCGCACAAATTCAATTAATTTTCCGTTTCATCGGCCATTTTCTACGAGATGTCCGCTGCGAACTCTGTGGAAAACACAACTGCCTATCAGTCCGCCGCGAACCAGACTAGACCGCGGCGTTGGGCCGCGCTGTTTGACTAGGATGATAATACAGAGTTCGCGGCTGATGGTCCGCCAAGTCCGCCTTCTGTTTGACCGGGCCTTGAATGTTGAAGCTGGCAAAAGGAAGATAATTTCACAGTGACATTTAATTTCTATTTGAGGTTTGCTTGCAGTTCCCCTGCTTCCTGCGTGTTTGTACCATTACATGTTACTGGTCATGGAGCGCAGTATATGATACTGATCTTCCTGTGGAAGGGCGTCTGATGATCGCGGCGCTTGTTACAGCTTGCGGACTGGGTGGACGAGTTACGCGAGAAGCTGCAGAACGATGAGGCGGCCGACACTCTGGAAGCGGCCGAGAGGTTGCTAGAGCAGTGCGGGCAGGACCGGGACTCATCGCTCGACGACTGCGTGAGGACCATCAGAGAGGGCAAGACTCTGCTGCAAGAACTCCGGTGAGTCATACTGGCCTTATATGTGATACATTTCATCTTACAGTGAAATTACCATCAGATATTTTACTAAATCTTGCATTTCAATTTCCCTATCTTTATTTTGCAATGTCTGATGAAGCTGATGTCGTTGTCTAATATCCGTGTGTACCATTCTCTATTAAAATTTGACCATGGTCAAGTTGGCACTTGACCATATTCAACGCCAATTTGCGGAGTATCAATCTCGATCAATGTTAAACAAGCGAGTTGATGATGATCAAATTTGATCACGGGTGTGGGACCGATTATCTTGAATTGAACATGGTCAAGTCGAGAAAACCAAAATAGCGGCACGATTTGACGTGCTTGATGGAATTGAAGATGAAATGATGTATCTTGAACACGCAAATCACTGCGGAAATAACAGAATTGGTGTTATTGTAGAAAGAGTAAGTTTGTAGATGAATAATAAAAATGTTTTTTTTTCTCTCAAAATAGACTAATGTTTTATATATGTTTCTACTTTGGAAGATCGGGACTTTACTTGAGGACGAAATATTATTTAGGCCTAATTGTCCAATTTTGTTAACATAATTAATAAAGTAGTTATTCTATGCCGGTGATAATATAGCAAAACTAAATGACCATTTGTAGAATGCGAGATTATCACTTATTAGCTATAGATTTGCAGTTTGAAGTTATTAGGACCTACATGACATTTTGGACAATTAGGCTATTTACGCTTGAATTAAGAGAAATTACACGGATACCTTCCTTTCCCTCTTACTCCAAAATTCCAACCTTGGGAACACAAAACAAATGGATAAATTTCAGAACAAGGATACTTTCCTTTCCCTCTTACTCCAAAATTCCAATCTTATGCACACAAAATAAATTGGCACTAAAAACTTCCTTTTCGTATGCATGATGATGCGTATTCGACATACACAGACGAATTGTTTTTTTTTTTTAATAATTGTTAGCGAGGTATCCGTATACTGAAATATTCCCAAATAAATTATTGGCACTGAAATGTGTCTTTTCGTAAGCAAGATGATGAGCATTCGACAAACACATACAAATCTGCTCTTTTTAGTAGCCTATTTCAAGATAATTGTCAGTGAGGTATCCGTATACTGAAATTTTCCCAATTATCAATAATATGAAATAACCACTGTATAAATTACGTTACAAATTATGTTGAATTATGTAAACACATATAACTCATGTGAATTGTGAGGTTAAATCCAACCAGGTAGCCTGCTTTTCTCTTAGAGAACTTCCGTCAGTACTTTTATTCTCTAATATGGATGCATAATTGCTGACGAGTTCTAAAAGAATTTCCACTTCGAACTGTGAGAAGTTCGGTGCTGTTTTCTTTTTTTCTTCCATGATTATTGAAACTTGTTATTTGAAAACTGCGAGGATGTTTGAAACAGTCCGACAAACAAAAACGAAGCGATAATTGACAGAGTGCGTTCGTTCGCTGTTTTATACGGGGTAACCTAGCGCTCAGATGATTCTTCTCAAACGAGCGTACCGTCAGCTGACGGTACTGAGTTAATCGAGGGAAAATGTCTATGCACCGCACCTGTAACTTGATGATTGTCAAGAATTGACCATGTTTCCGTGATTGCTGATAAACGGGCTAGATGATCGAGAATGGTGCACACGGCCATAAGAGTCGTTGGATCTTTGGGGTGAATTCCTTGCAACACACACCTTTTGGGACGATCTAGGGCTAGAGCTTAAGTATGCAAATGTAGTGGAGAACGTTCGGGGCGATCTGAACAACGTTTTCCCTCTCATTTATGCAGACTTGGGACTGCCAAGACGCAAGCTGTGATCTTGGTATGATTAAAAATGTTATTTATTTAAAGTTTTGTCATATGTACAGCTTGCGTCCAAAAGCGGACATATCCACTTTTAATGAAAATTTAGTTTATCTTTTTCGTACAATTAGACTAAAAGAAATCTGATTTTTAAATTACTTTCAATCAAATACGGACAAAACCAGTGTTAAAAGGGCTTTGAAATATTGCTGTTTACGTTCAAAAATGGACACAGTTTTTTATACCAGATTGAACTTTGATCTGTTTGGCAACTGTTATATATGTCCTGTATGTATAAACAATGAAGTAGCCTATTTGAAACGTCGTCTCTACCTTTCAGTGTAGCAATCCGTTCCTCGATCTTTATTTAATTACTAGGCTTTTATTAAAAGGTTAAGATTTTTTTTTCGTATTTGAGATCAAGTATACAATCTCAAGTAAAAGAACGCTTTATTTAACGCTATGTTCTATGTTTCTTAGAAATTCAAATTTATTTGAGAATGTTTGTTTTATTTATATAACCACAGGTAATATCTGATACTAGTAGAACCAGAACATTCTGGTAACTGTGATACTGTTTTATTTCGTCTTTTTGTATCAATTAAACATCTCTAATGTTATTTATTTCAATAATGTATGTTATTCAAAGTTAGGAAATCTTTCCACGCCGACCAAATGATATTTCGAGAATGATGAGCGAGATTCGAAGTGCACAAGAGTTACGAGACGAGACTCGAAAGACAAATGCAACGAACATAGCGAGTGAGAGCGGCATTTAGTTTTGTTCATCTCTAGTATTAACATATTCGATTAGTAGCCTAAGATTGAACCAGATTATTCCATATTTTTTTTCCCGATTTTTGGTCTTAATGTGAATGCGAATTTCAGTTTTTTTTGTCTGATGAAAAAATTATAACCTGGATATGTTCGCTTTTGGACACAAGCTCATTATATATTGATTTCATAGATTCTCAATTTGGTCCTACACTTGTTCATTATATTAGCGATAAGGAAAAGAAATTTCACTTCAGCCTATATGTTAAAATCGTTATTTAATATATAACATCTTCTTTGTATAAAATATAATTCAACTCATGAAATCAATCACGAGACCTAATACATCCGTCGCCCACAAAAATACATAATACATTATATTTCAAACAGTGAAGCACTCTAGACATAACTGTTTTGTTTATCCTATTTCATTTTGTCGGTCTAAGAGACGTTTCGCATCATTTTAGTAGAATCAATGGACATATAACCTTTTGTACACTATAACTCTCATTGTACGTATACGAACTGAACCACCGTTTCTCTGGGGACGTCGTTGATATTCGACCATATGTCCTGATGTCGCTTTTCATTTCGTTTCTTCCATATTATTCACAATAACACGAGTATAATTGTTCTCGTTCTGCAATAATTTGAATAATCTCTGTCGTGTCATTGATATAAAGCTAGCAAGCAGGTTTATACTTCCATGTTCTGATAGGTCACAGGTTTTATATTCAAAATTTGTAAATATTGATTTGTGGGGCTTGTATCATCATCTCCCACAATTTTATGCGAGAATAACATTCTCGCAGCTCTCTGTAAATGCAGGGATCGCATAATCAACATCATTATCTGTTGCTATCGTGCCACAACACGCAAACGAGTTCGGCATTGGGTAATGTAAATTTGTTCTGCTGAAACGTATATAATCCGGGCCCATTTATACACAAAACAGGTGAGTGCACCATTCATCAAGCCCGCTTCCTCATCCGTCACTCGTCCGGGGAGCCATTTTGTGGTGCGTTATTACATTGTTTTCTACCGTCATTTGTGACGTCAGGGCGTCATTGTTGAGCTGGGCTTTGTGATATCAGCACGTGCTGAATCGTCTTTTAACGTCAACTGATTTTAAACAAAATTCTATACAACGGCGGTTCTTTCAGAGTCTATATAGCCGCATAGAATGCATTGCGATTTACACAGATTATACGAACTATGGATTCTGTAATTACTACAGTACAGTGCGAAAAGACTGTCATTGTATGTAGATATATGAGTGTTAATTTAAAATAGATTTATTTCGTAAATAATGTGACATATAGAAAATGCTCACTGATTATGAAATGCCCACAATATTTTAAACACAATGTAAATTGCACAGTACTGTACTTCTATAGAAACTCGGGAGGCATACAATATTTTCTGGCAAATGTATGTCCTTTGCGTCCAATTCCAGCAAGGTCCGAACATTGCCGTCGTTGCGGTACACAGTGTGCAATTTTCCCGATCTATGTGGACAAAAAACAATTTTCGATTTGTTTAGTTACGCATAGGTGAATATGAATTCCTGTTATTTAACATTTGAAGAATGTTGTGAGCAATAGCTTTTACTGATTTATAGCGGCAAGCTATATTTAGAAGGGTATAAACTTTAAGTTCTTCCTAACACTTCTAGCTCCGGTTCAGTCGTAGACAGAGAGGCTTACTATGTGGATGAAAAAGAGCCAATTGTTAGTGATTTATTGTGTTGTGAAACATGGAATTTGTTCATATAGGTACGTTCTTACTAATGTACCTTCATTATAAGTTTATAAAGTATTTTCCTTCTTACAGTAGGGTTTAAATATTATGTTGAAAAACTTATGTTTTTAAAGTTTTCCAAATGTAATGTGAGTTTTAGTATAGCCGGTCGCGTCCGGTTACAACAATCCTTTAACCATTTAATATAGCATCATTTAGTGTTGAATCCTCGTTTTAAAGTTTGCGCGTTCTTGGGCATTTATCAGTAATTAATTTTTTTCAGTGGTGGGACATACGGTAACTGTTCCATGTTTGGCTTAACAGCAGAAAAGCATCATTGACTAAGGAAGTTTTTAATTACTGTGAGAGTGTTTAAGGCCTACAAAATCATTCACTTGATATGGAATATCAGTTTAAAAATACATTGGACACATTTTTATCTAACCTTAACAAACACACAGTGAAGCAGAACGCAAATCATTAGCTGGACAAAATGAATAATGTCTCTGAATTTCAAGGAATTCTTATGAAACTTTGTACATACCATACAGTTGGCTCATATGATTTGTATAGAAATTCTGATTACGTTTGCACATGAAAATCTACCTCTTTATAGCGAATGCAGTTAGACATAATTAATAAATTTTCTCCTATCTAAAAGATTTTTATGAAACACTGTACGGAAGTTATAGGTAGCGTATATTTTTTGTGCACAAACTATATTTATGGTTCCATAAGTGGAACTACTCCTTTCAGGGATGCATTTAAACACAATTAATAAATTCTCTCCTATGTAAAAGATCTTTATGAAACTTTATACAGAAGTTTTAGGTGGAATATATTTTTTTTGTCTATAAGTCTGATTATATCTAAATTTATGTCAGTCACCAAAAGACAAAATGATCAAGTGAAGGAAGTTAAAATGGGAACATACAAGTTTGAAAAAGTAAAAGAATTTACATATCTCGGATCAATATTGACAGCAAATAATGACCTAAGGAATGAGGTACAAAGAAGAATAAATCTGGCTAACAGGGCGTATTATTCACTTTTACCAATTGTTAAAAATAAAATAATATCTAGAGAAATCAAAATCAAGATTTACAAAACCCTAATAAGACCCATTATAACATATGGTACAGAAACATGGGTTCTGAATAAAAATACATGCAAACAACTAGCAGTATTTGAGAGGAAAATCTTAAGAAGGATATTCGGAGCAATTGAAACAGTGGATGGATGGAGAGCCAGATATAATAATGAGATATACGAACTGTACAAGGAATCGGATTTGGAGGCGCACGTAAGATGTCAAAGACTGAGATGGTTGGGACACGTCACAAGGATGGAAACAACAAGGAAAGTGAAGATTGTCTTCAATAACAACCCAGATGGAACCAGATTAAGTGGAAGACCGAGAACAAGATGGTGGAACTGTATAAGAGTGGATGTGAATAGATTAGGAATAAGGGATTGGAGGGAGTTGGCGATGGATAGAGAAGGATGGAAGAGAGCCATAGAGGAGGTTAAGGCCCACCTGGGCTGTAATACAAAATAAGAAGAAGAAGTCTGATTATGTTTTATAAGAGGAACTACCTCTTTATAGTAGTGAATTTAGACAAAACTAACAACTTCTCTCCTATATAATATATTTTTATGGAACTTTGTATAACTACTAGGCCTACAGATAGCATACAGATGTAATCAGAATTTGTACACAACTTCTGTACAAAGTTTCATAAAATCTGTTAAAGGGGTGCGTCCTCTTTTGGAACCGTAAATATAGTTCGTACACAAAAAAATATATCCTACAATTTTTCATAAAAATCTGTTACATAGGAGAGAAGTTACTTTTTTTTTTTTTCTAAAACCACTCCGTATAAAGGGGTAGTTCCTCTTACACAATCGTAGTCAGAGTTTGTACACAAAGAATATGTGCTATCTATAAGGTCTGTACAAAATTAACAATCCGCTGGAATGCAGATTTGCGTTATTGTACACGTGAGGTAGTGAGATACAGACAATTGACCATGTTTTGGGAGTCTGTTATTTCAATGAGACGCTGGGAAACACCCGGCATCATGAAATTCGATAGATAGCTAATCGCTACTGATTTAAAGAGAAGCCTTACTTCGTGTCCGGTGAAGAGTATAATTGGAGGGGTCTTGTTGAAGAATTGACATACTTGATATCCTCCGAATTATCTCTGAGATTCTGGCTGATATGTATATACAGAGTGATTCCGAAGACATTCTGAGGAAAAAATGTCATTTAACATTTCTCCTAATCTCAATATGTTCAGAGTTACACTAATTTGAAATTGTTTGTAAAATACCATTATTCTTTAGTTTTGAGGATAAAAGAATATCACAGATAAAGACTGAACTATTCAGGAGTGTAATTTATTTAATTAGCTAGTATTCTGAAGCTAAAAATGTGTTGTGAATTCTATAGTTGCTTCGTACGGATTTTTTTTTTTTTTTTTTTTTTTTTTAACTACAAAAATACATTTTGTTACGCATTTATCACAACTGTTACAAATCACGCGATTCTTGTAATTTCTTCAACACTGTATATTGGGATGCATAATTAAACTGCAAAGAATCGAGTTCCTAAAGTCGTATGATTTGTAACAATTTATGTGGTAAGTGCTTAATAATGATGCCATTTTTAGTTAATAATTGAAAAACAAAATCTGTACAAAGCAACTGACAACACATTTTTAGCTTCAGAACACTAGCCAATTAAAGAAATGAAACTTCTGAATAGTTCATTCTCTATTTGTAATATTCATTTACCCTTAAAACTAAAGAGAAAAGGTATTTTACAAACAACTTCGAATTAGTGTAACTTTGAAAATATTGAGATTAGGACAAATGTTTATATGACATTTTTTGCTTACAATGTCTTCGAAAATAAGCTCCGTAAGTGACGGTAAATCCTCGTGAATCACCCTGTATTATTATTTATTTATTTATTTATTTATTTATTTATTTATTTATTTATTTATTTATTTAGGCCTCTTCCACTTACAAGCAAACATTCTCACGGGGGCAGTTAAAAAAGTTACCTATTTTTTTTCTTCCACCATGTTAACAATGTCAAAACAAGTGCTTATACAAATTTTGGCCATCGAGCGCAATTACGATTGTCGCCGAGAAAGAAATTTTCCGTGGGGCCGTTTACAGAAATAAAACACAATTTCATGGAAAGATTTATTGAAACATGCAGCATTTTGTTGAGGTGTTTTTCAACTTATTCCCCATCGGGATTGAGACATTTTTAAGACAGTGGAATCAGTATTTGTATCCCTCTGTCGTGGAACTCAGGCGCCTGGGACCGGAACTAGTGTGTGACAGCCGTCTGAACCTCTCTGTCGATCGTGTGGTATGACAAATGTCTCAATTCCAGTTGGGAATATGTTGAAAAAATAGCTCAATAGTTGTATCTTCTCCAATAAATTTTTCCGGAAACTTTTTTATAGTCACGAAGCTTGAGTTGTTGAGGGTACTAGGAACAATAGACTGTGAATGTACTATTTCCCATTGTCCGTAATGAGCACGATAGTAGCGATCCTAGTGGTTAGCAACTATCTATGGATGCATATTTACTACGTATTGAGCTTCGTGACTGTGTATATTAGACTGTGCTAATAAGAGAGAATATCATCGAAATGATAGCCGTCCAAATCTTGGATTTAAAATATCGGCATCCTAATCAATTCAAGTGAACAAAAAAGAAAATGTAAATTAATGTTAAAAAATACATAATGAAATTAAAAAAAAAGAATAATCTACGTCAAGATTTAGTAGCTATCAAAAGGATAAAAATGTATTGAAAATAAATAATATACATTGAATATTATAAAGATGAATAGAGATGATGATTGATGAAGTTCAGTGAAGATTTTAAAATAGTTGATGCAATTGTCTGAAGAGTCTTATCAGGAACCTTTAATTTTCTGAGGATCTCCAATGTAAATTTGGGAATTGTTCCTCGCGCATCAAACATAAGTCCAATTACATTCCAATCTTGAATATTATATTTATGACTGAGATCATCACAGCATGGAAGATAAATAGCGCGTTTCTCTTCATGTACCTGCTTTGGTTGATCTTCATTAATTTCGAACCTTACAGTGGGGTCAAGAATGAGACCATTTTTTTTATCTCGGTCAATTATTATGTCAGCACGCCGTGTAGATCCTTCCGTAGAAAGACATTGAACTTCCTCATATAGTTCGTATTCACAATGTTCCCTTAATCTGTTAGCAATTATTGAGCGGGCTGTGTTATGTCTGTCAATTCGCAGTAATTCGCCCTGAGGGCAGAAACCTAGCACGTGGGGTAACACTAAAAGGTTGATACACTGGGTGTTCAGTTCAAAGTGTGTCATGGCTCGCTGTATGCCGTCATGTGGCTAGCTGATGAGCCTAGAAAATTCAATCTTCCTACACTTCCGCAGACGCGTATTACCTATATGCCAGAGAAGTTGCCTAGCAAGTACGACGTTCATTCTGAAGAGTACTTACCGATAAGTACGGTAACGCCCGCGCCGGTAGTGGCAGGAATGTGAACTGTTTAGAAACATGTAGTGAGGTGAGTTTTTTTCTTACTGTCGGGATATGGGGAGAGGGTTAAGACGATTACTTACGTATTTTTTTGACATTAACTTCGACGGTGAACATGGACACGGAGCATTTGATTTGTATTGTGGAATGTTGCCGTACGCAATCGATGATGACAAATACCCTGCGACGACTTGCCCGCGCAAAACACAGTTCAAAAGAGGTTATGGTAGCATATAGATCGTACAGATCGCCATCTGTTGCTAAGACGTTCAAGTTATACCGTACACGTTCTCAAGTTTAGATTGAACGCCTTGATTAATAGGCAACTTCGCTGACATAAAAGCTGAAACTCGCTTCAAATCGCTGACTCACAACAGTGACGTCATGACACACTTTGAAATGAACACCCAGTAGTTATACAAGCACAAGTTAAGTAAAATAATGGAAACATACTGAGCAGTAATTACTCGTGCAAAATAATATAAGATTTAGAAGTTACTCAGTGAATATGATAGGTGTAAGTGAACCAATGTTACAAATTAATAATTAGAAATTAATATGTAAATTATAACTATACAAAAAAAAACACACACACACTTACACAAACAAAATAAATCTTGTTGAACTCAACATTTGACCTTTCACCTCAGACGTCTTTATAGGAGTGTAATCATGTCTGAAGGAATTGGTTGATAATGACAAGCTGCTGGTGCTGTAAGTAAACCACACGGAAGAAACAGTTATAGATAATGGCACAGAGGTTTCGTGTCATGTGCTCCTATGCGCGTGCGTGCTGGTTTTGTGTGTCCACTTGTTTTATGGCTACCGAATTTTTAATTTCACAGGCGACACGGCATGTGGAAACTAGCACGAACACTTGAAGGAACATTTGAAATGTCCAGTCTGGATGGCGATATCAAATCTACATTCGTGCTATGTTACGGAGGTTTAGAATGCTCCTTGCTCTGATGTAGTAAACAATTCTATCTCTTTGAACGCGATACATTGTACATTTTATGTAAACATGATCGTTTGCAATATTAACGCGAGATAATGTACATTTTATGTAAACATGATCGTTTGCAATATTAACGCGAGCCAATGTACATTTTGTGTAAACATGATCGTTTGCAATATATACGCGAACTAATGTAAATTTTGTGTAAACATGATCGTTTACAATATTAACGCGAGACAATGTACATTTTGTGTAAATATGATCGTTTGCAATATTAACGCGAGCCAATGTACATTTTGTGTAAACATGATCGTTTGCAATATTAACGCGAGATAATGTACATTTTGTGTAAATAAGATCGTTTGCAATATTAACGCGAGCCAATGTACATTTTGTGTAAACATGGTCGTTTGCAATGTTAACGCGAGCCAATGTACATTTTGTGTAAACATGATCGTTTGCAATATTAACGCGAGACAATGTACATTTTGTGTAAACATGATCGTTTGCAATATTAACGCGAGATATTGTACATTTTATATAAACATGATCGTTTGCAATATTAACGCGAGATAATGTACATTTTATATAAACATGATCGTTTGCAATATTAACGCGAGATAATGTACATTTTATGTAAACATGATCGTTTGCAATATCAACGCGAGATAATGTACATTTTGTGTAAACATGATCGTTTGCAATATTAACGCGAGATAATGTACATTTTGTGTAAACATGATCGTTTGAAATATTAACGCGAGATAATGTACATTTTGTGTAAACATGATCGTTTGCAATATTAGCGCGAGATAATGTACATTTTGTGTAAACATGATCGTCTGCATTATTAACGCGAGATAATGTACATTTTGTGTAAACATGATCGTTTGCAATATTGACGCGAGATAATGTACATTTTATATAAACATGATCGTTTGCAATATAACGCGAGATAATGTACATTTTATGTAAACATCGTTTGCAATATAACGCGAGATAATGTACATTTTATGTAAACATGATCGTTTGCAATATTGCTAGTGCTTCTGTATTGTTTGAGCCGAACTTATGCGCAGTCTTTCTCTTGTCTTTGTTCTTAGAAACAAAGTTACTTTTGTATTTCCTTTTTTCTCGAAATTTTACTCCTCTGGTGTCTACCTTTGTCAGTCACTCTCTCTTCTTCTCCATCTTTCAATGTGTTTTGATATTAAAGCTTTATTTGTTTCGTTTTCCTCTCCTATCACTCATTATCAAGTCCTCTCCCTCTTCCTTGTTCTACCTCTTTTTCCCACTCATTAAACTCCTTTAAAGTCTACTTACTGTTTTATGTTTTTCTTTCACCACTTCGCATCATTTGCAATATTCGTAGTATATTGCAGGGAAGGGTATTTTTCTTCTTCGCCAAGGTTCGTAAGTCGTTTGGAAGAAGTAGCTTGATTTGCATTCTGTTTTCATTATAGAGGCTGAATTTAATTTCGAAAGAACCTTATCGTATGCTTCAGTTTGTTTATTGACGTTTAAAGTTTCATTTAGCTGGATCAACAAGTAAGAAAAAATTCTAAGGAAGTGATGATAGTCTGCTTGAAGTTTTAACAGTAATTTTACAGAGATATTTAAGACAACAATGCCTGTTCTTACTTAACCTATTTGTTTCTTATGCTACTTACGATTTTTTAGGCTTTGAGTGAAATAATTGCAAAGGCTTTAGTTGCGACTATTACACTTTTATTGCGTCATACTACTTTTGATCAATAAAACGGTACTGATCGACGTGTTTCAACCAATCATGGCTGCGTATCCTACAATTTTTATCACCTTCCTGGCATTTGTTTCTTAGTTTGCCAACATTGTACTTTCAATAATAAAATTGTTGTCTTTTAAAATATTTCATGTTTATTTAATCATCTTTAATTAAAACTTTTCTATCATTTATCTTGTTTATATTACTTAGGTTATGCTATAGTTCTACTGTATGAGATTATGGATAGTCAGTTATTAGAGATTGTTTAATATATATTGATAATTGAAGTGGAATGCAACTGTTTTAATAAAAAATGAATCTGAATCAACAAAGCTTCTTGACTAGTAATCGTCTGTAGAGTTCAATGAAGATTGTATACTGCGTGTTCAGTTCAGTGTCATGGCTCGCCGTATGCCGTCATGTGGCTAGTCGATGAGCCTAGAAAATTCAGTCTTCCTACACTTCCGCAGAGGCGTATTAACGATGTGCCAGAGAAGTTGCCTAGCAAATACGGCGTTCATTCTGAAGAGTATCATTACGTACGGTAACTCCAGTAGTGGCAGGAATGTGAACTGTTTGGAAACATGTACTGGAGTGAGTTTTTTCTTACTGTCGGGATATGGGGAGAGGATTAAGACGATTACTTACGTATTTGTTGACATTAACTTCGACGGTCAACATGGACACGGAGCATTTGATTTGTGTTGTGGAATGTTGCTGTTACCGATGATAACAAATACCCTGCGTACGACTTGCCCGCGCAAAACACAGTTCGAAAGAGATTATGGTAGCACAAAGACCGTACAGACCGCCATCTGTTGCTATGACGTTGAAGTTATACCGTACACGTTCTCAAGTTCAGATTGAACGCCTTGATTAATAGGCAACTTCTCTGACATAAAAGCTGAAACTCGCTTCAAATTGCTGACTCACAACAGTGACGTCATGACACACTTTGAAATGAACACCCAGTAGTTGAAAAAACTGATAACAGGAGAACAGCTCATCATAACACTCTACTACCATCTAGCGGAATATTTCTAATGATGAGATGGTACAGTAATAGGCCTACATTTGAAGACATTTTAGTTTTTTCGTAACTGAATTAATATTTTATTCTATTTGAGTACTACTTTTTTTTGTCATTTAGCTTCAAAAATGACCTTTAACTATATTTCCTTATTAATTGCTATAATAACAGTTAACATTGAATTTCCGATGTTAACTTCTCACCGTAATTTTGTTCATTGACAGAAAAATGTCCCTTTGCGGTTTAGCGAAGTTTTGTTCACTTTGTATAAATTAACATTGCGGCAGTTTAATGCTGCTACTATATTGTGCCTACTGCTTCGACAGTCGAGAATATATACAATTACGATTTTGTGTGAGTTATTCGTGAATTTGAGACCTTTAGACAAGGGTCTCTCTTTATCTTCCACCCTCTCTCTCTCTCTCTCTCTCTGACATTGAAGTATGTCTAATGTTCTCTGGTAATGTCTATTTAGATCCTGTTCCGAAAAGACAAAATATGTTATTATGTTTCGTAACCAGAACATAGTACGAAATGGAAATATGAAAATTTGGAAATTTATCCTTTGAAGATGTGGAAGAATTCAAATATCTTGGAGTAGCAGTGACAAATTTAAATGGCATTTTAGAGGAAATTAAACGCAGAATAAATATGGGAAATGCCTGTTATTATTCGGTTGAGAAGCTTTTATCATCCAGTCTGCTTTAAAAAAAAAGCTGAAAGTTAGAATTTATAAAACATTTATACCTATTACCGGTTGGTCTGTATGGTTGTGAAACTTGGACTGTCACATTGAGAGAGGTACAGAGGTTAAGAGCGTTCGAGAATAAGGTGCTTAGGAAAGTATTTGGGACTAAGTGGGATGAAGTTACAAGAGAATGGAGAAAGTTACACAACGCAGAACTGCATGCGTTATATTGTTCACCTAACATAATTAGGAACATTAAATACAGACGTTTGAGATGGGCAGGGCATGTAGCACATATGGGTGAATCCAGATATGCGTGTAGAGCAGCCGTGACGAGAACGTGGCTCGCGAGACATTGTGGCTCGCAGTGATAGCTGTGCATTTCGCTTGCTTCTATCCTCCGCCAACTCCCACCCTATCACTCACTGGAGTCAAACTTCTTTCCATTTGTATTTGTCTCTCCGACCTGCGAGTGGCGTATGTCTCTCTCGAAACCATGTACGAAAGTTCCAAGTGGGATGGGAGGACGCATTTTTTTGCTGTCAATATGATGAGAATATTAAATGTACGATTTGTTCAGAAGTTTTACGAGGAAAACGGTTATATAACATAAAACGTCATTATACTACATGTTACTGATAAAACATTAAAAGGTTAAGTGTTATTGTTGTAGCTATCATCATCATCATCATCATCATCATCATCATCATCATCATCATCTCTGTACACCGACCCTTTTTCAGCTGATGTACGAATAATGCGGTTAGCTTTTCAATTTGAACTCACTGGTTTACTGTGTGATGTCAAATGAAAGCTAGATGTAAGGACTTGACAAATGTTGAACTTTCAAATCTTTGCCAAAAAATAAATATCCGAAGCTTCGTTCTTTCGCTTGCTCTGTTGAAGCCATATTCGCTACAACTTACGTATGTGAAAAATTATTTTCAACAATTAAAATAGTAAAAACCAAATTTAGATCACGACTGACAGACAAATACCTTCGTGATCAACTACGACTGGCAGTATGTGACATAATTCCTGATTTGTCGCAGATACATTCTGAAGACAGTTAATTTTAGGTTGTGGTATTGTTCATTTCTTTCTTCGTTACACGTGCTAAACATTAGTTTGTAGCCTTGTACTGTATAAAATTATATTTAAGTGTTTGTCGTAAGGAAAATGAAAATCCGTTAATAATTCAGAGAGTTGCTTCACTTCCCCTTCGGGTGTCCGCCTCCCTCCATAGGTGCTATGCACGTTGGAGGTTACACATTGGCTCGGCGCACGATTACATTTTCGCCACCGCTGGTGTAGAGTGTTAGTTTGGAGACCTGAAGGAAACATACCTTTAGGAGGACAGAGACTGAGATGGGAGGATAATATTAAAATGCATTTGAGGTAGATGGGATATGATATACCTTGCTCAGGATAGGAACTGATGGCGGACTTACATGAGGGCGGCAATGAACCTCCGGGTTCTCTAAAAGTCATTTGTAAGTATTCTTTAATTGTAAGAGGTATAAGACTTGGTCCGAGTAGTTTACAAGCTAGCGATGCAAAGTGCGTAGTAGGGTCCTCTGGTATTAACACCAGCTGTGTCTTATAGTTAAGGAGCACAAACGGAACATTCAGTTGATATCTAATTTCAAGTGTACGGTGGTGTGGGTGATAGCAGAGCAACAACAGCACAAGGCTCATTAGCCTGATAATGAATGTAATTTGTCAAGTCGAGAGGACCCCCTCCGGCTGGCTCCCACCACCATTATGTTTGTCGATGCTTGACCCCTCGGATATCAAGTTTCATGCGGGCCGTTAAACTTGATGCTAAGTGAACGGGACCCTTTACCACCGCCAGCAAGAGCGTGTAACCTTCCGCCACGCCGCTCCCCAGGCGTGTCAATTGCAATATCCTGTAAGATATCTGAATTGGGAATGTTATGTTGTTCGTTTTAAACTTATATATTCCTGTGGAGAGAAATTTTGAAGTTTCTATAGCTACAGGTCAGTGTTAGTGTTTGGGAATTTCAAAGTGCAAAGAGCACGCGTCATGTTTCTTTGTCAGTGATTATGGTAAAAGTATGTGCAAGGTGAACCGGGGTAGCTGTAAATTTGGGGCAAGTGTAACCCATGTCATTAAGGGGAGAGGATGGTATTTTTGGTGAAAAATGAGTACATTAAAAAAAAAGATTCTTTAAAATACTCTGTGATATGTGTGGAATGCATAGCATAACATTTTGTGGGTATTTGTGCCCTTATCGAATGTTGAGTCGCCGTTTTTAAACTTCCTGCGTTATGGATTTATAAATCACTCGCCTACTTTTAATGTTGTTTCCGGTAAATTAAATTTTCAAAAAAGTTCTTTTTCTATAAAATACCCTTTGCTATGTGTGGAGTGCATTGCATAACATTTTGTAGGTATTTGTGCCCTTATCGGATGTTGAGTCGCCGTTTTTATCTTCCTGCGTTATGGATTTTTAAATCACTCGCCCACTTTTAATGTTGCTTCCGGTAAATTAAATTTTCATAAGTTTTTTTTTTCTATAAAATACTCTTTGATATGTGTGGAATGCATTGCATAACATTTTGTGGGCATTTGTGCCCTTATCGGATGTTGAGACGTCATTTTTAAACTTCCTGTGTTATGGATTTTTAAATCACTCTCCTACTTTTAATGTTGTTTCCGGTTGATTAAATTTTCAAAAAAGTCTCTTTTTTTCTATAAAATACTCTTTGATATGTGTGGAATGCAGTGCATAACATTTTGTGGGTATTTGTGCCCTTATCGGATGTTCAGACGTCATTTTTAAACTTCCTGCGCTATGGATTTTTAAATCACCCGCCCTCTTTTATCGGTTTCCAGTAACTTCATTTTTTTGCTACATTGCCAGACAGAAATGGATATAATTTCTGAAGTATTAAAGACACATGCATGAAATTTAGAACACACATTCTTTAGACTATTAGGAAACTTTTCTCTGTAACAGAAAATTGTTAATTGATTTCACTTTTAAAAATACGTCCGTTTGTTTGCAAGAAAGGAAATCAGAAAATTGTTATTAAATGTAATTGTTTATTTTACAAACGTAGGGCCTAATATCAAAATTTTGTTACAGACAGTTTGTAGAACATGCTTTTGCAAATACATTGCAAAAATCTGTTTGAATCTATCTTTAAAAACGGTTGAGATATATCGGTTTTAGTACAATCCTGCATTGGGTATAATTTTTTCAAATTTGGGCCCCCAGATATTTTTTTTTAAATAATTATAATTGGTTGAGTTGCTAGAGCTATGAGCTCTGTACATACAAAAAATTAATATTTTACACCAAATAGGAAAAAGTTTTATAAAATAACATCCTCTCCCCTTAAACACAAAAAGGTGAGTTTGTAAAGTGGCGCCAAGCGTCGAATGTTAATGCTACTAGGAGTGGAGACATTTTCGCGTCAAAAATATAAAATTCTGATTCTATGTGACTTTTGATTCTTTCAGTTTGTCTTATGAAAAAGCTCTTTTGTAATTTAAATATTTGAGTGTATTAAATTCCCAAAAATATGAAATTCTCGTTCTACGTGTCTTTTGATTTTTTCAGAAACATAAATAAATGATTTCACGTTTGCAAGTTCCTGTGCACACACTGAATTGTAACGTCAAATTATTCTTCTATTGAAAACTTACTATCATTATTAAATTATGGAAATAATAATAATAATAATAATAATAATAATAATAATAATAATAATTATTATTATTATTATAATGGTTATTTTATGTATTTTTATTATTATACAGGGTTGTTTCCATTCTCTGATAGCGAATTTGAATGGCATCGTGTGTCATGAGTCACACGACGGCTGAACTGTGGCGCGAGGTGACAGACCAGTAGTGAGTGATCTCAAAGTCAGAGTGCACGGCGACTCACAGCAGAAATTCCCAAGAAAATCGAGCCTTTTTGGGAGGGGTACATTACGACCCTTTCCAATGCCAAGTACAGTTAAGTGAAAATAAAAGAAGCCTGCAATAAACGAGGTTTCGTAATTTCCAAGAAAGGCATCTTCTGTGTACTTAATAAGATTAGTAAAGCTCGAATGGAATTAATTTGTATCACCTTATGGGGTGCGGCGACTTGTGACGGGGGGTGGATTTGCTTGTTTTTTCTATTCTGGAATTAATCCATCCGAGCTTTGCTCGTCGTATGAGGTACACACAAGATGCCTTTCTTGGAAATAACGAAGCCACGTTTTTTGCGGGCTCCTATGATTTTCACGTAACTGTACTTGGCATCGGAAAGAGTTATGTACCCCTCACAAAAAGGCTCGATTTTCTTGGGCATTGCTACTGTGATACACCGTGCACTCTAATTATGAAATCACTCACTACTGGTCTGTCACCTCTCGCCGCAATTCAGCTGTCGTGTGATTCCTGACGCACACGACGTCATTCAAATTCGTTATAAAAGATCGGAAACAACCTCGTAGGTTTGTGATAACGGTATTATCTATCATGTTTGGATCAAAACTTATTATGTCCAAAAATTCCCTTTAAGTTCGTGAAACATAAATAAAAAATGATTTCATGTTTGCAAGTTCCTATGCACACACTTGAAGCATTGTAACGTCAAATTTTTGAAAACTTGTCCGGTTTGCGAGTAATTCAGTTTTTCGTTATTCCTGTAAAATTGTTTCTTTGATATATGGCGATTTAAAACGGCGCTCCTCATATATGAATATAATAAAGGGTTTGATATGAGTTCCTATAGGGGAAAGCAGGGTAATAATACGCACTTTTTGGATTTCGATTTCTAGTTGCTTAGTGGTTTAGTTAATACTGTACATGTGAAACTTTTATAGAAAAAGAATAATGTTTCCAAAAACATGGACATTGTAAAAATCTTAAAATAATAATAAATTATTCTTCCATTAATTAACTACATTAGGTACTGAAAATGCGAACTCTTAGACGACATATGGTCTAAGAGCACGCAGTAGTAAAGTTCAAGAGTACTCTTACATTGTATTTATTTGAACTGTTATCTGTATATCATCATATTGTTTCTACTGTCAATAGAGATGTATTGAAATGTTATTGTTAATTAAATCATTAGCTGATGACAGATTTTAGCAATAAGAAGAAAAAGTAAACGAATAAAGACACAAAGATCACAACTGACTTTAACAAATAAAATTTATTCACAGTCATCACAAACAAATAATCCACGTCCACTGTGACTTGTGCAGTGCTCATGCCATCAATTATTACATTGGTCACATGTTGTCCAGTGGCAATCAGAAGGATCCGTATACTTTTCAAAACACAGTAGACAAGCAATGATGTTCTCGTTTATATTAAAAACCTGTGCAGTCAATCATTTGCTCTCACCTCTAGCTAGTCTTTTCTTTATCTTCTCCATCATTACTTCCGTAAAAACCAACTTTCTATGGATTTCGATTCATATTTCCCCATGCAACTCCACTATAATTACAAAAAAAAATAATCATCTAGGATTCGAATAAATAGGACAAAATTAAATAAAATATTAAAATGCAATAATATTAACTAACATGGAATAAACAAGTGTAAGTTAAAATATTATCAACAGTAATCTCACTAGAGGTTTTGATTTATCTAGAGAAAATCAAAACTGGAGTGGTATTTAATTGACTATTACAAGATTAGAAGAGAGTATATAAAGATTAGAAGTAACGAAGTACTCCAATACAATAAAATATTAATTGACTTACAAAAATACAACGGTCTTCAAATGTATTGTTGTACCATCTCAACATTACAAATATTACGCTAAATGCATGCTAGATGGCAGTGGTGTGTTATGATTATGTGATGTTATCAGGTGTGCCAACTATGGAATCTTCATTGAACTCTGTAGACGGTTACTAGTCAAGAAGACTTTGTTGATTCAATTTCATTTTTATTAAAACAGTTGCATTCCACTTCAATTATCCGGATCCCAGTAATCAACGTCACTTTACAGAGGATTTTCAATAAATCTTAGTATTAAACAATCTCTGATAGGTGACTATCCATAATATCATATAGCAGAAGCTATAACATAACCTAAATAATAAAAACAAGTGTTAGAAAAGTTTTAATTAGGGATGATGAAATAAACAAAAAAGTTTTAATTAACGATGATGACATAAAATAAACATGAATAATTTTAAAAGGAACAATTATTGAAAGTACAATTTTCAAATTTGAATGTTTTAGTGGTTGGTGTTAGTGTTTTATATTAGACTTGTGCTTAAAAGAAGTGGAACTCGTTGATGTACATGGTTTATTCCTCAACTTATTCAGGATTTCTGAATGGTGCTCTTTATTTATTTGTAAATAGGATTTCAGGGAAGATGCATAGGTATGACCAGTGATCTTTATTAATTCTTGTTCTTGAATGCCAATGCGAGTCATATTTGAAACTGCTGTGCATCGACTGGAGTGGTTTGTAATTTTCTGCTTTTTTGACGTCCATCCCAGCGCAGTTTGAAATCTTGGCAAACAAAGAAACAAATGCTAGGTACGCGATAAAATTGTGCGATAAGCAGTCATGATTGGTTGAAATACGTCCTTTCGTACCGTTTTATTGGTCAAAAGTAGTATGACATAGTAAAAGTGTAATAGTCTCTATAAAACTGAGTCGTACTGTAGCTGCTTTCGATAAGAGTACGCATGCGAACTCTTGGGCGCGTATTCTTATCCACATGTGTAATATTTTACAATTGGCAGTACTGATTCTAAGAGTGGTAGTTCATGCTTTATTAACAATAGTACCCATCCGTATTTTACTATATGATGGAACTGATAACTATTCACCTATTACCCTAGTAACATGAACATTAATAACGTTCAGATATAACCATCGGCGTGGCTCAGTCGGTTAAGGCGCTTGTCTGCCGGTCTGAAGTTGCGCTCGGTCGCGGGTTCGATCCCCACTTGGGCTCATTATCTGGTTGGGTTTTTTCCGAGGTTTTCTCCGACCGTAAGGTGAATGCCAGGTAATCTATGGCAAATCCTCGGCCACATCTCTCCAAATATCATTCGCTATCACCAATCTCATTGACGCTAAATAACCTCGTAGTTGATACTTACTTACTTACGGCTTTTAAGGAACCCGCAGGTTCATTGCCGCCCTCACATACGCCCGCCATCGGTCTCTGTCCTGAGCAAGATTAATCCAGTCTCTATCATCATATCCCACCTCCCTCAAATCCATTTTAATATTATCCTCCCATGTACGTCTCGGCCTCCCCCAAGGTCTTATTCCCTCCGGCCTTCTAACTAACACTCTATATGCATTTCTGGATTCGCCCATACGTGCTACATGTCCTGTCCATCTCAAACGTCTGAATTTAATGTTTCTAATTATGTCAGGTGAAGAATACAATGTGTGCAATTCTGAGTTGTGTAACTTTCTCCATTTTCCTGTAACTTCATCACTCTTAGCCCCAAATATTTTCCTAAGCACCTTATTCTCAAACACCCTTAATCTCTGTACCTCTCTCAAAGTGAGAGTCCAAGTTTCACAACTATACAGAACAACCTGTAGTACTGTATAATTGTTTTATAAATTCAAACTTTCAGGTTTTTTGACAGCAGACTAGATGACAAAAGCTTCTGAAGTGAATAATAACAGGCATTTCCCATATTTATTCTGCGTTTAATTTCCTCCCGAGTGTCATTTATATTTGTTACTGTTGCTCCAAGATATTTGAATTTTCCACCTCTTCGAAGGATGTCTCCATTTTTTATAGTTCCATTTCGTACAATATTCTGGTCACGAGACGTAGTTGATATAGCGTCGTTAAATAGCCAACTAAAATAAAACATTGAGATAAAAGATAGCAGAGGCAGAAACAGATTTCATACATTTAAAACAACTATACGAAACTCGGAACGAATTACACCACATCCAACTTGTTTTCCTTAACTCACACAACATACGGACAGTCAGTTTTGCCAATATCGAAAATACCATAAAATATTTGGAGGATGCACACTCTTACCCTTCTTTCCCCTACAATGGATGCACTGCTGCAAGATATAAGACGTCATATGCAACATACATTGCTCTGAAAATGTTGCCAGGTTGCCCCTTTTCTAACATGAATTTCTCCAACTATTTGTTTACATGAGAAACTGTCATGAATAGACAGAGGAAAAAAAGTCAAATAAAAGTCATGTTTACGGTTTACAAGTACTGTACGCTTAGACTATGGCATGAGGTGTGCACGCATCCCGAATCGGTACCGTCCACGGAGAACACCATGCGAACACCGAAAACAGCTGCCACTCTGCGTTCTCAGTTAGTCCTCTACCGTACGTGAAGAGAGAACATTAAGATACGTAAACAAATTATTCATTTGTATTCAGTGAAGTGATCATAATGCCAAAGACAAAAAAAAAAAAAAAAAAAAAAAAAACATAGGGTTTATTCTTTAATACAAAAATATGGTGTCCACATTTTTAGTAGTGATACTGATGAAACAATTAAGTGTCGGTTATGTATGTGTGCATAAAAAAGGTAACAAAACAATCGATAGAACATCAATGCAATACACAGAAACACATGAAAAATGTTGCTCTATGTTAGAAGAAAATAAGGGTTCAAGTTCAAATTCCGCTTCAAATATGAAATACGACTTTTGCCAGGATTTGTGTCGAATGATGATAAGTTGCAATATTCCATTCAAAACGTTGGACAATCCTCACTAAAGAGTTTATAGGAAAGTACACAAAATATGCCATTACAATAGTTATATCAACGTACAACCAATATTCAGTGATTATTCCGTGTGTCAATTTACATTTCCCCCGGCCTGTACCTGCACGCGTCTCTAGTGTACCTACTGTGCTTACATAAACAACCCTCTGACGAGACAAACTAGTCGCGTCGTAATTACCTTCACATCCGAATGACTTTTTTTTCCGCTATCTTGTCATGAATAAAAGTAGCAGTCGTTTGAGTGGGAAGAAGAAGTCAATAATTCTTCGTCGTATATCTGAAAGAAAGTCTTCTCGTAATATCGACTTTAAACAGAACAATAAAACTGTGAGGTAATCTCTTCTGGAGCAAAATAAAGTAAATGTCATTTGTTAATGCTTTGTCTTCGCTGGATTGACAATAAGCGCCCACTCCTCTTCCTCGTCAGTGAACTACTTTACCTTGCAGCAGCAATCGGCTGAGCGTAATTACGTGCACTTAAGAAACTATGGGAACTGTGCTCTCACTTGACACTCAAATTCTCCAAGAGACTAAACCTCCCCTCGGGATTCGATCTGCAGCGCCGTGAGATGAGTTAGTTACGCCGCCTGCACTAAAACCCGGTGATTTAATCCGAGTTGAAGGGCGCTTGCCTGCGCACCGTAAAGCTTAACTGTTTTGTCGGCCTGGGTCATAAAGTAAGAACAAGGGCTGGTTAACATGCAACCTAAGCCCGGGGCACGTGACGCAGCTTGCCTGCAATCTCTGTGGATACGTATGCATTTCCCACAGTTGGCACAACCGTACCGTTGTCCATATAACCATAAGGTTAGTGCCTGCGAGGATTGTGGTGAACGGAATGAATGTTGGGCAAGTTTTCCTCGAATACAAGTTCCACTGCCTTGATATGTATTATACATAACTGCGGGGCGGATGTTGACTTACAAATCTACTTAAAATGATCATTAAAATGCCTTTAAATTAATGGAAAAATGACATCAAATTAAAAGAAAATTACATTTAAATACAGACGTGGACAAATTATACTGAAACGTGTTTCTTGGAAACACAGAGTCTCTATTGTTGTAAATATGATTGTTTATATCTTCTGGTATATTTTTCCAATGGTTAAGTATATTTTGTCTGGGTGTATTGGTACTACTTGTGTTTTAATTATATACTGCAGAAGATAATCAACAGTCTGTTCTCCCATGGCCTGCAAGAAGACCGGACATGAAAGAAATTGAAAATCTGTAATCTATACTGAAGAAGAAAGTGAACAAAAAGAGGCTTACAACAAAACATGGACTCATTTAAGCACTGTCTGATATCTGGCTAAATTATATTGATATTCAAAGAAAGTGTCAAATTTTGGTTTCAAGCATCCCTGGCAAAACCAACGTGTTAATAAAGAATAAGGGAATGTTCACAAGATATTAGTAACCTCCAGACTCAATTTTCTCTTAATTATTTCTGTCCAAAATACATTTTTGTTCGGAAGGAATGTTTTCTGTAGTAGAAAATATTTTTAACACAAAGATTGCAACAATGTACGCTGCGCCCACAATTTCTTTTGTCATTTACACTCCCTCATCTGGAATATCTGGTAACAAAAGTGAAGCGCGGAAGAAGGAAGAGACAGGGAATGAAGGCACTGACATGAACCACTCCTGATTGTAAACCCTCATTAAAATCTATAGTTTCCCCTTAAAATCTTCATTTTATTGCATGCTCTTTTCCTTAATCTTAGGAAGTTGCCTCTTCTCTCCGAGATTTGCAGGGCAGTCATTGATACAAAGTGACTAATTTTGTAAGAAGTTATGGTGCGAGTACGGTGAATAATACAGACGTGGACAAATTATTAGGCTATATTAATTACACGTGCAACAAAACTTCACTATCGGCAGAAATGATTCCTAAATATTTAATCTCTGAAGATTAATTTATAATTGGACAAAAAATGACACATTAAAAAATATCGCGTGCGTGTATAGATTGATTGAAACTTGTGAAGTTCGTGTCTGAGGCAGGAGAAGCTATTGTAAACAAACTTTTGATATCCTTACAGAATTACAGTTTACAAGATGACATGGATCAATGAGCAATCTTTTTCATGCAATCGTCTTCGCCTGTTCTCTGAGGCGTGTCATTAAACTTACTCAGTTCTGCTTTATTGCTCGGACTGGATGAAAGAGAACGAGAGAGCTAGCAGTCATCGGTCATGGAATGCGGCCAATATACCGTGCTGCTGTAAATAACAGTCGCATGGCCGAATTGCTGATAAGAACAGCGGTTTTAATAATTCATACCAGATAAAAATGGAAGTTTATTTCCGTTCTCTCCGCTTTGTATTTTTATCAGTAACACAATTAATTGTACATCATAATTCTTCTCGGCGCATGCGCTTTGTTCACAGCGTTCACAGCTCAAGGGATTGAAATATAAATTTTAACAGCTCACTAAACCTGTAGGAATACGTCATCGCTAACGTTTGAAATATCACCTAATTTTATTAGACACAGTAATCGCCTAACTACTTCCGTCACAAAGACGTGTATAATATTCTGGTGTAGGATAATTTACGCTTGTTTTCGAAGTAAATAAAGCTGTAGAACATAGATGTCCAATTGAAGAGGTGGATTCCAAAACCAACTAAGTCAATTTTTGGTGATTCTTAGCTATGATGCTTAGTGTGTTCTCCTATACATGTTACACAATTATAATAACAGAATATAAGTCAGATCCAACTAAGGCCCGTAACACACTTGAAGAGTTTTCGCTAGTGAGAAATGTGTTGCGAGAAAGAGGCGAAGAGCCTTCCTCCACACACTTGGCGAGTTCTCGCTATCACAGATCACACCTCGCTATGATCATCTATCCACTGCCTTCATGCAGAAAGCATTTTTCTGATTATAGTAATCACTCGTTGGGGGAAATATTACAGGTTATGTATTTACGTATATTGTCGTACTTAAATACATAACCTGTAAGTATATTGTCGTACTTTACAAATTACGTACGAACGCTATGTTGAATCTGGGTATTCAGATGATGAGGAAATGGAGTTACATGAACATATTTTGTTAATGAAAAGAAACAAGTAGGCCTAAAATTAAAGCCAGAAATATCTGAAAATCACATTGTATCTTACGAAAATAAGGGCGAGGTTTGGACTTTGGTTTCGATTTGAATCATAATAAGTTTAGGCGTTATTTCAGTTTCAATGGACCACAGTTATTTGCTATTCATGATATGATAGAGGACTCTTTGCTATGTTCTGATTAAAATTATGTAAACTGTTAAGACATATTACCTTATTTCAAATGTAATTAATTAATACTGTTAAATCTCATCAAAATAAAATATAGCCCTATTTATTTTCAGATAATCTGATATTTGTCTCCAGATTTCTTCTTGTTTCGTGTTTTTATAGTTTTCATCCCATGTATCATATAAATAGGCCTACAGGTGACATGGTACAAGTTCGATAAGTTTCTAACTGCAATTATCAGCCATCTTTCCTCATTTTCAAATAAAAACAATACACTTCATCGCCACCTGTGATATCTTTTTCTACATTCAATCGTCATAAAGAGTATAAATGTCAAACATCTTTGATAAATGTGTCAAGAAAATTCGCTGAGCTACCGATTCCAGCGAGAAACTCGCTCGAGGTGTGTGGATGTCCATTTGAATCCATGTTATCAATCTTTGAATTTTCTCGCAACACATTTCTCGCCAGCGAAAACTCTGCAAGTGTGTTACAGGCCTAAAGCATATCAATTTTAAATGTCAAAATCCAACTAAGTCAACTGTTGTTTTATTCCAGACCCAACTAAGTCAGTGTGCATGCGCACTGGCTATCGACACAGTTCACTTAGCAGTATTTGGCGCGTTTTATTTCAGTCCTACTACTGTAGTTGCACGTTGCAGTTCGCTACTAATATTCCTGATGTAACATTAAAAATACCATTAGCTTTGAGAAAAGGAATGACGTTCTTAAGCTGATGTAATACATACCCGAGGAAAATAGTTCAGCCAAAAAACTTTATGAACAAGCACTGAAGGAACCTGAAGGGGATAATGATAATACTGTTCGTATGTATGGCGAAGAAAAGCCATTTGTTGAAATGAAAATAAATAAAAATAAAAATTTCATATTGAAACTAACATGTACATATTAAGTTCAATTAGCGTACTGTAGTAATAAATAAATTAGATTTAAATTTCAGTGAAAATAGAATATTACAATATTCAATTCAACCATTTTAAATTTTTGTAAATGTGAAGTGTAAAGTCTATGTTACAACTAATAGTATGTAATAAGTTAAAGTATTTGTAATAATATCTACAGTGTAATATATATATATTTTCAGTTAACACGGTATTTGCAATTCAATTCTTTATTTCTGTAATTGGAAAATGTAATATTCCATGTTAAAACTAACACGTAAAACATTACAGTATTTAGTAATAAATATGTGCTACATTTTCTTGAGTTAACACAGCATAGGCCTACTTGAATTAACCAGTATAGAGAAATATTCTGATTTTTTTTCCAAATCAAACTTAAGTCATGACTTAGTGCAATTTTGAAAAAAAAAAATACTCGCCTATAAATTGTAAGATATATACGTAAATGCCACAAATATTCCGTAATGTCATATCTATGTTATGACAGATGTGGAACAACATAAATTACTCAGATAATCAGCTCCAAAATAATTATTTCAATTTTATTGCTCTCCTGGAAAAAGTAGATTTTTGACTTGGTAGGTTTTGGAATCCACCCCTTCGGCGTAAGCAACCCGCAGCGCATATTCTTTAAGGTCGTTTTTCCTATTTTATATGGAGAGTTACTGACCTTAGCAGAGCATGCTTGACTTACAATATCTCCTGGTTCTATAGGCGTTTGGACACCCATGGTGTAGAAGATTATACCGTGAGGGTAATGTAGCACTAAGACGGTGTATTGAGATTTCTCTTAACACTTCCGTGTCCTCTTCTAAGATTGTAAGTAATACCCTCTCACGGATTCTACTCTTTTGATCCAGAAATTTTTTTTGTGAATCTCTTGGTTTTCCTTCACTTATTCCTCTTTTTATATGGTGCTACAGCTTTGATTGAGCCTTTGGTCTCCTTAATACTTCGCCTCCGGAAATCTCTCTCCTTTGCTTTGGTTTTCCAAGCCTTAACTTGTAGTTAGGGTTACCATGAGAAGAAATTCTATAGGAGGACATGGAATCTAAAATAAGAGGACATTGCTGAAAAAAGGAGGACTTTTTAAAAATTGGTACAAACAAAATTAAAAATAAAAACAATGGCTCACTTTAGTTATATTATAGCGATGTACCGAAGTACATATGTTGTTTCCATGCAGGAATTCTGCGATATCATATGATGAAGGATCGGTGGAGCGGAGAAAAATTCTCTCCGGCACCGCGATTCGAACCCAGGTTTTCAGCTCTACGTGCTGACGCTTTATCCATTAAGCCACACCGGATTCCAACTCCGATGCCGGATTGAATCCTCTCGGTTTAAGCTCCACCGCTTACTTTCCCTTTAGTGGCCAACTCTCCTTCACTGTGTCACAGATATGTGACAGTGGCACAATGTCCAACACACTATGTGCAGAGGTGCACTCATTACGAGTGACTAAGTGGCCATTATTGTTTCTATACATCTGAAGTCTTAGTAGTGTAATATGTAGAGATGAAACGTTTCCTTCGTAAACACAATTCAAGCGTGTATTTGATTCGAGTATTGTACATGACGTCACAGGGAAGGGGGGATTAGAATTGTTTTTTGTACCGTCTGGTTACAGCAACAGTGCTGAACTGAGGTGCTACGTGTCCAGTGCGGTAGTAAGTGACAGAGTCGATTTCTAACCTGTAGTGCAGTGTTATTGTCATTACTTTATAGATTAGCCTAAGTCATTCTAATATGTGTAGACTTCAGTCGAATTGTACACTTCGTAGAGTATTACCAAGAGTAAGAACATTACATTGGTTATATTTCACTGCAAATGTCCCCAACAGGTAGTGCGCAACGTTTATGTTCCACGGAAATATACCACAGTCTGGTATATACAGTCACGAAACTCAATATGTAGGAAATATGCATCCATAGATAGTTGCTAATCACTAGGATCGCTACTATCTCCTCATCACATACAATGCGAAATAGTACCTGCACAGTCTATTGTTCCTAGTACCCTCAACAACTCAAGCTTCGTGACTGTATATACGAGACTGTGAGTATACTTTGTATGTCTGAAACCTGCTGTTTATATCTGACCGCTATGCAGAGTTCAGAGACACTCACACTGTATGATTGAAGCATAGGCAACCTCGTATCCATGGAAGGAAAGGTTTCATCATTATTAATATGTTATAGTAGTCAGCGATGTATGCAGTGGATTGTGGGGTGAAAGAATTGCCACCCTAACGCATTATCTGCTGACTTATTTGCCTCATGAATGATGTTTTGATGGTGTCGCTTATGAGGTTGAAACCTGTCTTTGGGCGGTTCACTAAACAACAATAAATTCTCAATTAATGATCATAACGTTGTTATTTTCCTGCTTGTCGGCAACTTCTCCGGCTTCTTAGTGAAGCGTACAGCGTATTCAGAACTTCGCAGGGGATAATTTTTGTATTAACTTTTTGGTTTTGAATTCCGTGCAATAAACCATTCTGATACCTTACTGAATAATGTAGGGCTCTCGAAGTCTGAGACCCGAGTTGAACTGTCGGATAAAAAAAGTGGAAATTTATGGCGGGTATGGGACCAGTTTTTTTCTCGTTAGGCTCTTGTTCTTGTCATTGCTATTGTAGTATTCCCACTGTGAAATAATTGTTGCGGCGCACCAATGGGACATATTTATGGACTTGGTACAATTATTGTAGAGATAAGACATAACAGCATATGCTCTTGCGTGTGCTGTATCGCTGGCAAATTGCCATGCTTTATGGTACTGTAGCTTTTTTGTGTTTTTATTTCACATTCTGCGTTTATAATGTTAATCTATGATAACATTTATGGCTACATACCCGGGATCCGGGTTCGATTTCAGAAAAAAAATGGAGATCTATCCGGTTTCAGTCCGTTGTTTTCGATTTTACAGGAATTTGTATTTTCGAAAGGATTAATTGCGTATACGATTGTGGGGAGGGAGGTGGTCGCAAACAAAATTTTCGCCCAAAAGTGAGTTCCGCTTTCAAAAATTTTGGGAACCACTGGAGCATTCGGTACTTTTTAATGTAAGTACTGTATAAAATTCGTGCATTCAAAATTGTGATTGTTAGTAAGAAATTCACAATAAATAAGACATGTCGAAGTTTCCATTTGTTATTTCTTAATATCGGAGATATTTCAATTTTCGGAAGACATTCGCTTTTGGGAAGTTATAATTTAAATACATATTGCTGTCTTTAGGTCCCAAACTTCCTCAGTTATTTTCCTTCCCTGTTGATACAGTTAGACTTTTCTTGCTCATTCAGGCAATTTCAATTCTGAAGTTGTGGTAAAGGTTTAGACTTCAGTGACTTGTAGTCAGTATTACGTCAAGAATTTATTGTGTCTACTATAACATTTTAACGTTGTTATTTGTGACTTAGAGTTGTGTCTACTATAACATTTAACGTTGTTATTTGTGACTTAAAGTTGTGTCTACTATAACATTTTAACGTTGTTATTTGTGACTTAAAGTTGTGTCTACTATAACATTTTAACGTTGTTATTTGTGACTTAAAGTTGTGTCTACTATAACATTTTAACGTTGTTATTTGTGACTTAAAGTTGTGTCTACTATAACATTTTAACGTTGTTATTTGTGACTTAAAGTTGGGTCTACTATAACATTTTAACGTTGTTATTTGTGACTTAAAGGTGTGTCTACTATAACATTTTAACGTTGTTATTTGTGACTTAAAGTTGTGTCTACTATAACATTTTAATGTTGTTATTTGTGACTTAAAGGTGTGTCTACTATAACATTTAACGTTGTTATTTGTGACTTAAAGTTGTGTCTACTATAACATTTTAACGTTGTTATTTGTGACTTAAAGTTGTGTCTACTATAACATTTTAACGTTGTTATTTGTGACTTAAAGTTGTGTCTACTATAACATTTTAACGTTAGTTATTTGTGACTTAGAGTTGCCGCTAAATAAAGAGTAATCCTGTAGAGCACACGTTTATAAGATATGTGCGATGAAAGCGCTCCCTCGCCAACATATTGCCGCGTCCTTCGTAATCCTATCACGTCAGCCCGGGATGAAACTAACCTGACTCACGGCCCACTAGATCCAGCTCACGCTTTTTATCCCTCTTAGAGAAGTGGAGTTTAGACCGCAGGTTTTTCTCGATTCTTGTCCGAACCTTAGGAACTGGAGATAAGAGAAATGTGTTGCATCACTTTATTACGAATCATTTCATTTATCATTGACAAATGTCGTGTGAAACTAACCAGATGTAACCTAGTGAACATATTCGTTAAGATATTGCGTGGATACTAAGGCCTTTGGCTGGAATCTCGCATATGGATTTCGTTCTTATTCCCTGTTTTATCGTAAATGGACGCATAGTTTCACGTTACAAGAGTCCCACTTTATATATATGAGGCAATAGAGCAAGTGGACAGCTTCAAATAGGCCTACTTGGGTTGTGCTATAAGCAATAACATGAGCTGCTGCCAAGAAGTCAAAAGGAGAATAGCAATGACAAAGGAAACTTTTAATAGAAAAAGGAGCATCTTCTGCGGACCTCTGGAGAAAAAATAACTAAGTAAGAGACTAGTGAAGTGTTTTGTGTGGAGTGTAGCATTGTATGGGGCAGAAACATGGACATTGCGACGAAGTGAAGAGAAACGACTAGAAGCATTTGAAGTGTGGTTATGGAGAAGGATGAAGAATGTGAAATGGACAGACATAATAAGAAACGAAGCTGTGTTGGAAAGAGTGGGTGAAGAAAGAATGATGCTGAAACTGATCAGGAAGAGGAAAAGGAATTGGTTTGGTCACTGGTTGAGAATAAACTGCCTTCTGAAGGATGCACTGGAAGGGATGGTGAACGAGAGAAGAGTTTGGGGTAGAAGATGATATCAGATGATAGACGACATTAAGGTGCATGGAACATATGAGGAGACAAAGAGGAAGGCAGAAAATATGAAAGACTGAAAAATGCTTGGTTTGCAGCGAAAGACCTGCCCTTGGGCAGAACACTATGAATATATATATATATATATATATATATATATATATATATATATATATATATATAATACACACACACATACAATTTTATTTTAATATCTGTAACTTAATATGAATTTCAGGTTGTATGCTTACCCTAGAGATAATCATTTTAATCTGTTATTTAATGATGTACACATGATCTGTAAATATGTTAGATGTAAATTGTTTGATATACATTACACAGCCATCAGATGGTAAAATTTTGTATAAGATATTGTTGAGTCAAATGCCTGAAGATGCTCAAAGGCAAAAACGTTAGCACATTAGTTGTCTATAACATTCAATGAATATTTACATTTGTAAGTGTTGTTGATGTTTTTTAAACTATGATTAGCCATTTAAACTGAATACTAAAATAAACATTATATTGTATTACATAATATAGTGCGATCGAGAAGTCTCTCCGCAGTGCTTGTGTAGCCGAGAATCCACTAGGCAGAGAATGCAAGTGTACTAGGTAGAGAATTCAAGTGGCAGCACTAGCCGCTAAGCATATGATGGACTGGGGGTGTGAAGTTGTCAAACCGGAATGAATGGGGGAGTGCGAATTTCTACATGGCTGTATTCTAGGGTTACTAGAAATAATAGAGCTGCGGAGGAACTTTTCGATCGCACTGTATATTGACTATCGGAAAATTACTATTACTATGCTTACTAAGATAAAAATGTTTAAGACAGTTTTGCTCGTTTTTATTCCTTTTCGAGATAAAAATTGTTTTATATTAAAAATTTCATGGCGTATTTTGGGAAAGCCATTGATTTAATTCCCAATATGCTCAGTCAGTTTAAGAGAGCAGTGTATTATGATAATGAATGATTGAAATAATTTTAGTTTTGTCCTTTAAATATGCAGAAATTTCATCTGAACAAATGTAACTTTTCGTTCTGCAAAGGAAATTTAAAATGTTACATTTGTTCGTATGAAATTTCTGTACTGCAGATTCCTGCAGATTCATCGGGTGCTACAGTCCAGTCAGTCCTAGTGAAATGGACGAGTACGAGAGCGGTATATGCAGGCATGATTTTCGAATACGGATGAGCCAATGGGATCAGTAGACAAGCTCACAGATTGTATCGATACAAGTACCCAGGTAGGAGACATCCGACCCATACCATCTTTCCACGACTGTTCCAAAGGTTAAGGGAAGGAGGGCACGTGGTGCCAAATTACAATTCCATTTCCACACAACTATGTTTGCTTATAACTTTCGACTC
This sequence comes from Periplaneta americana, assembly GCF_040183065.1. Lineage (NCBI taxonomy): Eukaryota > Metazoa > Arthropoda > Insecta > Blattodea > Blattidae > Periplaneta > Periplaneta americana. The sequence goes on from NC_091122.1 coordinate 54,059,301, forward strand.
AGTATTTTCCGGACCATGGTTCCTTATCTCAAATTGATACATGTGCCCTTCCCCATCATCCCTGAAAGTTTGTAACACTAGCCCGGAAACACTCTGTATATACACACATACAGAGTGAACGTAAATGACGTTGTTAATTTAATGGGGTTATTCTTGAGATATTTCAAACAAAAAAGTTTAAGACAATTTTGCTCGTTCTTATTTCTTTTCGAGATAAAAATTGTTTTATATGAAACATTTCATAGCGTACATCACATATTCATTATATATGAGGTCTCGCTTACCTCATTGAATATTACACGACTACTATGAAGTAGGCAATGTGTATTATCATCATTTAATTCGAGGAAAAATTCGTTCCGCCACCGGGAATCGAACTCGGGACCTCTCAGCTCTGCGCGCTAAGTGCTCTTTCCAACTGAGCTATGCCGGAACGAATTTTTCTCGAATTAAATGATAATACACATTGGCTACTTCATAGTAGTCGTATAATATTCAATGAGAAAGGCGAGACCTCATATATAATGAATATGTGATGTATTAACAGTTAGCAGTTGTCACAAACTGATGTTGAATATGGCCATAAAGTCATTTAAATATGCGCTCCTGCATGTATGACTTACATTGTCTAAAAGTGCAGGTAGTAAGGCCGTAAAACGTTACGAGAGGAGTTCGGTCGGCACCATGGATCGTGTCCCGGCATAGCTCAGTTGGAAAGAGCATTCAGAGCGCAGAGCTGAGAGGTTCCGGGTTCGATTCCCAGTGCCGGAACGAATTTTTCTCGAATTAAATAATGATAATTTCATAGCGTGTTTTGGAAAAGCCATTGATTTAATTCCCAATATGCTCAGGAAATTTAAGAGGGCAGTGTATTATGATAATAAGTTATTGAAAGAATTTTAATTTTGTACTTTAAATGTGCAGAAATTAGACCCAAACAAATGTAACTTTTCGTTCTGCAAAGGAAATTTAAAATGTTACATTTGTTCGTATCAAATTTCTGTACTGCAGATTCATGCAGACTCATCGGCTGCTACAGGTGATCGGGACTTTAGTACCAACATAAGTTCTACGTAAGAATATGTAGTGTAGTAAAGTTGTCGATTTTTTTCTACAGGGAAATCATTTTATTTTTACTAACATTTCTAATATTAACCTGGCTATACCGTTGAATTAACGGAAACACTGTTTGCTATCCCCTTCCACGACTGGAGTTCGATGATACTGGCGTAAAATACAAACATATCACTTTACTGGGTATAGGAGGGAAGAAAAGTACTTCATCCATTTACGTAAAGTTGGAAATATCGCGATTTTGCGTTTGGTAATTTTCATTAGGTTTCACTTTAATCAAAATACAGTACTGTATTAACAATAAGTGTTTTCACTCACGAACTGAGCTATCAATTCGGACGTATTTGTTATGCACTGTCTATAACACATTAGCGTACAATATAGAGAATGAAGTTAAATTGAAAAATAATCATAATATGGATATTTAAACACATTTTTTTAAAATGGTGGCCGTCCATTTCGATTTCAGTTCTTTTGTTCATATTATCGCACTATAGACTATTGTACCTAATTCCAATTGCCAGTTTCGTCCTTCGTACTAGTAACTCATGTAGAAATAATTCTGTATCTACTCTATAAAAGAGTACCTTACGTACTGTAAATTCAATCTTCACTTCTACCCGATCCGAAAAGATAAAATTACTCAGACATGCTATTTACTGTCCGTCCAAGTGGTTTTGTCGCAGGGTCGTAGAAAGGAGGGAAATCACGTGACAGTTAATTAATTAGCGAGGCCCTTTTATTTAAGTTATTTTAAACAGTTGTATAATATTATGTAGACCTCCAATTCTAACAGAAATTAATGTTTTCCTAAAAGAGCCAAGACAGCCCAGCGTAGCTCTTAGAGGGGCGAGCAGAAGCGGGTGGGGGAAACCGGGATGCGACGTAGGCAAACGGACGACAGTACCTGTGCGGGAATATGATTCAATATTGAAAGCTCCTTCGTCACTGGAAAACGCGAACATATTTCTGGAACGTACTATACTCACTAACTCAGTACTGTTTGTGTTTACTATGACCGTAAGGCGACTTTGACTGTATAAGCTTGGTTCTGTGTTGAGAACGGTTGGAAGTTTTTACTAGTAGACGGGATGGGAGTGAAGTACATTAAAAAACTCAGATACAATAAAAATTGAAGTAAAAATAAAATGATGACCCTGTAGAAGACCGTAAAATTATGAGGAATGGCCGATATTTAATACGAGGTAGTGAAGACAGTTTATGGCGGGGACGAGTCAAGTACAAGGCACTGGAAGGGACAGCCTTTGGGCCTAATATAGCCTGTCGACTGATACTGATCCTCGTGCCGCACTCGCTCATTACCACGCGACGGGTCGTGCAGCGTAATGAACGCAGCCGACTGCCCTATAAGGCGCGCGGTGTCAATGCCACTGTCGTACAGTTAACCCCGCACCAAACAATAGCGATCGTCAACACTAACGGGTGCATAACACGCGAGTGTAACTGAAACTCGAGATTTGGTTCGCCGCGTTTCTCTTTCTTCAGAGGTCATTGGTTCGTGTCCTGTCTTCCAGACCGGTTCTTCCGGTTGCAAGTTTCATTTCTGTCAGTCTTAACAGCTGGGTAGCATTTCAATGTAGAATACGTCGATCTGAAATAGGAAGCAAGTAACCACTCTCCTCGGAGACATTCTAATGTCTTGGAGGAGATTCCTGGCACTGCCGGGAGAGTTCCATTGGCAAATTATGAGAGTGTGGCCCGGTTTCTTCAACCTTTGTTAAATTATAACAGTGTGTTATTCCATTTTAACTGTAAACTTAACAGTCGAAGCATTTCTTCAGCTACTGTTAGTAGTAACAGGCTGTTAAAACCTATGTTAATTTAACTGCCAAATTTCATGCAGTTAAATGATTTAACTCTCTGTTAGCATAGAAGTATTCAATATGGCTGGTGTGTTAGATGCTGAACTTATACAGGGACATTATTTTATTTTTACTTCAATTCTTTTTGTACCTGAGTTTTTGAATGTACTTCACTCCCACCCCTTCTACTAAGGAAGTTCCAACTCCACACAGAACCAAGACCGCACATAGTAAGCAGTACTGAGTTACTGAGTATAGTACGTTCCAGAAATATGTTCGCGTTTTCCAGTGACGAAAGAGCTTTCAATATTGAATCATTTTCGCACAGGTACTGTCCGTTCGCCTACGTCGCATCCCCATTTCCCCCACCTACTTCTGCTCGCCCCTCTGTAATAGCTGGGCTGTCTTAGCTCTTTTCTGAAAACATTAATTTCTCTTAGGAATTGGAAGTTTACGTATTATTATACAGCTGTTTAATTTAACTTAAATAAAAGGGCCTCGTTAAGTAATTAACTGTCACGTGATTTCCTCCCTTCCTACAATCCTGCGGCATAACCACTTGGACGGACAGTAGATAGCATGTCTGAGTAATTTTATATTTTCGGGTCGGGTAGAAGTGAAGATTGAATTTACAGTACGTAGAGTAGGTACAGAATTATTTCAACATGAGTTACTAGTACGAAGGACGAAACTGCAATTGGAATTAGATGCAATAGTCTATAGTGCGATAATATGCACAAAAGAACTGAAGCCTGTATCGAAATGAACGGCCACCATTTTGAAAATTGTGTTTAAATATTCATATTATGATTATTTTTCAATTTAACTTCTTTCTCTATATTGTACGCTAATGTGCTGTAGACAGTATAATATACACTGCATAATGAATACGTTCGCATGGATAACTCAGTTCGTGAGTAAAAACACTTATTCTTAATACAGTACTGTACTTTGATTAAAGAAAAACCTAATGAAAATTATCAAACTCAAAATCGCGATATTTCCTAGTTTACGTAAATGGATGAACTACTTTTCTTCTATCCTATACCTAGTAGAGTGATTTGTGTTTTACGCCATTATCATCGAACTCCAGTCTTGGAGGGGGGAACAAGCCGTGTTTCCGGTTCTCTAAAGGTATAGACAGGTTAATATTAAAAATGTTAGTAAAAATAAAATTATGTCCCTGTATATCTTGATTATTTAGAAAATGATATCCATGAATACATAAACAGAGGGGATGATTTCTGTGATTTGACAGACCAGAAGTTCATACAAAGGTATAGGCTATTTTCTGCCAAGCCTCACTTTTCGCTTTCAACTTAGATCCGTTTGTTTGTTTATTCTCATTAATTGGTTTATACTGCGAAATAATTTCCAGCAGAAGGTTTCTTTCCAACGAAGGGAAATTAGTCTCGCTATTTCTTTTTGTTCCAGTGTTTTCCATTTCATAACAGCAATACCAATACGCCGCTCCACGCTGTTGTTATACAGACGAGGAAAGAAGCAGATATCAAACCTGAGAGAATAGAAAGACTTCTATCCTCTCTGAATCAAACAACGGAAACAAGCGAGAATCGCAATTGACAGAGTTCAGAAAACAGAAGTGAGCCTATACTTGGTTATAGGTTATGGTTAACTCTAAAATCTCTGGTCCTAAAAGAGAGTTAACAAACAGAATGTTAAAATGTGAAATGTAAAGTTGAAGAAACGCAATATTCTTAGCAGCAATTCATACTTTTAACTTGCAGTTAATTAACGCTATGTTAGGTGCATTTTAACAAAAGTTGAAGAAACCGGGCCAGAGTGTTTTTAAATTGGTTATTATACGACGCTTTATCAACTCTTATCTTTGTTTTTCTTTCTTTTTTTTTTCTTGTATTAGCTCGATGAGAGCTCTATAGTGTTCTTTCGACCCTGTTGACCCGGTGTAGGGTTTTAATTTAATTTGTATTATTTTCATCAGTGTTTGTCACCTCTACTTTTTTAACTTCGCTCTAGAATATGCCATTAGGAAAGTTCAGGATAACACAGAGGGTTTAGAATTGAACGGGTTACATCAGCTTCTTGTCTATGCGGATGACGTGAATATGTTAGCAGAAAATCCACAAACGATTAGGGAAAACACTGAAATTCTACTTGAAGCAAGTAAAGCGATAGGGTTGGAAGTAAATCCCGAAAAGACTAAGTATATGATTATGACTCGTGACCAGAATATTCTACGATATGGAAACATAAAAATTGGAGATTTATCCTTCGAAGAGGTGAAAAAATTCAAATATCTTGGAGCAACAGTAACAAATATAAATGACACTCGGGAGGAAATTAAACACAGAATAAATATAGGAAATGCCTGTTATTATTCGGTTGAGAAGCTTTTGTCATCTAGTCTGCTGTCAAAAAATCTGAAAGTTATAATTTATAAAACAGTTATATTACCGGTTGTTCTTTGTGGTTGTGAAACTTGGACTCTTACTTTGAGAGAGGAACATAGGTTAAGGGTATTTGAGAATAAGGTGCTTAGGAAAATATTTGGGGCTAAGAGGGATGGAGTTACAGGAGAATGGAGAAAGTTACACAACACAGAACTGCACGCATTGTATTCTTCACCTGACATAATTAGGAACATTAAATCCAGACGTTTGAGATGGGCAGGGCATGTAGCACGTATGGGCGAATCGTGAAATGCATATAGAGTGTTAGTTGGGAGGCCGGCGGGAAAAAGACCTTTGGGGAGGCCGAGACGTAGATGGGAAGATACTATTAAAATGGATTTGAGGGAGGTGGGATATGGTAGAGACTTGATTAATCTTGCTCAGAATAGGGATCAATGGCGGGCTTATATGAGGGCGGCAATGAATCTCCGGGTTCATTAAAAGCCAGTGAGTAAGTAAGTTCATCAGTGTTTGTATAATTATTTTTGTATTTATGTGTGCTATCTGGTAGGATGGAAGTGAAGGCCTTATGGCCTTAATCTTGTCAGATTAAATAAATAAAAATTATAATAGAAAGGAAAATATATTTATAATTATGAATCGTACTTATTAATTCACCTGTTTCATGAACGGTTTTAGTAGCCGTTATTCTAGAAAGTTTCCGTAACTGTTCTTATTCAAGATTTGAAGTAAGTCGGGACCTAAGTGTCATATTTGTGAAGATGATGTTTCTCCTGGAATAGCAATTTATGTACCTAATCCTATAACATAAATAAGTTTCATTATCAGACTCGTTTCTTTATCGTTTTCATAGGTGATGGGACGTGTACGTGACAGTAGCTTCAAGGTATATTCTAACTCACTTTCATCGAAAGTTTGAAAATTGAACTTGGATCCTTATTTACTTCAAGTCTTCATTTGTATCATTCAACCATTACGCTTGTACAATATTCTGTAGTAGGTGAAACATCCGAAATAAAAAAAAGGCAACGTCTCGCACGTTTTATAGAGGCTATGTTCTTTTCTGCTGTATCGATTTTAATTTTTATAGTGTAATGATAGGCCTAACAATACAACTAATGGTGAATAAGAAAAATAAAAAAACTCCTAAGAACTTCAGTTTTTTTAACTTGTATTCTGATATCGTATGGCAATTGCAAAGCATATATCCAATGATTCTGTTTATAGTGCTTCGGTTTCCAAGCTTCCCTTATACTAAAATTTATGAGACGTATTTTGTGGGTAGGATTGAGTCTACCACAAAGCCTTAAAAGCCAGCACTTCTTTCGCTGTGCTTCCCTTCTTTTTACCTCGCTGTGTGGCTTAGGTTATCCTTCAGAAGCTTAATTCTTGAGTATGGTCACTTCGTTGTGAAAATGTGCAAACTGTTTTATAACATTTTACAAGATTGTTCAGTATTATTATTATTATTATTATTATTATTATTATTATTATTATTATTATTATTATATACTTGCCTACTTACGGCTTTTAAGGAATCCGGAGGTTCATAGCCGCACTCACATAAGCCCGCCATTGGTCTGTGTCCTCAGCAAGATTAATCCAATCTCTACCATCATATCCCACCTCCCTCAAATCCATTCTAATATTATACTTCCATCTACGTCTCGGTCTCCCCAAATATCTTATTGCCTCCGGCCTCACAACTAACTAAAATAAACGATTATATTTTTAAGAATTAATTTAGGGGTACTTTCATAAAAAATATGAAAGCATGCTTTTCAAATACAACAAAATAACGAATTTCTCTTATAGAGAAATAATGTGTGTACCAAATGTCATGTATGTGGCATTAATAGTTCCGAATAGTTCCAGTGCATTGAGTGAATTGATAGCGAGTATAGTGCTGAAATGTACTTGTGCAGGTATGAACATATCATATCCGTGGATTTTAATTCGAACTTAGCGTTAAGATACAAATTACATTTACTTTAAATGTTATTTTAAGTGATCATGCTTCATTTAATTTAGGATGCTCACTATTATTATTATTATTATTATTATTATTATTATTATTATTATTATTATTATTGTTAGTATTATTCATTGTTAGTATTAATTATTATTAGTAGTATTATTATTAATTTATTAATTGAATTTTTTATTAATTGTGTTTATTATTGTCATTATTGAGTGTAATTATTTACCACTGCTACCGGGTATATACCCATTTGCAGTGTGAATAAATACATACATACATACATACATACATACATACATACATACATACATACATACATACATACATACATACATACATACATACATACATACATACATACATACATACAGTATATCGTATAGGGATTAAAGCAAAAAAGTAAATCTATGCTAATTATAAATCTGTAGCCGAAATTTTTCTGGTAATTTTCGATTTCCCAAAAATAATTGGTCCTAACATATATAATTAACCACCCTGAAACCGAAAATCGCTTTTTTTTTATTTTTGTTTGTCTGTCTGTATGTTTGTTACCTTTTCACGCGATAATGGCTGAACGGATTTCGATGAAAATTGGAATGTAAATTAAGTTCGTCGTAACTTAGATTTTAGGCTATATGGCATTCAAAATACATTATTTAAAAGGGGGGTTGTAAGGGGGCCTGAATTAAATAAATCGAAATATCTCGCTTATTATTGATTTTTGTGAATAATGTTACATAACAAAAGTTTCTTTAAAACTAATTTGCGATAAGTTTTATTTCTTGAAAAATTTTGATAGGACTGATATTTAATGAGATAAATGAGTTTTAAAATTAAAATAACTGCCGTCTAAGGCCCTGTAATGAATTAAAAACAAATGACTTCGTCTATAAGGGGCCTTGGACAGCAACAATCGAAAGCTATGAAAGATAGCCTACAGGGAATGTTTCTGTGTTTGTATGAAGTAATATCGGAAGCTAAATTAACCGATTTGTATAATTAATTATTATTTCACCATTGGAAAGTGTAGTTTCTCTAGATGGACATAATGCTATAATGTTATTACAGTAACTTCTGATATAATATAATATAATATAATATAATATAATATGATATGATATGATATGATATGATATATGTTATGATATATGATATGATATGATATGATATGATATGATATGATATGATATTATATATGATATGATATGATATGATATGATATATGATATATGATATATGATATATGATATATGATATGATATGATATGATATGATATGATATGATATGATATGATATGATATGATATGATATGATATGATATGATATGATATAATGCCCATACTATATTTGTTGTATATTTATTTTGTTTCAGTATTGTGATTATTTTTCAATTTAGCTTCAATATATATAATATAATATAATATGTAATATTAGATAATATAATTTAAGTTATTTGAAGGGTTCAGAACCATAGTGGGCCAAGCGCCATTTACTAAAACCGTATAAAACAAGGATTAAAATGAAGTTATTACCATAATTCAATGGAAACATATGGCAAGTAATATAAATTATACATATTAAAACTAAAAAAACTAAATGATATGTCAATCTTCATTAAACTATGGTATTCACTTAACTTTAACCCTTGCTTTCTCCGTTTTTAATAAATGGCGCTTGGCCCACTATGGCTCTGAACCTTTCATTTAACATCAGAAGTAAAGAACCAGATGATGAAGGCGGCAAGATGCCTACAAGATTACAAGATGTTGCATGGAGGAATAAATATATGGCAACTGAGGGAAAAAATTAAAACATATAAGACAGTGCTATGTCCAGTGATTACATATGCAGCTGAAACCAGAGGAGAAAAAAAAAAGAACAAAGCAGAAAAAAATACTTTGGAAATTAAGGTATTAAGAAAAATCCAGGGAGTTGACATGTGGGACTAAAGGGCAAATGAGTCAATAAGAGAACAATGTGATATACAAGACGTGACTAAGTAGATGAAGGTAAGGAAAGGAGAATGGAAAGTACATGTGGAACGAATGGACCCAGGAAGACTGGTACGAATTTGTAAACAAGAACGACCATCAGAGAGGAGACTCCCAGGACGACCACCCAGGAGATGGGACAATAGTTGGTCCAATACTTCCACAGAATCAGGCCTGATAAACAGGGGAAACCCTAATTAGATGATGATGAAGAAGAAGAAGACTTTTTCACATATTAAAGGTTATTTTAAAGGAAAAAAATGTGAAAGTTCACTGGTTTTCCACCATATTTAAACATCCTCTTTCTTTAAGCAAGGAAAGAAAATCTGAAGAATATCTACACGATTAAAAATATTAATGATTTGCAGGGTCTTTCATAAGTAACTAGTCTATCGAAAAAAATATAACTATTTTGGATATTTTTGAAATGATGTTCATCCTCGCGAGAAAGAACCCTTCCCGGTGCCATACAGTCGATTTTGAAACAAACACCCACTCCCGTGCCGCCAGAGCTATTAAACGAAACAATGGTTAGTGTTTTAAACCTTTACTAAAACACACAAATGTAAAAAACAGTTTCAATTGTTGACAAATTATGGTGTATAATTTTCAAAATGTGTTCCGTTCTGCTGAATGCACAAATGTAAGCGACGTATCAACTCTTAATGGACTCTGGTGAGCGTGTCAGGCATAACCTTTTGTATCGTGTGTTCAATTCGTTCTACTATTTCAGGAATGGTGCGATGGCTTAGTCGCATAGACACGATCCTTGATGAATCCCCAGAAAAAGAAGTCGAGGGGAGTCAAATCAGGTGATCGCGAAGGTCAATGGATTGGACCTGTGCGACCGATCCACCTGCCATTATCATTCCAGTCTGTCAGAACAATGTGTATAGGCATGGTCGTGTGCCATTATCCTTGACGTATAGAAGGCGATGCTCCAGGTCATTTTAAATTGGCATAAAATGCACATCTAGACATGGGTAAGTAGCTTCTTATGGCGTAGGGGGGAGGGGGTGTTTGTTTCCAAATCGACTGTACGGCACCGACAAGGGTTCTTTGCCAGTGACGTAGCCAGTGGGCGGGCCGGGTGGGCCCAGGCGCACCCAAAAAATATGCGAATTCTTGCGTTTTTTATGGAAAATACTCAACATTAAAACTGAACCATGGATCCAGAGCATTAGTTACAATCGATAGCATTAAGGTAAGAAGTAAAAAATGCTTTCATTTCTTCAAAAGCCAATTTAACTGTGTTGGCAGCGATAAAAAGAAGGAAGCCGTGGAGGGTACTGCATTGTTACATCAGCTAGAAAAATTTGACACCTTATTTTATTTCGTATGTTTAGACGATATTCTTGCTCTTGCAAATTCATTATCGTTAACACCTCAATCTCCAAATATGGATAGTAGTAAATGTTCGTCCTTCATTAAGGCAATGATACAAAACTTTTCAAATCTCTGAAACGAAGAAAAATTCCACAATCATGTCAAGCACAATGCTTCATAATCTAGCAATTCTATCCATTCAGAGGGAGAAAAGTTGGGATTTGTTGAAGGACCCATCATCGGAGATCGAGAGATTCGTTGATAGGAAATCTCGACAGCTCCAGTTCACCTTATGAAGCGTTTGTATAGGTATGCCTTGGAAGATTGTGTGTCATAATTTTGTATGTTATTAAATAAGACTTCCGAGAATGAATTTCAAGAGAGTGATGGCAGCGGCTTTGTCAGAAGATGGGTCAGGTACTTTCTAAACCCTACATATCTGGCCCACCCAAAATAATTAGTCTGGCTACGCCACTGGACTTCTTTCTCGTGAGGATGAACATTATTTCAAAAAATTATCCAAAATAGTTCATTTTTCGATAGACTCGTTACTTATGAAAGACTCTGTACTTTGTTTAATAATTTCGCTAGTTATCTCAGTAACATACTCAAGCATGTTATTTGATCAGCAAACTAACGACGTATCCAAACCACATTTAGTTTGCATGGATGTTGAAAACTGGTAATATGCTGAAATCAGTGTTTTGCAACCTCACAATGTATTCAGTAAGAGTCGTATAATGAGAACTGTAAGAAGCACGTGACGCTGCTTAATATTCCGAGCAGTTGAGCGGTGTGTCCGGTATTGTTACGGTAACGTGTCTGTACTGCAAGACGCTCCTGCTCCTCCACCTGCCCCGACCTCAGTCCGCCGCGAGACTTTGTGAGCGAGTAATCCCTTCCCTCGGGAACCCATCATTAAGCGGGATTAACTGGACCAAGTGGTCAAGGGGTTCAGCGGGACCCACCAGATTAATGTGCAGTGGAGTGAGTTGTTACGTGGAAAGTGCCTGTCTTGTGCTCTTTCTCCTTTCCTCGCAGTATTTTCAGCTCCCTTCCAGTCGTGTTTGGATCTCTCTTATAACTTATATTGTTCTCTACAAAGCTGTGTTACTGGATTCATTCGGCCTGTATGCCCATATGCCTACGTAGTTGTTAACAGAAGTGTTATTTTCTAAATATCGAGTGGTTCACATCGAAACTTTATATTGCCAAACTTCAGTGTAATTGAGATTGTAACAATTCCCTTTTGAGCGTCTGTGTAATTGTGTTTGCAACATTATTTTTGAGCCCTCATACGATTGAACTCGAAACATTATCAACTTTGAACTTTTATGTTTCTAAATTATAGAAATCATCCTAACATAGCTGAGATAGAGATCGCACCAAATAATGCTTTTGGGAGTTTTATTGAGATCGGACCAGTGTTACTTCAGAATACTCGTGATATATAAATTTTAATGCTAACTTTTGAGCGCCCGTTTCCTTGAGAGCGCTGTTTTTGTGTGTCCATGTACTCAAATTGTGTTCGCGTGTAGTTAAGATCTGAAGTTTTACTTTTGGATGAGCATGTGATTGAGATGGGAAATGTTACTTTTGAGTAAGCATATAGTTGAGATTGCAACAGTGTTACTTTCAATCGGTGCGTGTAGTTGAGTCGGAATAGTGTTACTTTTTAACTCGCGTGTGATTAAAGTAGGACGTGTTACTTATAGTCGTGCGTGTAGTTAAGTCCTCATACGATTAAGGTCGGAACATATCAACTTTGAACGTTTATGTTTACAAATTGTAGAAATACGTCCTAACGTACCGATATACATAGCTGAGATAGAGATCGCAACAAATAATGCTCTTGAGAGTTTTGTTGAGATCGGACCAGTGTTACTTCCGAATACTCGTGATATATAAATTTTAATGCTAACTTTTGAGCGTCCGTTTGCTTGAGAGCGCTATTTTTGTGTGTCCATGTACTCAAATTGTGTTCGCGTGTAGTTGAGATCTGAAGTTTTACTTTTGGATGAGCATGTGATTGAGGTGGGAAATGTTACTTTTGAGCAGGCATATGGTTGTGATTGCAACAGTGTTACTTTCGGTTGCTTTCGTGTAGTTGAGTCGAAATAGCGTTACTTTTTAACTCGCGTGTGATTAAAATAGGTAGTGTTACTTGGTAGTATTACATATAGTCGTGTGTGTAGTTGAATCCCCATGCGATTGAGGTCGAAACATTATCAACTTTGAACGTTTATGTTTATAAATTGTAGAAATACATCCTAAGATAGCCGAGATAGAGATCGCAACAAGTAATGCCCTTAAGAGTTTTGTTGAGATCAGGCCAGTGTTACTTCCGAATACTCCTGATATTTAAATTTTAATTCTAACTTTTGAGCGCCCGTTTGCTTGAGAGCGTTGTTTTTGTTTGTCCGTGTACTCAGATTAAGTTCGCGTGTAGTTGAGATCTGAAGTTTTACTTTTGGATGAGTATGCGATTGAAATGAGAAATGTTACTTTTGAGCACAAGCATATAGTTGAGATTTTAACAGTGTTACTTTCAGTCGCGTGCGTGTAGTTGAGTCGGAATAGTGTTACTTCTTAATTCGCGTGTGTTTAAACTAGGAAGTGTTATTATAGTCGTGCGTGTAGTTGAGATAGGAATTGTGTTACTTGTAAACACGTGTAGTTTAATTCTAAACTATTACTTCTTGGCGTGTTGTAGTTGATATCAGAACAGTGTTACGTTTGATCGCATGTAGAGTAGTAATAAGAACAGTTAAGGGCGTATATGTAAACTAGTTGAAATTGGAATAGAACGTGCGTGTAATTGAACTCTGAAGTGTTACTTTTAAACACGCTTGTAGTTTAAATCGCGTGTTGCCCATATGCCAGAAGAAGTGTTATTTTTATAAAAATTGAGTAGTTATATTTTAATTTTGTATTTTGTAACTTTGTGTATTTGAGATTGTAGCAGTTTACTTTTGAGCGTCTTTGTAATAATGTTTGGAGCAGTGTTAAACTTTAGCCTCCATTCATATGAGACTGAAACACTATCAATTTTGAGCGTTCACGTTTCAAAATTGTATAAATGCACATTTTTCTAACTTATTGATATACAACTGTACATAGATGAAGTAGAGATCGCAACAAATAATGCTCTTGAGAATTTTGTGGAGATTGGAGCTGCGTTATTTACGAGCGTTCGTTGTATTTAAATTTTAATGGTAACTTTTTAGTGCACCCTTGCTTGAAAGTGCTGCTTTTGAGTGTCCATAAACTAAAATTTGGAATATTGTTACTTCTGAGCACGCGTGTTAGCATCGAACTTTTACTTCTGTATGAGCATATGATTGAGATTGGAAATGTTACTTTTGATTAAGCATCGTCTGTAATTAAAATTTAACACTCTTACTTCTTGTTGTTCATGTAGTTGAGATCGGAATCGTGTTACTTTTGAGCGCACGTGTAGTTGAAATCGGATGTCGGACCAGTGCTACTTTGAACTCATGTGTACTTGAAATCGAAACTGTTACTTGTAGTTGATATCGGACCAGATATACTTTGAACTCATTTGTAGTTGAAATCGAAACTGTTACTTGTAGTTGATATCGGACCAGTGCTACTTTGAACTCATATGTAGTTGAAATCGAAACTGTTACTTGTAGTTGATATCGTACCAGTGCTACTTTGAACTCATATGTAGTTCAAATCGAAACTGTTACTTGTAGTTGATATCGTACCAGTGCTACTTTGAACTCATATGTAGTTGAAATCGAAACTGTTACTTGTAGTTGATATCGGACCAGTGCTACTTTGAACTCATATGTAGTTGAAATCGAAACTGTTACTTGTAGTTGATATCGTACCAGTGCTACTTTGAACTCATATGTAGTTGAAATCGAAACTGTTACTTGTAGTTCATATCGGACCAGTGCTACTTTGAACTCATATGTAGTTGAAATCGAAACTGTTACTTGTAGTTGATGTCGGACCAGTGCTACTTTGAACTCATGTGTAGTTGAAATCGAAACTGTTACTTGTAGTTGATATCGGACCAGTACTACTTTGAAACTCATATGTAGTTGAAATCGAAACTGTTACTTGTAGTTGATATCGGACCAGTGCTACTTTGAACCCATATGTAGTTGAAATCGAAACTGTTACTTGTAGTTGATATCGGACCAGTGCTACTTTGAACTCATATGTAGTTCAAATCGAAACTGTTACTTGTAGTTGATATCGGACCAGTGCTACTTTGAAACTCATATGTAGTTGAAATCGAAACTGTTACTTGTAGTTGATATCGGACCAGTGCTACTTTGAACTCGTATGTAGTTGAAATCGAAACTGTTACTTGTAGTTGATATCGGACCAGTGCTACTTTGAAACTCATATGTAGTTGAAATCGAAACTGTTAGGGCCTACTTGTAGTTGATATCGGACCAGTGCTACTTTGAACTCATATGTAGTTCAAATCGAAACTGTTACTTGTAGTTGATATCGGATCAGTGCTACTTTGAACTCATATGTAGTTGAAATCGAAACTGTTACTTGTAGTTGATATCGGACCAGTGCTACTTTGAAACTCATATGTAGTTGAAATCGAAACTGTTACTTGTAGTTGATATCGGACCAGTGCTACTTTGAACTCATATGTAGTTGAAATCGAAGCTGTTACTTGTAGTTGATATCGGACCAGTGCTACTTTGAAACTCATATGTAGTTGAAATCGAAACTGTTAGGGCCTACTTGTAGTTGATATCGGACCAGTGCTACTTTGAACTCATATGTAGTTCAAATCGAAACTGTTACTTGTAGTTGATATCGGACCAGTGCTACTTTGAACTCATGTGTAGTTGAATACGAAAAACTTTAGTTTTAGTACATATGTAGTTGAGATCGGGACAGTGTACTTTTGAACTCACACGTAGTTGAAATCTGAACGGTGTTATTTTTGGACGCTCCTGTAGTTTAAATTGGAATAGTGTTACTTTGAGCGTGAGATAGTTCATAGGAGAACACAGTGCTACTTTGGAACGCCCATGGAGTAGAATTGGAACAATGTTACTTTTGGGCTCACTTGTAGTTGGACTCGGAACAGTGTTACTTTGGGTGTGCGTGTAGTTAATATCGGAAGAGTTACTTTTGAACGTAAATCTGCATATAGTTGAAATAGGAAAGCAAGTATTGCCTTAACTAAGAAGGCAATAGACAGTAACTTTTGCTATCTTTAATCATTACGTAATTTGACTTCTTTACAATTCTATCACATCATCAACATTCATCTGAAACAGTAGGCGTATAGTAAAATTCGGAGATCTGAAAAATGTATACTCTCCTTGTAAGAGTTCGTAACAATTGGAAGTATATTTGATTAACGTATCTCTCCCTAGTGCCAAAGCTCTTGTGAACCAAAGTTACTCGATCAAAGATGTTTTCCCCTGTAACTAGAAAACCCGTAATGTTGTGGATCGGTAATGCAGTGACGTTGTATTGTTTGACGGGAAATTTACAGGAATTACTCAATTATAAGAGCAGTCTTGTCAGTTCCAATTATTGAAGTAATGACGTCTGGGGAGGGTGTTCGGTACTAGTGGCCACGTTGATTACATTTATTGGACGGACTGTTCATTAATTGAAACAGACGGCAGGAAAGTAAATTGGCAGTCAGTAATAAAATGTACGAAATGTCGCAGGACACACCGTCACAGAATATTGCATTATTTATTACTAGAGACGAGAATTTCATGTAAATACATGTTTTTATAGGAACATAGGACATAGCTCAAACTTAGTACTTATCCATTTCATTACGTTCCGGTTCCAAATATGTGTACTTTTTCCGTGCGTATTTGCATGTTTTGGTCTTTTTGGAGATAAAAACATACATAATGCAAATGTAAGCAATTTTTAGCTTAATAATGCATATAATATACATTATATTCCGTTTAAATGCATGTTTAATGGTTTTGAGTGGACACCTCAGTTTCTCGATTTTTATGTCTCTTATTTTAGCTTCAGGAATCAGGATTGAAGAAAGAAAAGAAAAAACTAAATAACAGAAAAATCAAACAAAATGTTAAGATTTTCACAATAAGATGTTAGAGGACCTGTCCCTGGACGGAAGTGAACTTTTACAACACTTTACCTGGGACCCTCTGTAGACTGCGTGTCATAAATGAATTTAGTACGTTGGATATTTTGTGAATAGTAGAGAGGAAATGTAGACGGTTCAAGGAAACTGCCGACAAATAATTTAGGTCAAAAGCACCCTCTTTCAGGGAGGTTGTAGATTCTCTCCCTTTTCCAGTTACAAGTAGCAATTTAGATTCTTCTAAAATTGGAATCATTCGCTAAACTATCTTTGCAGTATGTGAACCTCGTAAATATTTAATATGTTTGTTTATTCTGTTTGCGTGTGTTAATGTGGTTCTAATGTGCTCTCATTTAAAGATTCCAAAAGTGTACTCTTTGCACAGTGGATTAAAGGGAAGGATTTTATTAGATAAGATGGGGATGTCGAATTCTGCGACTGTTGAAGTAAAGAGGTAAGCACTGCTATTCTGTTTCTGAATGTTTTCTTTGGCAGTTGTTTTTTGTAAAATATAAAAAAACTTCTTTAAAATCATCATCATCATTGGCTCAACAACCCATTGAGAGTCCTAGCCTTCCTCAGTATTTTATTCCAGCAGTCTCTACTTCTGCCCTTGACTGTCCACATTCGTGCACCAATAAAGTTGGCATCTTCGTATACATTATCCTCCCATCTGGTCCTCGGTCTTCCTTTGGATCTGCTTCCTCCAGGATTGGATGTAAAGGCTCTTTTAGCGGGTCTAGTATCGTCCATTGTTACCAGATGTCCAGCCCACTGCAATCAATCAATTTTAATAACTGTTATAATATCTGGCTCCTTAAACAGATCGTATATTTCTTTATTATATCTAATTCTCCATTCATTATTTATTTTGATGGGTCCATAAATTGCTCTCAGAATTTTCCTCTCGAAGATACTAAGTCTTCTGGTGTCCTGTGTGTTCATTGTCCAAGTTTCCGAGGCATACGTCAACACCGGCCTAATAAGCGTCTTATGTATTCTTATTTTAGTTGAGATGGTTAAGAATTTCGATTTAATATATTTCAGTAATCCAAAGTAGCATTTATTTGTTATGGATATTCTTCTCTTAATTTCAAGACTGATGTCGTTGTCATTATTGATCATGGAGCCAAGATATATAATTTTTTTTACATATTCAAATCTGTAATTTTCAATTGTAAGATAAGTTGGTGCTTTATTAATAATGTTTCCTTTGCGGCTGGAGATCATGTATTTAGTCTTGCTCTCATTAACTCTCAATCCCATTATCTTTGCTGCCTTTTCCAGGGACATAAATGCCTCTTCTAGTGCTTTCTGTGACCTAGCAATAATATCTACGTTGTCTGCGAATGCCAGAACTTGAACAGACTTATAATATATTGTGTTAGTTGTCTGTATTCCTGATTCTCTTATCGCTTTTTCCAAGACTATGTTAAATAGCAAGCAGGCCAATGCATCTCCTTGTCTTATACCTCTGTTGGTTTCAAATTCCCCTGATAAATCTGACTGGATCTTAATACAGTTTATAGTTTCTTCTTCTTTAAAATAAAAAATTAAATTACGATGTCTGTTTTTAAACCGTATCTAGACAACCGTAAATTATATTATAATTTCAGATAAAATGTACTAAAAAGTTTCAAGTCGACCAGCATGTCACACCTGCTTCACATATTGCATGAATGCAAAAAAGGGCAAAGAATTCCATAGATCCCTCAGTTATGCCCGTGGAAAAGTGGGTGTAGCGGCGAAAACAAACTGGACAGGGTCATAAATACGAAACTTGAATGAAGAATCTGACCTGACATTGTCACAAATATGTTCATTCAAGTTTGCACCCATAACTTCTTGGGATGTAGAGAGGTTATTCTCTGCCAACAAAAACATATTGACTGACAAGCGCAGGAACCTCACAGAAACGAATGTATAAATGTTATTAGGTTGTTAACTGTGCAAAAAAATGAAGTGAAATAAGACATTTGGAACAAAAATGAAAGTGCATGTTTTAATTTATTTTTCGCTTGATCGTGGATGTTTCATAGTTTGATAGCGCATAAATGCATGCATATTTTTGGATTTTTTAGTGCATGAAATTCTCGTCTCTATTTATTACTTAAGCTCACATCTTCCAAAATGAGGCCTCAACATACGCTATTCTCAAAACAGTATTCGTTATCTTGTCTTTGATGCTGTACGAAATCAATGTGATGAAAGCCATAATGACATGAACTGCAGGGGCAAGGAGAATTTTTAATTATAATATTCTAATCAGCATATATTGTTTGTTTTATTTCACAAAATGGGCAATTTACTTCGTTTCAAAGACTTCTCGTCCTGTTATGCTTTTTCTGTGATTTGATGATTCTGATAACTTGCAAATAGAGTTCAAAGCAATCCCGCCACTCCTTGAACAGAACTCGCGTAAAAGATATGTTTAGATATTTTTCTCTCGTGCTTTCATTAGTTTATGTCTTTGCATTTTCCGCTTAGAATGTTGGATGGTTGATTTGTCTCTTCGTCCTGTTTAAAATTAGTTTCCTCATTGTTCATTAGTTTAATTTATTCAGTCGTTTGTTGAATATTTCGTTGGTTCATTATTTGACTTTTTTTGTTTATTCGTTATATTTTGCTGTTAAAACGTTAAGTGATTAGTTGTTACTTCCATTGTTTGGATCGTTGATAATTTATTTTCTGGTTTGTTGGTTCCTTCATTCTATGGTTTGTTTATTGGACTATTTGGTTCGTCGATTGAAATATTTAGTTCGTCGATTGGAATATTTGGTTCGTCGATTGGACTATTTGATTCGTTGATTCAATTATTTCGCTGTTTGACTCTTTGATTGGACTGCTTGGCTCTTTGATTGGACTGCTTGGCTCTTTGATTGGGCTGCTTGGCTCTTTGATTGGGCTGCTTGGCTCTTTGATTGGGCTGCTTGGCTCTTTGATTGGACTGATTTACTCGCTGATTGGACTGTTTTGTTAACTGATTGAACTGTTTTGTTAAGTGATTGTACTGTTTTGTTAAGTGATTGTACTGTTTTGTGAAGTGATTGTACTGTTTTGTTGAGTGTATTATTTTGTTAAGTGAGTGTATTTGTTTGTTAATTGATGGACCTATTTTGTTAATTGATTATTATTTGTTCATTATTTGAGAATTATTGGTCCCTTGGTTGATTTGTCATTTGGTTCGTTTGGTTAAATTATTGTTTACTTTGTTGATTGGATTTTTTTGGCTTGTGGTTGGTTTATTGTCGGGTTCGTTCGTTGCTTCATTCCGTAGTTCACTGGTGTGTTAATTGCTTGGTTTGTATGTTTGTTCACAGTTTTATACATTTGTATGTATATAAATTTTTATTGGTTTGTTATTCATAGTTTGGTTCATTTTTTCATTATCTGGTTCGCTAATTAGTATATTCTTTGGTTCGTTGATTGGCTTATTGCCTGATTCATTCACTGTTCGGTTCGTTTTTACATTTTTTGTTAGTTAGTCCATTTTTAATTGTTTTGTTTCTTAATTGTTTGGTTCATTTGTTTCTTCACCGTTTTCTTTATTTGTTCCTTGTTTGGATTTTTGCTTATTTTTTAGTTGCTTTGTTTGTTGGTTCATTGCTTTGTTTGTTTATTCGTTGTTTTGTTCATTTTTCGTTGTTTCACTTGTTTATTCCTATAGTTATTGTTTCGTTTATTTTTGCATTGTTTGGTTCCTTTCGTTTATCCATTGCTTAGTCCGTTTTTCTTCATTGTTTGATTCGTTTGTTTGTTCACTATTTGTTCTTTCGTTTGTTCATTGTTTTGTTCATTTTTTTCAGTGTTTCGTTTATTTATTCACTGTATGTTTCATTTAGTCGTTATATAGTTTGTTTGCGCAATGTTTGCTCTCTTTTTTTTGCTTAGTTCATTGTTTGCTAAGTTGGTTGGTTTGTTATTTGCTTCTTCGATTAATTCAATATTTGAATTGTTCTTTGGTTCACTGCTACATTATTTGTTTCATTTGTTTATTTTTAGATTCGTTGATTGGTTTGTTCATTTTCGTTGCTGTTTTTTTTATTGAAAACGATTTTTTGTTCCCAGGGTCATTTATGGATTAGTTAGTTTGCTTATTCATAATTCGTTGGTTGGTTTGTTTGTGTCGTTCACTAAGTTGTTGACATTTTTGTAGTCATGCTCATTGTCGTCTTCCAAGACATGTTCTCTGGAATGTTCAGTCCATTGTGCCTTGTCGTAGACACGTTCATTGCCATGTTTTTGGATATGTTAGTTGATTTATTTGTTGACATATTCGTCGACTAGTTTTTCAGTTCGTCTTATTCATTGATTTGTAGACTCTTCGTTGATTTGATGACTTTTTTCCTTGGTATGTTCTTTTGTTGTTCCGTTAGTTTGTTAGTTTACATCTTTTCTTTGAAATAAAAGCGTGGAGTAATCTTCAAAATGAAGTGCTTTCAAAGACTGTACAGGCGAATTTTACATTAATCCTAATTAGGTATTACTTGAAAAAGTTGAGATAGAAATTTGAGGAATGAAAAGGAACAACATGATGACAATGTGAAGCGTAATTTGATGTTACTGGACTCCAAAGGTAAAAATTATTGTAAAGATTAGAACGCTGAACGCTTTTAGCGACTCTTCCCCTGCGGCACAATTAAATCTAATGTGCATTCTCAATCCTTTAATCCCCAAAACAATCCAGTGTGTGGAGTACATCCCCGTAATCTGCTGTTGGTATCGTTTCGAAGTCGTAAAATGTGCAGCCGACAGCTGTGCTCGATATGGGTTCACGGGGTCCCCTCGTATAACAATACTCCGGTTCAGAACAAATTTCAGGGATTTCCACGAGTATTTGCTCCCAATAACGTGCCACGGTATGGTTCCTGATTTCGTATCTTGTGGAGTATGTCATGATACAGTAGTTTTCCGTTTCCTCTTTACGGCAATAATAAGGATGGTTATTAAGTATTGTTATATTCATTGGTACTGTAGATACTAGACTTTGCGCCATTCACCCGAAGAAATGGTAAAGTTGCAAAAGAGGAAACGACGATATCACGAGAAAACCTGCACTTCTTACACTGTCTTTGTCTACCAATCTACGGATCCTGGATGTTGCTTGGAATGACGCTTGTCTTTAGGATTACTGTCATTTAAAACTATCCCAGTATTTTCGTTAAAATACTTCATTTGAATTATTTTAAACCACTTAACAATCTAATTGAGTCTACCGCTGTGGAGTAACAGCCTACCTGAGCGTGAAACCAGCAGACCCGAGTTTTGGTTTATTATATATAATAGATCATAGACACATTACATACAACAATTTTACACAAAGATATATAATTATTTAAATACAATTTGTACGTTTTACCTATTAACATATTTGTTTTGTCTTGCACTAGCTCAGACCCGAGTTGAAATCCTGGTTGGGACAAGTTATCTGGTTGAGTTTTTTTCTTGGGTTTTCCCTCAACCTATTAAGAGCAAATGCTGGATAACTTTCGGCGCTGGACCCCGAACTCATTTCGCCGGCATTAACCCTTCATATCATTCAGACGCTAGATAACCACAACAGTTGATAAAACGTCGTAAAATAATCACTAAAAATCTATACATACTAGAATTGCATTTGAAAGATGTAGGACTAAAAGTAACGACACGTCTTGATTTATAAGAGATTTATCACATTGCACATTGAAGGCGACGTGGCCTTGAGGTAGCGTGACAACAGCCAACTGCAACTCGGCCCGTTCTCTCGGCCCAGACCCGAAGCGAACACTGTGCAGAGAGAGGTTCAATAATAATCCTATTGAAAAGAAACTCCTCATACTTCTTTATTAGTTAATATTTATGCATCAAGCAGAGTAATAAAAGCGGTGCAATATAATTCAGTTCTATTTAGTGGTTCCACTTCTTATTTGCGGCAGAGAAAACTGTTCT
This sequence comes from Periplaneta americana, assembly GCF_040183065.1. Taxonomy (NCBI): domain Eukaryota; kingdom Metazoa; phylum Arthropoda; class Insecta; order Blattodea; family Blattidae; genus Periplaneta; species Periplaneta americana. Next base: position 54,081,903 of record NC_091122.1, read on the forward strand.
CCGATAAAGTCAAGAAAAAGATAAATCGAGAGGGGAGAGAGATGTGAAGAATTTTATTGGATATGCAGTATCATAGACGATCATGGCACCACAGCGTAACTGACAATTTTTAATTTTGGGGGGGGGGAAATTGATCGAATTAAACAACATGGGTTTAAACTTATGGAACACATAATAATGAATTCACGTAGAATGAGAAGACAAACTTTATAATACAAACCACATGGACGGTGTTCTGTTGGAACATGCGTGTCCAAACGCCTGTAGAACCAGGAGATATTGCACGTCAAGCATGCTGTGCAAAGGTCAATAACTTTCCAAATAAAATAGGAAAAACGACCTTAAAGAATATGCGCTGCGGGTTGCTTTACACCAGTGGTTACCTTGTACGAGTTAAAATCGGACATCTATGTGTTGGAAGATCTAGTTACCATTGCAAGATGATTTTTGAGTCGGAAGAGGCTGATAGTCTATCCTTGCAGAAGAAGAACAATAATTAATTTTATTGTGCCTGTATATTTTCGACTTAAGGGTAGGGGAACCCACTGCTATGTTATTTCATACCATAAGTATTTTGTAGGAAAGAGGTTTTTATATTTCCTTATTATATTATATTTTGTATAGGCTAATTAAAGGAATATTCGTGAATCATGACAGAATGATGTATGAATGTATTTACGAATAATGTAATCATTTTAATATCTCGAAAATTAATTTTACCACTTCGGTTGTTGCATAAGACAGATAAACGCGTAGCGAGATGTTTAATGTCTTCATATTAAAAGAATCTTAAAATGAAATGTTATACTTTTAATTGTGTTTTAAAATTTTTTCGCTATACTTGTAAAGATATTCAACATATTTCAGACATTAATTGTAATGAAAATAATAATAATAATAATAATAATAATAATAATAATAATAATAATAATGATAATATTAATATTATTATTATTATTATTATCATTATTATTATTATTATTATTATTATTATTATTATTATTATTATAAAATTATGTCATGTTATGTAATTTTAACTTTTGCAATGAATATCTGTCTAAATATTGGTACAGTATGTGTAATGAAAATTAGTGTACTAGTTCAATACTAATGAATTAAACAAATAATATAAATTGATATGTACCAAGCAGAAACAAAATTAAAATATATAATCAGTTTCTCTGTGAGATGGTTAATTATCTAATCTATTTCAGTAGACTCTACACGTTTAAAACTCCTATAAAGTGGAAGGCAGATTTTCATTTTACAAATTTATCAAGCGGGCACATGCTGTACCTACCACAATAAACAGTGCTTTGATTATGTGAATTAAATTGTTTCCGATCATTACGCCAAATGTCATATCTTTATAATATCTTTTATTGTAATAATAATAATAATAATAATAATAATAATAATAATAATAATTAGAATAGAAGCATTTGAAATGTGGATATGGAGAAGAATGGAGCGTGTGAAGTGGACAGACAGAAAAAGAAATGAAGTCGTGTTGGAAATAGTGGGTGAAGAAAGAATGATGCTGAAACTGATCAGAAAGAGGAAAAGAAATTGGTTGGGTCACTGGCTGAGAAGAAACTGCTTACTGAAGAATATTCTGAAAGGAATGATGAACGGGAGAAGATTTCGGGGCAGAAGAAATTATCGATGATAGGCGACATTAAGATATGTGGATCATATGCGGAGACTAAAAGGAGGGCAGAAAATAGGAAAGACGAAGATTACTGGGTTTGCAGTGAAAGACCTGCCCATGGGCAGAACACTTATGTATTATTATTATTATTATTATTATTATTATTATTATTATTATTATTATTATTACTACTATTAAAATACAAGAAAATATGTTTTTGATAAACATGCGAGAACAATAAGTTTGCCTAGTTCCTTTTAAAATATTAACAAAAATTCAATAAAACAAATAAAAAATTAGAAAATTATTCTAATGAATGATTTTATCTTGACAGGATAATGCTATTATTTAACTAAATTTCCATTATTATTATTATTATTATTATTATTATTATTATTATTATTATTATTATTATTATTATTATCATTGATATAATACGCGTAGCAGTAATAATAATAATAGTAATAATAATAATAATAATAATAATAATAATAATAATAATAATAATAATAATAATAATAATAATTGTAATAATAATAATAGTAATAATAGCCTAATCATCATATTCGTCATAATAAATAGTATAGAAGATATCAGTAAAGAATGTCACTTACGTCAGTTAATTTTATCTCAGCATGTGGAAACTCGCATCAATTAAGAAGAGTACCTACTGCAATTAAATATCTTGTGTTTTGTTTCCATTACGCCTATGTTGTTTTAATGGCAGTTTCTGCATTTGTTCATTCTCCTGATTGAAAGTGAATTGGCGAACACCTTCAATCTACAAAAAATAATCATCGTCGTTGACAATGGGACTGTAATTTTCTGAACGGGACGAGATTTGAAAGGAAGCTGTAACTGCCCATTGGAAAACTTTCCCAGCAGTTGATTGGAGCAACTCAGAAAACGAACTACATTAGCAACTGCCAACTTTGAGACTAGAATTTATGGCGCCCGTTTTTCTGGCCAGGACACCAGCTCTTTACCATCATGTCTAATAATTGCGTTTAAGGTCGTTTGAATCCGAAGTTGGAGGATTCAAACTCGGCGATGGATTTCTAAGGACAGTGAAGTCTTTAGCATTACTTCCTATGGAAAGAAAGTAAATCTTGGATCGTAAGTTTATAGTACCTTTCATCAGACATTGAAAATCAAATAAAAATAGAATTGTGGAGGGTACCAAGACTTGTAGGTGTTATTCATTCTTTTGTTAATGTCTTACCGGCACGTATTTCGTAACATTCTCTGTATTAAGTATTTTTGTTGTTTAGTCAACAGTCCGACAGGTTGGGACCTCATAAGCGACTCGAATAAGACATCACTCATGAGGCTACTGAGCTAGAAGATAGTGGGGTAGGATGGCCAGATCCTTTCCCTCTCTGTATTGAGTGTAATATTTCAAAACTTATTTTACTTTGTCCATTCCAGTTTAGGTTAAGACTTAGTTTGGTTTCTCCGAGATTTTCCCCTACTATAATACGACTGTCAGGCATTCCGTAGCGAATCCTCGGCCTCATCTCGCCAAATACCAGTTCACTGTTACCAATTCTAATGACGCTAGATAACCTGCTGTTTACATTATAATGTCGTTAAATAACCGATAAAATATTATTATTATTATTATTATTATTATTATTATTATTATTATTATTATTATTATTATTATTGTGTTGGCTCAGTGCTAGCACACTGGGCTTATTAGATAGATGTCGCGGGTTAAAATCCCGGTCACCCTATCTGAATTGAAGGGTTCAGAACCATAGTGGGCCAAGCGCCATTTGATAAAACCGTAGAAAACAAGGGTTAAAATGAATTTATTAACAATAATCTCACTAGAGGTTTTGATTTATCTAGAGAAGATCAAAACTCGAGTGGTATTTAATTGACTATTACACGATTAGAAGTAGGCCTATATAAAGATTAGAAGTAACGAATTACTCCAATACAATAAAATATTAATTGACTTACGAAAATACAAAACTGTCTTCAAATTTGTACCATCTTAACATTACAAATATTACGCTAGTAGATGGCAGTAGTGTGTTATGGCTTGCTGTTTTCTTGTTATCAGTTTGCCAACTATGGAATCTTCATTGAACTCTGTGGACGGTTACTGGTCAAGAAGGCTTTGTTGATTCAGTTTCATTTTTATTAAAACATTTGCATTCCACTTCAATTATCCGGATCCCAGTAATCACCGTCACTTGACAGATGATTTTCAATAAAACTTAGTATTAAACAATCTCTGATACGTGACTTCATAGTATCACAAAGCAGAAACTATAACAAAACCTAAATAATATAAACAAGTGTTAGAAAAGTTTTAATTAGGGATAATGAAATAAACAAGAAACGTTTTAATTAACGATGATTAAATAAAAAATAAACATGAATAATTTTAAAAGAAACAATTAAGTACAATTTTCAAATTTGAATGTTTTAGTGGTTGGTGGTTCAGTGGATATTATATGGGACGTGTGCGTAAAAGAAGTGAACTCGTTGATGTGCATGGTGTATCCCTCAACTTATTCAGGATTCCCGAATGGTGCTCATCATTTATTTGTAAATGAGGTTTCAGGGAAGATGCATAACTATGAGCAGTAATCTTTATTAATTCTTCTTCTTGAATGCCAATGCGAGTCATATTTGAAAGTGCTGTGCATCGACTGGAGTGGTTTGTAATTTTCTGTTTTTTTTTTGTTTGTTTTGTTTTTTTGTTTTTGTTGTTTTTTTTTTGGCGTCCATACCAGTGCAGTTTGAAATGTTGGCAAACAAAGAAACAAATGCTAGGGTAGTGATAAAAATAAACAAATGCTAGGTACGCGATAAAATTAAACAAACGCTAGAGACGCGATAAAATTGTGCGATAAGCAGCCATGATTGGTTGAAAGACGTCCTTTCGTACCGTTTTATTGGTCAAAAGTAGTGTGACGTAGTAAAAGTGTAATAGTCACCATAATTCAATTGAAACATATAGCAAGTAATATAAAGTATATACATTCAAACTTAATTAGTCTTCAGTAAACTATGGTATTCACTTAACTTTAACCCTTGCTTTCTCCGTTTTTAGTAAATGGCGCTTGGCCCACTATGGCTCTGAACCCTTCAATTGTGACGTGTTGGCCAAGCTCGTGGTCAAGGCAACACAGGCTTTTTTCTCCGGGTACTCCTGCTCCCTAATGACTTCTCAATAATAGTCATCCATTATCAGCGTCATCCTCACCATCATTCGTTATAAATGAAGACTACAAAGGGGGAAAAAAAACCGAAGTCACAATCCTTTTAAGGGTGATATCTTCTAATTGAGTATAATGATACAAAATTGATTGCTTTTCCTTATGGAATAGTAGGAAAGGATGACTGTGCCCGTGGTGATGACAATTCTCCTTTACCAGGTCTGATAAGAAAAAACATTACAGTTTGCAGTAATATACTGAATTAGATGATATCACACATATGAGCATTGTGACTTAATTGTTTTCCCCGTGTACTCTTGAATGCAATCTAGACAATCTCTGACGAACTACTAAGTAGTCTACGCTTTGCTTCGTCTCTCGACACTAGCGGCACCAACGGGGCTGGGGAGGGGAGGTGAGGTGAACGACGACAAGTTAAGGATCCTGTCATTGCACAAAATTATGATGATGATGATGATGATGATTATTATTATTATTATTATTATTATTATTAATATTCGTAGATAATAGACTACTGATGTAAATGCAGAGATATACAGGATGTTAAAAAAAAGTATCCAATATTTTAGGAGGTGATAGTATTCATAAAAATGTCCAATAAACATGGGTCCTACAGCACATACTTTCTGAGATCTGAACACTTGTTCATACAAGGTGCTCAATGTGACGTTCATTTATGGCAATGCATTTTTCTGGCCTACAGTATAGCAGGCTACCAGATAATCATACCGTAGTTGACATCCCTGGCATAGAATACTGATACGTCGCAAGGAATACTGATAAGAAAAGTTCGATTGCGGATATGAGCGGGGTTCAGCAGAAATGGTGTTGTTTAATTTTCATAATCAGCATGTTTGGGCTGATGAAAATCCCCATACATTTGAAGAAACAAGGCATCAGCACCGATTGTCAATCAACGTATGGGCAGGCGTTCTTGGCGATAGATTAAGGGCTATACGTGCTACCACAGAGATTAACTGGGGCTCGTTATCAGGACTTTCTTATTAACGTATTGCCTACCTTGCTGGAGTATGTGCCATGTCAGCAAAGACTACAGATGTGGTTCATGCATGATGGCACACCACATTTTTTCCGCTGGATTGATTGGAGAGGCCCTACAACTTGGCCTGCTCGTTCCTCAAATCTAAATCCCCTAGACTTTTGGTTATCAAGAACGAGGTCAGTTTCAAAGAGCGCTTCGTTACTTACGCCGAAGGACAGACGAATGCATTGCCATGAATGGACGTCACATTGAGCACCTCCTATGAACAAGCGTTCAGATCTCAGAAAGTATGTGTTGTAGGACCCATGTTGATTAGACTTTTTTTTCTTGTTTTGATGCATACTAGCACCTCCTAAAATATTGGACACTTTTTTTTAACACTCTGTATTTATGCGGCTAAGTGTTCACAGATCTATAAGAAGTAAATGAACATGAAGTAAACGATAAGTGGTCCTTATGAAAATATCTAGACACGCCCATGATGGAACAGAGTATGAGTTAACGGCGAATTGGTATCAGTCCTGCAAGCGACAGTTAGAACACTGTATCTATCTCCTTTTTATTAAAGGTGCAGGCAGAGTTTTAAACATTCTGACACATCTAAATGTCTTTCAGAAGCATGAACTTGATGATGATGATGATGATGATGATGATGATGATGATGATGATGATGATGATGATGATGATGAATTTCAAGGTAATCATTACAGAAATCTAATCTTATTTTTAGTATTTTAGATGCAAGAAATCGATAAAAAGTTTTGAAATCTTTTTCGGAGAAACGAATTGCAGTTACTTTTTTAATTTATCTAATTATAAAAACTTTGAATTAGTATCAGAACAAATTAGGTCTTTACTTCGTTTTATATCGCATTGCATTTTTTTATTCATTTCCTTCGTGATCCCAGTTCCGTCCCCAGCTCAGCTTCGTTGCTGTGATACTGTTGCTAAAGGCGATGGACCGTGTGGGTAGTGGGCAGTGTTTTTCCTCTCTCTTTTTGTTTCACAGTTTTCTTCCTTCCTTTGTACTTTGGACTGTAAGTGCAGCCTTTTGTCTGGCATTGAAGTGGTTTCAGTTTATTGAGTTTAGTGTGTCTGTTAAAACAATGGACCTCAAAGTTTCCCTTCCTTGATGGTGTGTTCCGTCTCCCCCGAGACCAGAGACCTTGTTGCAGTCTCGCGCTCTCTCGTTTCTTCAACTCTTCCCATTTTTTGATGAAATTTTAATACAATGAGATCCTTTGTTTAGTCTTTGGGGTATATACTCGTATATCTTGGTATTACGATTGTCGTAAATTCCGATAACGCGGCCGTTTAAGCGAAGAAGATCGTGAGTCTCTTCTTTCCTTTCATAGTATTAAGTAAAACCATTATAGTTCTGGTTATTTTAGTTTTACCTAAGTTTTAACAAGTGGAATAGATTTCTGAGAAAGCATTTCAGAAAAGATATTTACAGATAAACAAGGGAACCTCGGTTTCTAAGTTATTGTTTAATAACATTAAGGCCTATATTACACTGTCAAATTTATGTGTCACAGAAGTTTGATAAAATATATATTCATACAGCACATAGGAGAGACATACATACTAAACAAAGACAACAACAAACACGCAGACAACATCATATATTGACACAGATACGTATACGACATACTAATGCTATACAAAGGAAACAAAAGACAGATCCAAAACGTGCATCAACACATAAAAAAAATACACCCAAAGCTACACTACACATTATAAATTGAAAACAACGAATCCATAATTTTTCTAGACATCACAACAACTAAAATCGACAACAAACATGAATTCAACTTCTACAGAAAATCAACAACAATACACATACCCAACACATCCAATCACCAAACACAACACAAACAAGCTGCATTCCGAACAATGGTACAGAGACTACTCAACATACCAATGAACCAACATGATTACAAAGAAAATCTTACATACGAGAGTAAGATTTTACGGGGGATGCGATATAGTTTTAGGTTTGGCATATGAATATGAATAAAATGGCTTAACATTAAACTGAAAACCATTCCCTCTGCTATCCAATGTGTTCACATCAACGAACTATGTCTTTAAATATTCAAACGTAACAGGTTTGTCAACATCTAATCACTGACCAACTAAACAAATATGGCTAATATAGCAACTTTGTCTCCGACTTAAATTGTGCATCGGCTTTATAAAAAGACTGTTGTATAATTCAATAACAATATCAGTGTAATAAAACTGACAAATCCTCTGTAAATGATGGATATTCATAATATATTTTTAAAATTGTTAGATTAGCAACACTTATAACCAATTTCTTCCCATAATTCCCACCGGAACACAGCTAGCACACTCCGACCCAATGCGGCAAACTAAGGAACTTCTATAAGGTTGAAACTTCCATCAAAGGGTTAAACCTCCTCGCTTACCCTTACAGTGACTGATTGGTCAGACTTTCGGCCTGTTACGTAGGCGGCCTGGATTCGAGTCCCGGTCAGGTCTGGGATTTTTCATTGACTATTACACTTTTACTACACCATTCTACTTTTGACCAGTAAAACGGTACGAAATGACGTCTTTCAAGTAAGCATGGTTGCTTATCGCGCAATTTTATCGTTTCCCTAGCATTTGTTTAATTTTATCGCTTCCCTAGAATTTTTTTGTTTTTATCACTATCCTAGCATTTGTTTCTTTGTTTTCCAACATATCAAACTGCACTGGTCTGGACGTCAGAAAACAGAAAATTACAAACCACTCCAGTCGATGCACAGCAGTTTCAAATATGACTCGCATTGGCATTCAAGAACAAGAATTAATAAATTAATAAAGATCACTGGTCATAGCAATGCATCTTCCCTGAAAACCTATTACAAATAAATGAAGAGCGCCATTCGGAAATCCTGAATAAGTTGAGGAATACACCATTTACATCAACGAGTTCCACTTCTTTTACGCTCACGTCCAATATGACATCAACTGAATCACCAACCACTAAAACATTCATATTTGAAAATTGTACTTTCAATAATTGTTCCTTTTAAAATTATTCATGTTTATTTTTTATTTCATCATCCCTAATTAAAACTTGTCTAACACTTGTTTATATTATTTAGGTTATGTTATAGTGTCTGCTGTGATATTATGGATAGTCACGTATCAGAGATTGTTTAATATTGAAAATCATCTATCAAGTGAGGTTGATTACTGGGATCCGGATAATTGAAGTGGAATGCAACTGTTTTAATAAAAATGAAACTGAATCAACACAGCCTTCTTGACTAGTAACCGTCCACAGTTCAATGAAGATTCTATAGTTGGCACAACTGATAACAAGAAAACAGCCATAAGCTTGAAACGATGGAACGAAAAATGTGCACTATTATGGCCCTTAAATTACCCATAGTTCATCTCTTTTTGCGGTGTGTTTATCAGGTATTTTGTTCTTATTATTACGATTACATATTGTTTGGTGTTGTTGTGAATATTTCAAAAGTGTAGTCAAGTTAATCTGGTGTTATTTTTTTATAAATAAGCTAATTCTGCTCGGCTCAACTATAGAATATGTCCGTTGATATGTCCCCTTATGCTGTAAAATGTGAAGGAGTGGCAACATCTTTCTTGATAAGAGAAAGAATGTGGAAATGAAGTGTTCAGTCCATGTCACAACCATAACACTTTTAATAAATATACAGTGAAATATACATTAATATAATAATCTGCCACTAGTCCTGTTACCTCCAGATCCATTCTAATCCGTTTACGTATGACCCAAACTAACAGTAGCAATTTAATATTCGGCAATTGGCGGTATTTCGCGGTGAATTATGGGGCGTAAAAGGTGTAGTTCGACGTCATACCCGTCGCACCGATTTCAAGCTTTGGAGTACTCCCTCGTTTCTTTTTATCCTCTCAGAAAACAGCCAATCATCTGAGTCCGTGGATTCTGCTTATCATAACACACTACTGCCATCTGCCGGAATATTTGTAATGTAGAGATGAGATGGTACATAATACATTTCAAGACAGTTCATTATTTTCGTAAATCAGTTAATATTTTATCATATTAGAGTATTTCGTTACTTCTAATCTTTATATAATTTCTTCTAATCGTGTAATAGTCAATTAAATCCCACTCGAGTTTTGATTTTCTCTAGATAAATCAATACCTCTAGTGAGATTATTGTTGGAAAAATCCATAGTGACACTTGTGGCTGGACAAGGTCGCAGTTGGGATTTTCTCGGGGTTCTCCCGTTTCCCCATATTAGGCATCTACATTATTCCGTCATCATTTCTCCATTTCGTCATCATTCCATAACATTTCTCGATCGCCGGGTGATGACGCACGGAGGGAACTGACCTAGGTTCGAGGGAGGCTTGCCTGCTCGAAACGCGGGTACGCATGGAGCCTTAGCATTGTCAACTGGTGTGGGTTTGGGAATACGTTTAGCTTGAGGGTTAGCGCAATAGATCCTAACATGTCCACAGTGCCATAGTGCCCCCCTCTCGTAAATTTCGTTCCATTTCAAACCGCCCCGCTTGGTATCCAGCCCATGATCTCGCTACGTTAATACTGCGAGCCTTTACCGTTGCGTGCACAGTAACTATGTCCCGTCGCTGTTATTTCCGGCGTGGCTCCGCCTCTTTGCTTACGTCCTAGTAAGAGTAGGTTCTATAAAGAGTAGGTACATATAATCGTTCACCATTTTAGTTCTTTCATTGCCAGTTGCGCTGTTCTGCAGTTGGTTCCCAAACAAAACATCAACAACGTGAGTTGGTTCCCCATGTTCAAATATCAACAACGTGAGTTGGTTCCCCATGTTCAAATATCATCAACGTGAGTTGGTTCCCCATGTTCATATATCCCCATGTTTTACAGTGCATGGTGTGACAGATAATCATTACGTACCTTTGGTGTTCTTCTTGCTACAAGATCAACATGAGACGTCATATGCTTACGCCTTCAATTCAATTAAACAATATGTAAATCCAGTTGTTGTTTATGCCGACTTCGAAAAAGCAATCCAAAATGGAATTTCAAACGTATTCCCTAATGCCAAACTGAAAGGTTGTAGGTTCCATCTTGCACAATCTTGGTGGAGGAAAATTCAATCCTTAGGTTTGAGTGCGGAATTTAAAAGTAAGGAATCTGAAATTGGTCAGCTTGTAAAAACTATATTCGGACTGCCTTTATTGGCTCCTCAAGAAGTTGAAGATTGTTTTGTTAATAACTTAATGGCTGTCAAACCTATAGAAGATCGATTGGACCATTCTTTGATTACCTCCTCCATACTTATATTACACCAAGAAGTGAGCATCCACCTTCAATATGGGCCGAGTTTACTTCTTCTTAGAGCGAACAACCAACCGTTGTGAATCTTTTCACAGTAAACTTAATGCGCACTTTTGTGCTTCACACCCAAATATATTTGCACTTGCAGATGCTCTGAAGGAGGTTCAGTGCGATACTTACATTAAGCTTAGGAGTAAAGTAAATGTAGGCCTAAGATAATGCAACAAAAGAAAAGAAAGATTGGATGGAAAAGCTTTCTGATGGCAGTGTAAGTAGATATGCATTCCTGCGACACACTTGTTTCAAATTTTTACCAGTACAGAAATAAAATTGTGAAGTTATTCGACGCAGCGTGTCCGCCAAGCACAAAACATTTTTAACCTACCTACTACTGTAGACAGTAGTTGACAGTCATAAGTCTGTATAAAATGGGAAGGGAAATGTTTTCTGTCTTGATCTAGCGCGGGAACCAATTGCAGTACAGAGGAGAAATCAACCTGGAACCAACTCGAATATAGCTCTGGGACGAACTGGGAACTAATTCACAGATTTGGGAACCAATTCCAGTAGAGCCAATTGCGGTTAGCAGACGACGCTATTTTCCGCACCGTTAAACATTATCACGTCGTAGCACCTATGATAATCGCATTGTAAATTTTAGGTTTGATAGATAAATATCTAAGGAAAGCATAGAAAAAATTCGAAATCAAAATGTTTTTTGGGAAGGAGAAAAAATTACTAACTTCGAAGTGTCATGTTCAAAATAGACATTGACACCTTCAAAAAGTTATTCTATTTTTAACTTTAGATGGGAGTTAAAACAAGAGAAATGTTTAGAAAGAATTACTTTTAAAAGTGATTCCTATTCGAAATCTGTACCGTACTAATTTCCCAGTTACTGGGAATAACATTATGCGCGGACCTCAGTTTGCAGAGTAACAACTTAGGTCTGTTAGAACTGTGGATTCTCATAGAAAGGCCGGCCCTTCGGCGGTCACCCCAGGCCCCACGCTTTGTGGGACTCGCTGCCGGAAAAAAAATTCAATCTGTTGATTATGTTCTTGTTATAATGTTTAATGTGAGAAACTTAAAAATAAATAGCTAAGTGAATGTCGAGATAGATTTTGTATACCTAACGAAATCAATTGTTGACTATAATGTTTAATGTATGTGGATCAAATGCTGCACTGTTTGTTGAAGGTTTAATTACCAGAGTATCCAGCTGCATGGCTCTAAGTCGATTGTTACCCTTGATTCTATTATTATTATTATTATTATTATTATTATTATTATTGTTATTATTATTAATATTATTATTATTATTTTAAACAAATACACCTAAAAGAGCGCGGAATTAAAATTTGTACTGTTGTAAATTCTTGTCTGCTTGCTGCAAACGGCAAGGAAAGAACGAAAATGGCGGACGATTATAACCAGTATCTATAGAGCCTTAGGAAGTCCATGACGAAATCAACAGCGAATGACAACACGCACATGTTTAAATGTAGCCGACTTGCAACGTGATTGGCTGCCGGAAATAAGAGCGAGGGGACTATAGTTCGATTTATTTTACTTTTGCAGTTATGAGCGACTATATTCCACATCTTGGTACATATCACAGTGTAGTATATACAGTCACGAAGCTCAATACGTAGTAAATATGCATCCTTAGATAGTTACTAACCACTAGGATCGCTACTATCGCCTCATTACAGACAATGCGAAATAGTACTTGCACATTCTATTGTTCCTAGTACCCTCATAAACTCAAGCTTCGTGACTGTATATACTAGACTGTGGTACACATCACATTGTAAATGTTGAAAATTAACAAAACTGCAGGCATCAGTGAAGACGAATGCGTTTTGAGAACAGCATGATCATCCACACCAATTACTATACATGTCGAATGTGGAGAATTGCTTTCATATAAACTTGAAAAGCCGTGATGAACAGTTTCTACACAATAGGATTTGTAGGCGTACTTCCTACACTTACAAACACACTCATTTTTTAAGAATCCACACGTTACAACATTAAGGAGATTCTTTTGTCGAAGAAGCACATGAAATCCCATTATATGTTGGTGATTTCTTTACCCGTATCGTGTTTTCATAGCACTGAATGGAGAGTTTTTTGAATACAGAATCTCTTGACGCTATTACTTCTCTTTTCATAATATTTTAGAGAATGATACTGGTGTTCTATATGCGGGAGGAAGGAGACATTCCAGGGGAATGTATTAAAAATACTGAAGGGATGTTACAGCCCTTTCTTTCCCTGCCCCAAAATCCCCTCCAGGCTCTTTTTGTGTTCCTCTTTGCTTCAATACGTTTAAAGTGGTTTCTCCTTTTTTTTACGTCCTTGTTTACGAAAGCTTGAAGTGGTTACAGGAGAGACTTCTGCAAACATGCCAATTCCTCTCTCCCTGTCATTCTTTTCCTCATCTCACGCTCCAGGAAGAATGTGGAAGACAAATGAAGGTGACAAGAGGTGGAATGTCGAGTAATCTGTAACTATGACGGCGGCGACGTAGTCCCTCGTTGTTTGCACTTGGTTTATTAATGCGATCCCGGGATATTATTAGTCTGAACGGAAGGACCCGTGTTTGTGAAAGTGTGGTCGCCGTGTTTGAAGATGTTCCAGTGTCGGGGTCGAAGGGTCGTCTTCAAAGTGAAGAGGAGATTGGTTTATAGCTGCAGGCGGAGGCGTTGGAGGTTGGTATGCCTGTGTGCGATCACCGCCTGTGCTGTAAGATAAATAATATATGGACTTTATACGAGGAAATTCCCCAAGTAGTAATATTGAAATTTGCGTAGGGTGTACATAAAAGTGTTCTTTTACTTGAATTCTTATCTGGAGTGGGTTATAAACATGTGCGGTAACCTTTAAACAAGTTGCTTAGTATACAAGGTTAGGATGCATGAATGTATTATTTTTAACAGTTTGGTAAAGTGGAAATAGGACAACAAATAAAACTTCTGTAAGTGTCTATATTTCATTCTATACGAAGAGGAAATCGAATGTTAAACAGCCAAAGCTGAATATATCTTGTGATTTGATGAATGTTACTGTGAATGACACAAAACAGAACAAAAGGCAATCAGACGAAACAAAACTTGTTCCTTTTCGAAAAGTTTCCATGCTCTTCATTAATTAATTAATTAATTAATTAATTAATTCATTCATTCATTCATTCATTCATTCATGCATTGACTTTCTCATTCATTCGTTCATTTCCTCATTCATTCATTCATTCATTTATCCATTCATTCATTCATTCATTCGTTCCTTCATTCATTTGGCTATTTCAATACCACGTCATCAGACATCTCTGTATTCAAGTTCTTTCTCAATAACCATGGCCCACTCCTGGAATTCGCTGCCGCTGGAAATCAGGGGTAGTCTTAGTCCTCAGTTGTTTAAAATTAGATTGTTTAGAAATATTTTAAATACACAGAATTAGGTTTATTATTATTATTATTATTATTATTATTATTATTATTATTATTATTATTATATAGTCATTACTTTATTTTTCCATTAACATTAATATCTAGGTAATTGTCAATGTTTCGATGTAACCCATACTGATTATACTATTGTTCTATTCCTTTAGTTGTGTGATTATATTCATATGTATTAATTATTTTTTTTTAAGTTATCATACTTGTATACCGGAATGTATTTTACTGTTTGTGATCATATTCAATCTCTATTTTTTTTTAATTTTTTATTATTATTTCTAAGTTAATACTTGTATACCGGTAGCTATGTATTTTTCTGTATGTGCTTTGATCCTGGTTGAGTGAAAGAGAAGACCTGATGGCCTTACTCTGCCAGGAAAAATAAAACTATTATTATTATTATTATTATTATTATTATTATTATTATTATTATTATTATTATTAGCCTATTATTATTAGTCATTCATTCAGTCATTACTTTATAAATACAGCGATTTGTTCATTCACATGGTTATTAATTTATTCATTCATTCATTCATTCATTCGATCGTTTGTGCATTCGTTCGATAATTTTTCATTCATTCATTCATCCATCCATCCATCCATCCATCCATCCATCCATAGTTTTCATGCAGTCATTACTTGTTTAATGCAGCGATTTGTTCAATCGTTCATTCAAACGAACATTAATTTATCGATTTATTAATTCATTGCCATGATATTCAATAGTAATTCTCTCTGTTAAACATTTCTTCATTCATTCTAGTTTTATGAATAGGATGTGGTCAGGTACAAATATCTTGAAGAAAATCTCTTGATCTTCTATGATTTGTTATTGTATTGCAAACAAATGAATTTACGTAACAGTACAGTTGATCATACTGAACGACAATTTGTTACCGGTACTTCATAAATAAAAATACATAGGCCTATGACTGACCGATGAGAACGGAGACTAGAAATTGTAAGCTAATGTTCGCCTCCTACTCTCAGTTCTTGGTCAGTAAACTAGATTTAGCCATTTGTAACGATTCCAAAGACTCGGACACCTCTTTCTTCCTTCCGGAAGACGAAGGAACAGTGAACCTTTGGAACGTCGATTTCTGCTATTTCGCCATCAATGGAAAATAATAATTTTAACTCTTTCTGAATTACTGTATACAGAATTCCTACGTATGAAATGAATGTAATACTTGTTCAGTGGATGTATTTTCTAAAATAATATCATGTTACGTAACTGAAAAAAAAAACTTTTATTTCAGGGCTTTAGAACAAAAATTGAATAAAATGGCCGATAATGAAGTGCTTAATTTCATTTCGACGCATTTTTTCAGGAGTGCCGGAGTCACAGCTGAAATGGACTCTACGGGGTCCGTGGCTGCTGTGGAGGCAGCACTGGACCGGCTCAATAAGCAGCGCGAAGAGCTGGAGGAGCTGTGGGCGACTCGGAAGCTGAAGCTGGACCTCTGTCTGAGGCTTCGGCTGTTCGAGAGGGATGCTCTGGAGGTGTCGTCACAACTGGAGCTGTGGTCCGAAGAGCTGCAGCATACGGAGCTGAGCAGAGACATCCAGAAAGCTGAGCAGCTGCTTCGACTGCACAACGAGAGCGTCTCCCACATGCAGAACACCACGTTCCAGGTGCTGCAGCAGGGCCAAGAACTCGCTCAGGTTGGTATTCGATAGAGGATGGCTTTAGCAGACACTAGGATTTAATGCTTTCGCCTCATTACGACTGAACGAACGAAACTTAATGACATCTGTACCGTCATTTTGTTACGTAGTCTTAGTGCTGCTTATGATTAGGTTTTCTCCGGAGCAGTTGTTTGCGCGCTTTCAATCGGAGACCTCCGGTTACCTCGGATTGATGCCGCGCAGGTTGTATATGTGCTGTGGCGCAGACATACACTTTCCGCTGAGCATTCCTTTAATCGGATCAGGTAGAGATTCGAGTCCGCTGACGTCCGCGTATCTTTTAAAATAAGTTGTATTCTCTCTTTTATATTAATCCCTCTCTCTTTCTTCGGCTCTTTTTTTTCTTGTTTTGCTTGAAGTGCTACGTTAGCTGACAGATGTTTTTCTAGTTTAAAAATTCATAGTAAGTTATATGTGGAAAGGCGTATTAGTTTTATATCATTGATCAAATTAATAACATTCAATCTAACTGCAAAACTAACGCAGAAGTAAACCTTTTCAGTAGCTAATGTAAACATGTATACTGTAGTTCTCTTAGAAACTCTCTTTTAATCGCAAACAGTGTTTGTCAATTATTATTCTAATCGGTTTAGTTTAACGTAAAATATATTAAGGGAGTTTCGAAATGGAACAAAAGAAACGTGGGCTATCAATGGTTTAAAATTTACTGTCCAACATAATTTATTCAGATTCTTCACCGGACAGGATTGTGATTATTGTGTTAAAGGGTGTCAGTATTTGAACTGCCTCTTCTAAAACGCGCCACTCTTTCTCTGTAATAAAAATATAAGCGGATATCAACTTAAGAATAATTGTAATTATATTATTACCACATGTTTCTTTAGTTTCATTCAGAAACTCAATATTTTAATCCAACAGTAAAATATAACTCATGTTGTCTAAACAGCAAAATATAACTCAAGTCGTCTTTTAAATATTTCATATGTTTTTTTTATTGCCTCGAAAGTTACGTTTTAGAGAAATTTCAAGACTTTTTCCTATACTGTAGGCCTGTGGGAAATCGTATCAAATGTTTTGCGTAATTGTTTTCATCAAGTTTCGCTTCAAATGGTCTAACACATTCGAAGTTCCAACACCCTTAGAGTAAATTCGCCCGCAAAGTTTACAATGTGCGACTTTATTATTACATTCAACTAAATTAAAGAATTTCCATGCGACAGATATCCGATTTGGTGCCATTTTATTCCACTCACAACTACAGTCAGTCCGTACGCGCCGGTCGTCCTTGAGCTAACTGTCGCTTCGCTCCGAACCATCGTATCCCTCCGTATGTTCCCTGTTCCACCTACGATAGTACCGGAGATCACCGGTAGAGAGCTTTATTCATAATCTCCGATTCCTCCGCGGTAGTAGTCACTCCGATGAGCAGCACTGCGTAGTCTGCTGTTACTGAACTGGAAACATTTTCAGCTACAGATACAGTAGAGCAGTCTTGCGATGGCAACGAGTACTTGAGAGCGAGAGCTCTTTTCTGCCCGCTGCGCGCGCGCGGAACTCTTTTACTTGTAAAGATTGCTAAAGGATGTACAGATCTTAGAACACAGCGCATCATGACGGAACGGAAACGCTTAAAGCTTTCAAGGAAGAGTGGAAGATACAATATTTATGCTTCGAACATGGTGATGAAGTCCAGTGTTTGTTGTGTAAAAAATATATCATTTGCAAAAAAGCAACATAAAACGGCATTATGAGACGCAACATGAAATATATAGGCATTATTCAGGAGAAGAGAGAAATAAATTGCTTTCGGAATTGACATCGAAGGTAAATTAATTTACATTTGGGTCAGTAGACTGTATCTAGATTCCTTTTATTTCTTTAGTTTAAATGTAGTGTTGATGTTTTATTTGTTACTTGTTTCTGGATATTTACTTTTATTAGACTACGTGTTTCTTTAATTTAGAAATAATATTTTATATTATACTATTACTAAGCTCAAAAAGTTAATTCACTTTTATTCCAATAACTGTTTTCAGGATTTTGAGCAAATATGAACTAAACATTTTGAAAACTTTGATGCAAGGAGCTTTTTTAGTAACGTCAATATAAAAATATACTTAAAATATAATTTCAAAACTATTAGACCTAATTGCACCAAATTTTGTACAGATATTATTATAGACCTGTTTATATAGTTTAAATTTCACAAATTTTGGCCGAAAAATGTGGAATTTTAAAAATCATACATATCCCCTTAAATGATTGACCCCAAAAATTACGATGGCTCTCAATATCTTAATTTAATCAATTTGTTTTTTCGTATTACGTGCATCTCACAAATCGCTCTAAGAAAACTCATTACATAATCACGACTGGAGAGTAAAGACTACATTTTACAATCACACAGTCAATATACTCTATTTCAATCAATACTGTCATTATTATTTTTCAACAAATACTCAAAAGTACTTAGAGATCATACACTTCGAGCAGGTAGACCCTATTAGTTTCTCCTAACCAATGAAGTGAAATATTTACATAATAAATATTTGCTGTTAACAAGAAAATGGTTCACATACAATTCACTTTTCCTATTTTTCTTTTTGTTCCTAAAAAATCCCTTCCCTTTGCAATTTGTTTATATATGTACATGTATATTAAATAACTGAATAATTAGCTCTATTACATAGCCAGAAATTTAGTAACGCAAGTTATTGCAATAATTGCTGCCTTTATTCACTGCATGTGCATGTACATCCCTGACGTCTACGTTACGACGCTATGTAGCGGATGCGCTATGCGCTCGTGATCAAGGTCGAGCTCTTCTACCATGATTGGGAGCTAATATCGTCTCATCCCTGCAGTAGAGCGTCTCGTTTAGGCACAGTGAAAACTTAAAGTGCAGATGTGTGTGTGTGGGGGGGGGGGGGTTGGGGAGGACGAGCCATTCGATAAACACGAGGGATGCACAAGGTTGTAGTTACAACATTTATGGTGGAACATTGATTGAAATTGAAGAGTCCACTGGAAGAATGATGGATGTCACTTTCTTGTCGAAAATGAACCAAGACTGTCAGTGCATAGCTTAAGACATATAGAATGTACATAGAGAGTTACATGGCATTAACACTGATACGCATTGTCCAGTAATGATCGGAAAATCACAGTTAAGCTTTGAGCGCTAAGCATTTCAAACTTGCAATTGCTTCTCCTGCAAAATGTATTCCAAATGACAGCCATCATTCTTGCAGTGGACTCTTCAATTATAGTTTCCAAAAACACACAAAACAAAAGAACACAAATTGCGTAACGTTATCATATAGCCTACACATTTAACAGACAAGCAATTGTAATGTTGAAATAATTCAGTGTTATAACAAATCAAATTTTGCTACTTATATAATGTTGCTTTCAAGTAGCATTTTTTACGGTCATGAATTAGTATTGAGCGTATTCCGAATCTCAGCGCTGAGCAATCTGATGGCATCACGGTGTTCCGAATTTCACCGATGGAGTCACTGATGCTCCACCTGTGCCATCAGCTTGCAGAGGTGGTGGCAGTCTCCATCAGCCGCCATCAGTGAATCTGATTGGTTCTTGTATAGGGCGGGAATTAGCAGACGAATGACATCGTGCACTGTTGTGTCATGGCGGTGTGTTCTGCTGTATTGTTTGTAATGAGCACAACGTAAAAACAATATGTTTATGGCTTATGAGCGAACATGTCAACGGACCAGTTATTACTAGCAGTCCAAGAAATAAATTGTTTATGCTCTCTTTTCTTTGAACGAGATGGCAGTACGGAAATTTCGCAAAATTTTGCTAGCGTAGCACAGGCAACAACTTATACAGTCGCCATGACAGCCATCGATCCTTCCAACAGTTTTGTTCCTATTTCGCTGCAGCGTGACGTCATTGTTGTCCACCGATCCAGTGAGATTCGGAATACGCCTGTCCGGTATTATTATAGTAAGGTATTTGCTATGACATTAGTATAAAATTTCACAATATTTCAAGAAATTAGCTTTCGAACTTTTACACATCATATGCAAAGAATAATTTTGCCAAACTTAACATAAATCTTTGGTAAATAAAATATTTCAGTGTAAGGTTCGGAAATCTATCATTGAGTATTAACTGACAGAATAATATTTGCTAATTGTTCCAGGCATTTGAGACATCCGGAATGTCTCTGATGGCAGATAGCCAATATTCTGCACAAACACGAGTCCAAGTTCTGCTGGAATTCCTACATGAAAGAGAAATGGATCTTGAGGACTTGGCGGAAATGAAGCGTGTGAAACTAGAACAGTGTGTCCAACTGTGTCAATTTCAAAATGACGCAAACCAGGTGAGTATCGCGTACTGTTGACTCTGACATATATAAATTATAACTTAAATGTCATAAAAGTAATGATAATACCGTATAAATGAACGTTTTAAAAGGAACGGTTTTAAATTATTGAATGGCCTAAATTAGAATGTAAATTTTCTTTACTCCGTTTTGAAACTAAATTTGTTTTCTAATCTGTAAAGTAACGTTTTAATTTGTAATAAGTTAAACACATGAATATGCATATTATTTTGAACGTAGAGTATAAATACAGTATGTTTAAATATTTGGTATTTACTTTACATTCTACAGTAGTATAAAAAGAGTACATTGTTAGGAGCTAAGTCTAGCATCTGACGAGATAAAAACTGTAACATCTAAAGTTCATTTGTGAAATAAAGTTTTACGTAATTTATTACCGTATTTAGAATCTTAATTTGTGAAATTTTTAGTGAATGATAATTTTTGTAATATTTTCGAAAGGCATCTACAAAGAGAAAATTCCTCGAAAATAATAATAGTTAATAGTCATGTGTTGACCTGTAGCATAGTCAGGGGGATCTCACTGGGTTGAAGTCCTCCCCATTTTTCAAGAAATATTTAAAAATTATATTAGATTTAAACCATGAAGAAACAATCCATCATTTGCGTTGCCAGTGCAACACTGAAAGAAAACTATTGTTTGACTGTTTCTGCCATCAGTGACCGATATTTAGAATACCAAATCTTTTATATTTCTCCTGACAGGTTGTTTTAAATTTAACTATGATTTTCAAAGAAATTATGAAGCTGTATGCCATTCGTTATCTCTTGGAACTTACTTGTGAGTGAGGGGAAAGAAAAGTTGACTGTGATGTTTCCCTCCTCGCTATACTCTCACTTATAGCTAACTAGCTCACTTATCACAAGAAGGTTCTTACTATGAGCTACGGCACACTTGGTTTCACGAAATAACGAACGACCTCTACTTATATTAATAAAAAATTGAATTACCAACAAGTAATAAGAAAATGCATTACAAAACAAAAAACATGAACCAATAAAGAACAAATTTTCTTAAAACAACAAAAATAAAGTGCGTGAACAAAGGATTATCGTGATAGGATAAATAATCTAAAATTACTTTTATTACATCTAACAGAATTAAACTATTACCTAAAATATCAAAACTTTCTGTGCACCATACACCAAAATGTATTCCAAACCAAATATTATATTAGAAGAGTAAGCTAAGTAAAGCTAATGGGTTCATACCCCATTTATAGAGGAAATCCTCTCTTCTCTAATGACCAACAATTCAACAAAAATCCTCTTATTAATAACTCTAATAAGAGGTATATTAACTTCAATTTCATCTAATTCATGGTTAGGGGCTTGAATAGGACTAGAAATTAATTTATTATCATTTATTCCTCTAATATCAACCAATAAAAATGTATAGACAATGGGAGCCTCAATAAAGTACCTCATTGAACAAGCTCTAGCATCATCAACTCTACTATTCCTAATTATTAGAAAATCAATGGTTGAAGAACTAGACACATTTTCTGATAATTATTTAACATCAATAATTATTAATACACTCTTATTGTTAAAAAGTGGTGCTGCTCCCTTCCATTGGTGATGTTGTCAACACAATTACTAGATTTATTTTGAGTCGGCGTCTGTTCATTCACTCTGAAACAATGAAGAATGAATGTTGTTTTATAACAACTTTTGGAATTTTTTGGGAAGTCTGAATTGATTTTAAATTACATAGTATTATTACTATATTTTAAATATATTGGATGTAAGTTACAGACAAATTTGCCAAGTGATGTTCCCAAAACTTGCCCCCTCCCCCATCTTAAATTCCAGGCTTCGCCATTGGTCTTGGCATTTTTATATACTGTAGGAGAAAATGAAAGTGACTAATTTGAAGGTAGCCAAAGACAACAGTGTCTGAAAGAGGATTATTGAGAAAGCTAAAACTTTCAGTTTTCAAGTTGTGGTGCCTTAGGGCAGTGGTTCCCAACAGTTTTTGACTGACGACACACTTTACTGAACGCCTACGATATCGCGACACACTTACTTGATTTTAATAATAATAATAACAATAATAATAATAATAATAATAATAATGACCGTACTTTTCTTCTGGAGAAAAAGGCGAATATTTTATAGCGGACAGGGAGATGATTACTGTTTACTGCACCGGAATTTTGTCGTAACCTCGTTTTCGTCCAACTAAGACTTTCAAGATCTAAGCTGAATTCAAAGAAAAATTATATTAACATAGTTATTCACACATATTTTGGTTCCAGGATGAAAATGCAACAAAAACGTGCCAGAACGCCATTGCAGCACATTCCATCAGAAAAAAAGCACTGATAACTTCTATCTAGTATCGGACATCCAGTGCCGTAAAGTGGGTTGACTTTGAACGCTGAGGTGACTTTGAACAGTAATTTAGCGCCTTTCTAAATTAAATGCTATGCCCAATTGCGAAAAAACTGAACTAGTTTATTGACAACTTAAACAGTTTTATCGCAATTGGGTACAGCATTTAATTTAGAAAGGCGCTAAATTACTGTTCAAAGTCACCTCAGCGTTCAAAGTCACCCCTCTTTACGGTGTTGTAGATAGGCAATCGAAAATTCTAAAAGAACAAGCAGAAACTTGAGTGGCATTGGGAAAAAAAACAAAGGTATATGTGTCAAAATTTCCAACCTGTCTGTGCTGGATGTTTGATAAAAATTTGTATTATCGTTTTTGAAAACTCGCCTGTTTAAATTAATGTGAAGTCTGCGCTTGGTGGGTTGCACAGAGTTTCTCTATACGAGGCCTTATGGTTGAAAAACTGAATTGAGCATTGTTGCAGGTGTTCACGTTTCATTGGTACAGTCTGTCTCAAAATAAAATGTACCATATCAAAAACTTCGTTGCAAATAAAAAATGCGTTGTAAAGAGACTTTCTGTATGGCATAAAATTTATTTTTCAATTCCAAAATTTCGCGACACGCTGCATGCAGCTGCGCGACACACCTGTTGGGAATCCCTGCCTTAGGATGTTGAGGATAAAATGTAGTTGTTTTCTAATGATGTGTGAGATTTTTGATTTGAATCATTCCTCGAGGAGAAAATGACCTTTCATTGATTATATTTATCAGCATACGTAGATACATTATGGATTTAATATAAACGAGTTTCACATATTATGTACTTTCCAGGTTGTCAGTTGGATACGTAATGGGGAAGCAATGTTGATGGCCAGTTTTGCAATCCCGAGCTGTCTACAGGACGCAGAACAACTTAAAAAAGAACACGAGCAGTTCCAGGTTGCAATTGAGGTAATGCTCAGCTTACAGCTTACTCTTATGTCTAATCATTTGACGCAAAATGTCAGTGCCCAAAAATCTGCTTATGATAGGGTGACCAGATTTTCAAAATACAAAAGCGGAACACTTTTTAAAGTTGACATGAGTGAATATTTTATCTAAACATTCATTACAACTTGTGTTTATATAATGTTAGTGAGCGATAAGGTCCAGTTTAATTTATTTTAAAGTAATAAATACTACACTGTTTACAATAAGTACCGATAGGCTGTAATAATTATGCAAGTACATAATAAAGTTGCATGGATACTTAGCTTAAGTCATTGTGTTTATATTACTAGTCAGGATTAATTGGTTAACATATCTGTTTAAAAATACTTCAAATTATATCCATATCATGTATTCTGAACTTATTTCATAACAAAATATTTTGCCTCATATTAACTTTTAACTGTTTTAACATTCTCCATGAAGATCAGCTGTACCTACAT
The DNA here is from genome assembly GCF_040183065.1 of Periplaneta americana. Taxonomy (NCBI): domain Eukaryota; kingdom Metazoa; phylum Arthropoda; class Insecta; order Blattodea; family Blattidae; genus Periplaneta; species Periplaneta americana. Next base: position 54,106,312 of record NC_091122.1, read on the forward strand.
TCAGCCCTAGATCATATATACCCAGACAGGTCGGCCTTATAGGCTTTGAGTTAACAACTTTTTTCAGGTTTACTACGCTGACATCCAGTTATTACATAAGGAGTCACGTCATAATTCCCATTGAATTGCATTAGCGACTGTACTACCATCTCGTGTTCGTTTATGGCGGATGGGTGGCGGTCCTGGCGGTTGTTCTCTTCAAAGTGCTGCCAATTTTAACATAGCGATGAGTTATCTGTTACATATATGATCTAGGATTCAGCATAATATTTCTTTGATGAGTGAATTAGCTCTAGAAGTGTTAGCCTTTTCTTCAGGAAAATGTAGAAGTCAATGCAAAACACATTGTTTGATTAACATGCCCTTTATTGAATTCATTACAGTGACATCTGATGAAAACAGTATAGAATTAATCAATGTTTTACGCGATTATTAAACATAATGAAAGAAAAATAATTATTTTAACAATAATTTAGGGAAACGGGACGCAATTTAAAAAATGGGACATTTGGCATTCCGAGCATACTTTTCTCGGGACGGGACAAGAGGACCAAAGCATTTGATACAATGCAAATACCCTATTCAAAAATAACCGGGTTTACTTTAGTTATCATTGTTAACTAATTTAGTTGTCTAAATTAGTTTAATTTTAGCTTAGTTTGCTTTTATTTTAGGTTAGTAATTCGTTTGTTTCCTTATGTTCCAATATTTGTTTTCATATCTTCACTACTTAACAAATGCTGGTGCGTTTTGTATTAATTTCTATTGGCTCATTACATAATATACAATTTGAAGACATTAAAATTACTCATCCATTTATTTATTTTTTTTAAATAATTATGTTCGGTAGACCTAACGAGTTTAGATATTACACTAGCTGTCTTGAAATAATGAAGTATTGAATTTGAACTATGTGAAGTTTTCTCTAAAGTTGAAAATCTTGCGTTTTAATTAATTAAATTTTTAAGTTTCACTCTTAGTGATGTGTAAGCATTTTCGTTTGGAGTTGTTTCATCTTTTTTTTTTCACGTTTTTTTTATGCAACCTTATTTTCATACACTCTATAATATACTCGTACAAATTACAGAACAGTCTTCTTTCTTAAATTTTGTAATTGCTTACTCATAATGTGTTTATGTTATTTTCCACTATTTGATCACAGAAAACACACACGTCTGCAGTTCAGGTGAAGCACAGGGCTGATGCACTGATCAGTGCGAATCATTACGATCCCCAAAGTGTTCGTGAAATAGCCGAGGAGGTGACAAAGAGATGGCAACAACTTGTTACCTGTGCAGAGGAGAGACACAAACTAGTTACTGCCAGCATAAATTTCTACAAAACGGCGGAACAGGTAAGAACCTCTCCAGTTAAAATTGATTGAACTCCGTAGAAACTTAAATTCAGTTTCCCTAATTGTAAGTCGACGGTCAGAGCGCACTAAATCGCGAACTTTCGCAATGTTTTCGTTAGTTTTTAAAATGGAAGGCTGGCCAGAAGTCATCTTCGACTCATTCATGGCGCCATCTTTGAATCTGTTGAACTAGACTATTACACTCTTATTACGTCATACTACTTTTGATCAATAAAACGGTACGAAAGGACGTATTTCAACCAATCATGGCTGCTTATCGCACAATTTTATCGCGTCCCTAGCATTTGTTTCTTTGTTTGCCAACATTTGAAACTGCGCTGGTCTGGCAAATATATATATATATCAGTGGCGTATACTGGTTAAAGGGTTTGGGCTACCGCTGACCCTATTATTACACAAAATATATCTAACAATTACTTTAATTTTAATTACTATGGTAAAACTAATAATACAAAATTATTACATTATGTTATATTATAAACTTTTTCTTTTGTAATTTCCTTGGGCTACCGCTGGTAGCCCCGGTAGCCCGCAAAATACGCCCCTGATATATATAATTACAAACCACTCCAGTCGAAGCACAGCAGTTTCAAATATGACTCACATTGGCATTCAAGAACAAGAATTAATAAAAATCACTGATCATACCTATGCATCTTCTGAAATCCGATTTAAAAATAAATGAAGAGCACCATTCGGAAATCCTGAATAAGTTGAATACACCATGTAGGCCTAAATCAACGAGTTCCACTTCTGTTACGCACACGTCCAATATAACATCAATTGAACCACCAATCACATTCAAATTTGAAAATTGTACATTCAATAATTATTCCTTTTAAAATTATTAATTCGGAAATCCTGAATACATAAGTTGAATACACCATGTAGGCCTAAATCAACGAGTTCCACTTCTATTACGCACATGTCCAATATAACATCAATTGAACCACCAACCAAATTCAAATTTGAAAATTGTACATTCAATAATTATTCCTTTTAAAATTATTCATGTTTATTTTTGTCGTCGTTAATTAAAACTTTTCTAACACTTGTGTATATTAGGTTATGTTATAGCTTCTGCTATATGATATTATGGATAGTCACGTATCAGAGATTGTTTAATATTAAGATTTATTGAAAATCATCTGTCAAGTGACGTTGATTACTGGGATTCGGATAATTGAAGTGGAATGCAACTGTTTTAATAAAAATGAAACTGAATCAACAAAGCCTTCTTGACTAATAACATTGCCATCGTGTATAGATCGAGAACTTCTCGACGAGAAGGCATTGCTAGTAATCATAACTCACTACTAGCATGCATCTAGCATAATATTTGTAATGTTGAGATGGTACAATAATACATTTGAAGACAGTTGTATTTTCGTAAGTCAATTAATATTTTATTGTATTGGAGTACTTCGTTACTTCTAATCTTGATATACTTTCTTCTAATCCTGTAATAATCAATTAAATCCCACTCGAGTTTTGATTTTCTCTAGATAAATCAAAACATCTAGTGAGATTACTGTTGATAACATTTGACGGGCTTAGACATTTATCACTGAAAACTGTTTTAAGAGTTCATAAGCCTCTGAAGCTTATTTCCCGATTTTAAAACAAAATTTGACATAAACTCGTTGTTAATTTTTTTCATCCATGTGCGAAATCAATAAATCCGCTGAGAACTGAAAACACGTCATCACTCACCAGGTTGCCACTCTCTACTGAACAGAGATATCGCGGTGATCTTTTCAGGACTTTTCAAGGACAAAACAAACTTTCTCTTTCACATCCACGGGCAAATCTACCACCTCCTATTGAGCAGTGGCGGCTCCTGTCTTAAAGCTCTTCAGTCACACCTCGTAAATTAAAATAAGTATAGTACTAATCTATAGCTTCTCTACTTAGAAAATGCAGCTATGGTGGGAACTTTAACTCATTTCTTTCTCCCACACTCGCTGCGTATTCCCCTCTGTGCATTCTCCGACTTCGATCACCAATCAGAATCTGTGTCTTAACCCAAGTTGGCGGTACTAGGCCGCTATTATCATGACTCTCATTGGATTACGTTGTTTACTTCTGCTTCACCCATACACTTCTGGTCAAAATATTTGTCCTCTATTTTCCCCACATGTTCACATAATTTCCTCCATTTTTCGGGGCAATATTCATCCATGAGTTTATGATCAAACACTATTTCTCAAGTAAAGACATGGCAATACTCTGGTTACAACTTAAACATAGCACTATTACTAGTATTGATTATTTTATTTTATGTTTTACTTCATTAAGGTACGGTCACACGTCGCTACTTTTGCTGCGCAACTTTTGTACTGCAGCTGCAAAAGTTGCGTGTCGTGTTCATACGTAAGCCAAAAGTAGCGTGCTGCACTCTACTCTTTGTGCTGCGCAACCCGAGTGCTGCAAAAGTTGCAACTGGAGGTTGCGAGTCTGTTCACACACAAGGCGCTACTTTTGCAGCCGCAGTCATGCTGCAGGTTTCCATCTCCGTGTTGACTTCTCAATATACATTTTGTGGTTATGTTCGCATTATTAAGAAACTCATGCGAAAGCTTACGTATCTATTATTTGCTTTTCTGTACTAACTAATATTCAGAAATTGGCATTATTTTTACTATAAAGCTTTTAAAAACGCCTATATACTTAAATAATAACCAACAGCATATTCACGTAATCAATGTTGGCAACCCTCCTGTTTGAAACCACGATACGGAAAATTAAAAAAAAAAAAAAAAATGAATTATATCGTCAGCAAATATGCTTAGACTGTGTTGTGTATTTAATAATTGTTACAAATAATTTATTTTCATCACATCTAACATTAAAATCCAAACAATAAAAGTATCATTGGCACATTTGGGTGGCAACACTGGTCGCAACCGCAGCAAAAGTTTCAACAAAACCGATATCAAAAATGCTGCGGCTGCAACCCTGAGAGCCCTGTTCACACGTCGCTATTTTTAAGCTGCGAGCAGCAGGTTCGGCAATCGCTACTTTTCGAGTTGCACCGTTGTTCACACGTCGCAGTACGAGAGTTGCGCAGTTTTTTTGTACTGCAGCACTGCAAAAGTAGCAACGTGTGACCGTACCTTTACACTTCACTCTGGCGCAACTGTACTCCTTACTCAGCATTCGCCAGGAACAAGAATTGTGGGAGGGAAGATTAGCACATTAAAATTGCATTTACAAAGTGGTATCCCTATAGGAGTATAAGCAAGTTAAAAATCAAGTCCTGTATGATATCATCTTACTAGTCTTACCTTTGCAGAGTCAATGTAAATCACAAACTTCATCCTACCCTGTGATAATCGGTATTGATATTAACTAATTTTATTTGCAGGTTTGCTCAGTACTGGACAGCCTGGAGCGAGAATATAAGCGGGATGAAGACTGGTGTGGTGGAGGCACTCCAGCTGACAAGATGGGAGCAGTGGGGAGCAACGCCTCGTCCAGTGGGACCGACAAGGCGACTGCAGTCTCACAGCTCATCAACAAGCACCAGGAGCAGAAGGAGGCGTTCCTCAAGGCCTGCACATTGGCACGTCGCACAGCTGAAACTTTCCTCAAATACACAGGCCGGAGCCTGCAGTACTACAACTACCAGGGAGAAACAAGCACGCGTAACTCGGAAAACAGAGTCAAAAGTAAGTAATTTTACTTCTCAGAACTGCCTGGTAATTTCTTGTTACATGCAATATAGGCTAATACTTCTCTCAGGTCCCTTAATGCATCCTCATCTATCATTGAAAACTTCAACACTCCATTTTCTAACACTAAATGCTCTTCATCCGAGGAATCCATTTCGACAACTAGACTGGAAGTGGAAGTGGTTACTTGCATCCAATGTGACCACACTTCCAGAGCAAGCCTCTAGGCATGCTTGGGAACGCAGGCGCTTCCATTTTACTTGCCCAAGCGTGCATCCAATGTGACCGCAGCCTTAAATTTAATCCACAACACAATAACTTCGGGTGTACTTCCCTTGCCGGAAATCTTACGGATTTTGTTGCCCTTAAAAATTTGTTTATCTCGGATATGAATGTAGGGAACCCCAGCTGCATTGGCGAACATTGGCGCTGCACTCTTTCAACAATCATCAAAGCCAAAATAATTTAAATTGTTTTTGTTTTCTATTATTATATTTCTATTGTTACTATTCCTGTAGAATTCCATTACCTTTGTTCTATTTGTATGAATTATATGGTATGATATTATTATTTAACCATACTTGTGGCAGACTGCAAGCTGTTGTTTTTGTTGTTGTTGTCATCGTCGTTGTTGTTATTGTTGTTGTTAACGTTAACATTATCATTATCACCGTCTTCATCATTTCTATCACTTAACTCCTCATGTCTCTGAAATTCTCCTCTTCATCCTGCTCCCCCTCGTTCACCTCCTCCTCTTCCTCAACCTCCTCCTCATCATAATCATCATCAACATCATTGTCATTATCATCATATCATCAAATAGGTCTGGTCTGATTGAGCATCCATTCATTGCTTTGGTATTCATTCTTGCTGAAGGCATATGGTCTTGAGATTTGTTTTGTAAGTCTATCTTCATACATTCTAAGAACATATTCTTTCCATTTTGGTACTGCATTGTATATTTTCATTAAACTTGCAATACGCCAAAATCATTATAAGAAAATAATTTCATTAGTATTAAGTTTTCTTTCATATTGTTTTCCTGTTCTCATCTTGTAGTTAGTGTTTGTTACTTACTTACAAATGGCTTTTAAGGAACCCTCAGGTTCATTGCCGCCCTCACATAAGCCTGCCATTGGTCCCTATCCTGTGCAAGATTAATCCAGTCTCTGTCATTATAACCGACCTCCCTAAAATCCATTTTAATATTATCCTCCCGTCTACGTCTCGGCCTCCCCAAAGGTCTTTTTCCCTCTGGCCTCCCAACTAACACTCTATATGAATTTCTGGATTTACCCATACGTGCTACATGCCCTGCCCATCTCAAACATCTGGATTTAATGTTCCTAATTAAGTCAGGTGAAGAATACAATGTGTGAAGTTCTGCGTTGTGTAACTTTCTCCATTCTCCTATAACTTCATCCCTTTCAGCCCCAAATATTTTCCTAAGAACCTTATTCTCAAACACCCTTAACCTCTGTTCCTCTCTCAATGTGAGAGTCCAAGTTTCACAACCGTACAGAACTACCAGTAATATAACTGTTTTATACATTCTAACTTTCACATTTTTTGACAGCAGACTAGATGACAAAATCTTCTCAACCGAATAATAACACGCATTTCTGCGTTTTGTACTGAAAGAATCTTATAAATATGAGTATATATGATACTTTCTTTTTTACAGTTTTGTGTAATGTTCTTACAATCTTATTATCGTGATTTATCTCACATTTTGTTTGTAATAACATACATTATATTATCGGTACATCAAACCGCGTTGAAAAGCTACATTTTTTTAGGGAACTCTGTTATTAAAGAGAATCATGTATGCATCGAATATTTGTCAGGGATCACCATTACTTCCGTTACCCAGATGAGCTAATATAGCCTACATATTTAACAGATACTTTTTACTATATGGGTTCTTTGTAATTAATTTGCTCCTTTTGCATTACAACGTAATAAAACTTCTAGGTACAGACCTAGAAACAAAATTTGGGCCACCTGAATTTTACATGTTCCAGTTATAACATCTGCACATGCTCAGTGCTTACTCACTAACTTATATTTAGAATCACTACGCTTTTGGTAACTTTAATACCCTTCTGGTATTTTAAATTGAGTCATTGTGACATAAATGTGGTCCTATTTTCAGATATCCTTGAGAAACTCTTGAGCCAGGAGAACAAAGTCCTCGAACACTGGACTCAACGTAAAAAGAGGCTCGACCAATGTCAGCAGTACGTTCTGTTCGAACGTTCTGCTAAGCAAGCCATTGAGTGGATCCACGACACGGGAGAAATCTACCTCTCCACTCACACCAATGTGGGGCAGAGCAAAGAGGAGACAGAAACCTTGCTTCTGGAGCATAATGTGTTTAAGGGCACTGCCAAGGTAATACATGTTACTACTTTACCACCGTACAGTGTGTGTAACTTCCAAAACCCACAGTGATCCAATTTCTCAAAAATAACTTGAATCAAATGTGATGCTGAATTTTATGGTTTACTTAATTGTAATTTCTTATTTTATATCCTCTTGGTGTATATTCAGTGTCACATTAAATTTATGGAATATATCATATGGAAAACATAGTTTTATATTTCTTTACCAATAGGTACTGGTAATACTCTTGAAAGATAGTTGCAGAAGATAATATAATTGTATGACTTACTTCTAAGTTAAATTTGTTCAACTCCTTAAGTCAAATATTTTTTTTATATTTTATTTATTTAATCTGACAGAATTAAGGCCATAATGCCTTCTCTTCCATCCTACCAGATAGCAAATATAAATACAAAAAAGAAAATACAAACACTTATGAAAATAATACAAATTAAATTAAAGCTCTATAAAGGGTCAACAGGGTCAAAAGAACACTAGAGAGCTCTCATCGAGCTAATACAAGAAAAAAAAAGAAAGAAAAACAGAGATAGCAATACTGATAATAATAATAATAATAATAATAATAATAATAATAATAATAATAATAATAATAACAATAGTAATAATAAATACGTTACTGTACATATTAATTGTCAATTTTACAATGGCATAGTTACAATATTTATTATATTTTATGGGTTAAGCCGAAGTTGCGCAACCTGACAGGTGTTCAACAAGCAATTCCATGAACTAGAATGTGATTCTATAATTTAAATTTGAATTTTGATATTGTCCGATAGTCTCTGACTTGGACTCTCACCTGCATAGTTTGACAAAATATATTTTCATTTGTTAACAGACATGTTCTCTGGAAACATTGATATTTTACTTTTGCGTAAGATACTTAAGAAACTGGCTTACTTGTCGCTTTTTTTTTAACTAGATGTTATTTTCTTTAAAAATGCTAATTCGTTAAAGACTTTTCAATAGAAATTTTCATTTTATTTATGAGTACATAGACACACTAAGTTGTATTGTGTCAATTATTGTAATGTAATGAAATATCTATAAAACGAAGTGCTACTGGTAAAAATTTAATTCATTATAATAAAAGTTAAGAGCCACCACGGTGATCTAGTGGTTAGAGCGCTGGACTTATAATCCTTTGGACCCGGGTTCGACCCCCTAGTGTACTCCCAATTTATAACTTATGTTGGGTAAGCCTGTGGTTCAAGTAACACGGTTTTCTTCGGTAGCTCCGGTTTCCCTGTGTCATCCCAATAAATCTCCATATCATCTCATCTCATCACAGGTGTAGCGTAAACCTGCACCTTGGGCAATAACTTTGTTGATGAATTGGTCTACATAACTGGCTCCATATGGGTGAATGACATGTCAAGTACCCGCCATTAGTAAAAAAATATATATAATAATAATAATAATAATAATAATAATAATAATAATAATAATAATAATAATAAAAGTTGATGGTTACCTCAAATGTTTCGTTTTCTAAGTATTTAAAGAGCTTAGATTCAGAATTGTTTATATCTACTTTTTGAAGAATATTAGTTAGACCTGCAGTGTTGATTGTTAGTGTTTCGTCCTTTTTTTTTTTAATCCAATGCCACTAGGTTGTCTTTTCGACATTTCTGGTCTTCTCTCCTGGCCGTGGCTTAATTGTAACCCACTTCTGAGGTTGGGGCACCTGGAAGGCGGAGTTACATTACCCCGATGATGTGATAGGTGATTATGATAATGTAGTGCCAGGAGAGGTCTTAAATCTAAACTTAACCTAAATTCCAGACCATGGACGAACACAGGAATAATCCCCTTTAAGGAAAAATTCCTGTGCTCTAACCGGGAATCGTACCTGGGACCTCATGAACTATAGCCAGAAGCTCTGACCACTAGACCATGAGGCTGGTCAGTTTCGTCATTTATGCTTATTATTGTAGGCCTACTATATTGAATAGTTAGTATTTCTTCACATACTTATTCTGATGTCTGGACTCAAAACGATGCATTTCATATTTGAAACATAAACTATGCATGTTCTATCGTGTCTACTCTCATACTGTCAATGTCTCATTATCCGTTCAAGATATGACGACGTTACAGGTAAAGACGGAAATTAAATGTTTATAAAATGACCTTCAATAAAGCTCCCTGATGTTCTATACAACATTTGTTATTTTTAGGTAGTGTTCAATTGAAAGACGTAAAATTAAATGCTCAGTGTTCATGTTAAATAATGTGCATTTCACTTTTTCTTCATTACAGTAGAACCCCGATTATCCGTCATCCTATTAACCGATTGCTGGATTATCCGACTATCTTTCTATTGCTTTTTTTTTGTTACAGACACATATATAGTCTGTCTTCTTCATATGTATGAAGTACTACTATACGTTATATTAGTACCAATGCGTATTTTTTCTAGAGTGTGTTATTACAAACCTTGACACTTACACAGTATGATCTGTTTTAGAGTTGCCGTACTGTAGAATTTCTATATAAAATATATTCCATGAGTATCAAAAGAAAACGTGATGTGCTAAGTACCGAAAAAAAACGCAAATAATTGAGTGGTTTGGGGAAAGAGAAACTGTGGCTCATCTCGCATCAGAGTACGAGATTGGTGCTACAACTGTGCGCGATTTAATAAAAATCAACAATAAAGTGCATAAAGTATGTAAATCTACAATACGAGACCTGTATTATTCCTATGTTTCCGCTGACAGCGTTACAAGGAATTTCCTTGCCTCTTAAAAACCCGTCGTTGACAACTAGACTTGAATGAGTGAACTTTTGATTCACTACCTAGCGTGTTAAACACAATAACACGGAGAAAGTTAAGAAATGCAAGTATTATTCACTTAATTTACGAAAATATTTTATGGTATGGGTTATCCGATTTTTTCACTTAACCGTCCAGTCCACCCCCTTCATTACCACGGATAATAGGGGTTCTACTGTATTATGAATTTAAAAATTGTACGTGCTCATTACAGTGACATCCAAAAGTCGAAAAGTAGTTATATGCCCATCAAAACGTCCATATTCAATTCAGAGTTTGTATTTATGCTTAAACTGTTGTCGGAATTTTATGTTAACGTTGAACTAATATTATGGAGTTTATGAAGCGATTTATATATGGTACGCTAAAACAAAACCCACTGAAAATTATTTGCTTAGTTTAAGTAAATAGTTGTGGTGCTTTTGTACGAAAATTGTTAATGACAAGATAGACATTTTTTTTTTTAATTAGAGTACTTTAGATTTTCTTTGCATTAGCATTAGCTAAATCAACATGAAGTTTCTCTGTCTATTCTTACAATTTGGACTCTGTAATTCATTCATTCATATCTTCAGATGATGAAGTTATTGTTTCAAAGTATCTAATGATACGAAGAATCCTTTCTCTTACACAGAAGAAACATTTTATTTTAGAGAAATTTTGTCCCGGACCTGTAGTGGTTTTTCTTCTTTCATGTTCTTTAAGTAAAGTGAACCTTCAATATTTCTAGCTACCTAACAGTAAATTATATACCAGTACTATAACTAGCAAAACCATTCTTTCATTTTCTTTATGCAGTAGATAATTCGTAGGAAAAAGTAAAGGAGTTCTAAATTCTGTATTGTCTCTCTCAAACAGGAAACTCGGGAAAGGGTGAAACTGCTCATACAGTTAGCAGACAGCCTTGTTGAGAAGGGGCATGCTCATGCCAGCGCCATCAAGCAGTGGGTGGCTGCTGTTGACAACAGATACAAGGACTTCAGCTCCCGCATGGACAAATACCGGTATGTAGCTTAGAGAATTCTGTAGGTTTAGGAATTGGATGGTTTGATTCCTACACTATGCACTGTTTTTCTTTGGAAGGAAATGTCGAAGAAATTAGTCCATATCTGTATTACGTACAATATTGCGAGATAATCATGAAACTAGTAGGTTTTAAGACTTCACAGTATTCAGCATTGATGGAGATACTTTATTTTTTGCATCATGGTCTTGAAAGTATTCATTACCATATTTTTTAAAGTAAGTAATTGTAAGGTGGGTAATATGCTTTACTTAAGATAATAAAGTTATTATTAGAGACGAGAATTTCATGCACTGTAAAATGCCAAAATATGCATGCATTCATGCACTATCAAACTATGAAACATGCACGATCAAGCGAAGAATACATTAAAATATGCACTTTCATTTTTGTTCCAAATTTCTTATTTAATTTTTGTTTTTGCACAGTTAACAACTAACAACATTTATAAATTGGTTTCTGTGAGGTTTCTGCACTTGTCAGTCAGTACAGTATGTTTTTATAGGCAGAAAATTACAGTACTTCTCTACATCGCAAGAAGTTATGGATGCAAACTTGAATGAACCTTTTTCTGTTATTTAGTTGATTTTTTCTTTTCCTTCTTCTCTCCTGATTCCTGAAGCTAAAATTAAGAGACATAAAAATCGAGAAACTGAGGTGTCCGTTCAAAACCAATACAACATGCATTTAAACTGAATATAATGTACCTATATTATATGCATGATTAAGCTAAAAATTGCTTAAATATGCATTTTGCATGTTTTTATCCCCAAAAAGGCAAATATACACGGAAAAAGTACACATGTTTGGAACCAGAAAGTAATGAAATGGATGAGTAGGTACTAAGTTTGAGCTATGTTCTATGTTCCTATTAAAACATGCATTTGCATGGAATTCTCGTCTCTAGTTATTATCATTCATATTCTGCGTTTATTAAAAGCATTTCTTCATCTTAAATCAGTTTATTTCGCTAATGTAACAGCAGAATTTCAAATTTCAATTTCTGATTTCAGTAAATAGGTAATTAATTCATATTAAAATATACATACTTCTTGATTACACAACTTTCAACACTATATCACTTCGGAATATGTATTATATATATATTTCTCGTGTTAAATAATACTGTACCTGGTTAACACGAGAAAGACATTTAATTCATATTCCGAAGTCATGTTAAAACTTATACAAGAAGTAGAAGGTCATGAGATACAGCCTTAAGATCCTTTTTGGTTAATTGAGCTTATCGGTTTTTGAAGACTTTTTAACCGAATTTTTCTTAATTATAAATGAACCTCCAGGTTCCTTAAAAGCCATAATTAAGTAGGTAGGTAAGTATAAAAGTGATTGCTAGTGTTGAAAAGACGAGAATTGTCGTTATGTGATTATTATTCAACTATTTATTTATTGTAAAAGTCGTAATAGTTTTTTTGATTTATATTTACCAAGACGCTGTTTCCTAGAAATGTACTATAATTCTACTATTTTTAGTTCTTTTATGATTGCTATTAGCCGTAATTAATATTTTTCAATTATTCCATTTTCTGAGTTTGTAAGAATGAATCAGTGTTTAGAATCGAATATATATATTTGTTTAATTTAAAACACTTTATGAAGAAAATATATTACTTCGGAATATGAAGTTTATATTGCTTTCACGTGTTAAATACTAGGTTACAGTACCTTGACTAGTTTCAGCCTGTGGACTAGCCTCAGAAAATTGTGTAATCAAGATGTATAGAATATATTAATTAATGAAATGCTGAGAACATTATTTTTGTGTACAGGCGACGGCATGAATGCTTGTAATTATATCTGTTAATCAATATCTAATCTAATGTAAATCTAAAACATGGAATTTGTTTTTTTAAATACCAGTAAACTACTATGATGTTATTAACACTCTTTTCTGAAATGTTGAAAGCTTGTGTTGTAAATTCATAGCTGAATTCTGTTCTCTGCATAGGACATATTTTGGTGATGTATAAATTCCAATTCTGAAAAGATGCACTGCCAAGCAGTCATGTCCAGTTACTAGTCTGAAGATAGTCACTGCTGTTCTTCTTGGAGAATTAGGAATCAAACTTTTATTTTTCGAAATTCGTACGAAGATTTATTTTACTAACGTTTTTATTATTTTAATATTATTTGTTTATTAATTTTTCTTCATTAATACTTTTCCTGAATAATACGAAATCTCATAAAGTCCTTGTTGGATTTTTTTGCCAAAAAGTTTTCATTTTCATTTTCTTCTAATCCATAATGAGAAGGTATACATTACAAAGCTACTATTTTTTATATAGATTTCCTTTACTCTCTTGTCTTTGGATGTTAATGAAACGGTAGCTAATGTTATACCGTAATCTTTTCTGTCATGTTGGCAGATTGAGTGTGTTTAATTTTTCTAATATTGACTCTTTCTTTACAGCTCTCAACTGGAAGGATCGCTAGGCATCCAGGTTGAGGGTGAAAGCAGGCAAGATCTTTCAATCGACCGGAATTCAGATCCCTTATTGGAAACCAAACTCAAAGAGGCTGCAAACAAGGAACTGAAAGAGTTGAATGAGGAGAAAAGGAAATCTGCCCGGAGAAAAGAGTGAGTATTATTAAGTGTATAGAGAAAATTAGTCTGTGACAGGAAAATGGAAAAGAGATATTGTTTCAGTTCTCGTAATTGCTGCATGTATTTTGGTACACCATTAGCTGAATGACGAGTTCATTGATATCCTGTTTCGGCGAGTAATATGCCTATACAAGTCCAAATGAGTTGAAGTGAAACTGATTATGCAATAGAAATTTATTGGAGTGAAATATTAAATCCTTCTATCTCTCTCCCTCAACCTGCTTTCTCTTTTTCCATTGCTCTTTCTATGCCTCTCTCTCTCCTTCTCTTGGTCTCTATATTTCTTTTATTTCTCTTCATATTCACGTCTTCCATTTCTTCCGCACAACATTTTTACACACCTTTATATCTCCAGACTCTTTCTCTGTTTCTCCACACACACACACACAATGTTTCTCTTTCTGTCATATATACAGTTTTTATAGCTCTCTATTTCAGCATTTCTGTGCATTTCTCATACACGCTTTTTCATACAATCTGTTTCTCTATTTTCTCTCTCTCTCTCTCATAGACATATCAACATATTTTCTCTCTCTCTCTTGATCTCCGCATTTCGTACCTCTCTATTCTTTCTTCTTTCTCTTCTCACTGATTACAGTAGTAATTTGTATAAAGAACAACTCATTTCTTTGAAATAAAAAAAACACAATCTCTTTTTTTTTTTTTTTTTCTTACAGCTATTTAAACTTGCTTTTAACATCTTTGGTCATATCGCGAGTTAATCTTTTGGGTGAAGTCCGAAGACCTGTGTACTATTGTTGAGGCTGGTTCTATTGTTGTGAACTAGATGGCGACTGTATATATATATATATATATATATATTACTGATTTGCAGCGGCGGATTTTCAGGGGAGGCAAGGGAGGCCATGCCTCCCCTAATATTTTACCAGAGCACAATATGGCAGTAATAATTCCAGCTGAATTAAGATCACAGACAAGTTATAGCAAATGATAAACATTTTTTCTTTTATATTAATTTTACTATTCACTACGACTAAGATGTAAGTTACGTAAAGTCGACCACATCCAGATGGTGATGCCCGCTCACTATACTGTAGATAGTACAAATAATTCGTATTGAAAAATAACAGTGCTATAATCTGTATAGTCGACATCTAGCAGCCTGCAGTGTCTATGCGAGAGCGGGAGAGAGGAGTCGGCTACATGATGCTACTCCCCGGTAACCATGACAACAGCAGTTCAACCAATAAGATAGCTGGTTAGCGGAGTGTTTAAACTTGATAGAACGCGCGAGGGGAGCCGATTTGGAGACGTCCTACCCACTGCTGACAACTGTACTGCTTATAGTCACGGCTGTTTACGGCTGTATTGGAAAGCTCTCTCTTTCTCTCTTTTTGGTTTTAGAAAATTGAGTCATGTGTTGTTAGTTTTCTCTCCCTGCGTAAAAGTTTTCATTTATGTTGTTAGATTTTCTCTTGTTTGCGGGTGTTCTTGTTATTTTATTCTTTTGTGTTTATTTATTTATTTTATTGGGTTATTTTATGACGCTGTATCAACATCTAGGTTATTCTTTTGTGTTACGAGATGTATTTACTCATTCAGTATTTTAAATATATCGAGAGTTTAGAAACAAATGAAGATTTGTCTCTAGCTTCTTCTAGTAGCAGTTGTTCAGTATGTTGCGACCTATTTGATTGGTTTGCGAAGAAAGAGGAACGTCGAGTTAATTTGCCGTAAAATTAGACTATGTAATAGTAATGAGCAAGCCCCGGATTGTTAGGTTCAAATCAATTTTGTTACTATCTACTTACTCTCGAAATATTGTTTTTCTTATTCGTTTTTTGTAGCAAAGCGTACTGTAACATTCTTAAATTCAGTATGACCTAAAAAGACCTAATTCGTAGCTTAGGACTTGGAATGTCCTAAAGAGAGGCAATATTTACAAAGCCGTTGTAATATATTAATAGTATGTTGTTTATTATTATTTTTTCCCGTAAAATCATATAAATTCCTAAACATAAGATTTAAAATCCTAAAACATAAATTGGAAAACCTAATTTTAACTTCTTAAAACCTATAACTTCTGTTTAACTATAGCAATTTTATTTTCCACCTTTGCTTATCTTAATTTTATTAGTTTACATTAACGTTTTCGATACTCTTATTGTATCATCTTCAGATGTTAGGATGTTATGTCAACATATGTGATGAAAACCTCGCCTCATTTTATGTGGGTTATTCAAATGCATAGAACATCATGATTTCCTAGTCTAGCTGGGGTTGATCGTTGCTGTGAAATAACCTAATTCTATGTCTCTAGTTACTCAACCCCAGCTAGACTAGGAAATCATGATATGTTCTATGCATTTGAATAACCCACATAAAATGAGGCTAGGTTTTCATCACATATGTTGACATAACATCCTAACATCTGAAGATGATACAATAAGACTATCGAAAACGTTAATGTAAACTAATAACATTAAGATAAGCAAAGGTGGAAAATAAAATTGCTATAGTTAAATAATATAAGCTTATCGGTATCACCAAAAATGAAACTATAACTTCTGTGCTTGGTAATAGGGTACGTCACAGGCCTTATATTTTTATATTCTCATCATTCACGTCTTGGCCTTCCCAACTTTCAAACCCACAGTCCGCTACTGCTGATTTGTTATGAATATGATTTTGGTGATGAATGAGGCCGGTGATATTCAGGGATATTGTGGCCCGAATTTCTTGGCATTTGCCTTATTTGAAGGGTTATTTCCTTCTTTCTGGGAACATCGTGATAAAATTTCCTTAGCTTGTTGTTTCAGTACTGTATTTAAATTATAGAATTTCAACATTCATTAAAATATTGACGAGGGGGAAGGGCACTGACAATTGTTGGTGAGGAGGGGAGGAACTCACAATTCCTATGGGTGAGCCTGGTGGCAGCATCTCGACGAGAACTCTGAGGCACTACTCTTCCTTTGTTTTCACTTGTCCGACCAGTTTAATTTGATTAATTATTTGAATTGGGACATATGTTTGTATTTTTTTTTTTCAGTACATAATTTTTCAGTCTAAAATGGAATTTCAACGTTTTTATTTTATAATTTGATTTTTTATAACTGAGTCCCTCTGTGATTCTAACTTCCGCGAGCCACCACTGTAAAAAAAATTGAGGAAGAGCAATTAAATACTTATAATTTGCTTTCTCTTCTTTTTTTGTAAGAATTGTTTTCTTTGCATTTAGGTTCATCATGGCAGAGCTCTTACAAACAGAAAGAACTTATGTCAAGGATTTGGAAACTTGTATTAAGTTCTTTTTGGACGAGATGCGCTCCAGTGGAGCAAATGTACCGGCTCCATTGCAAGCCAAGGATGACGTCATATTTGGCAACATGGAGGAAATCCATGACTTCCACAATGATGTGTTCCTCCGCGAGCTGGAGAAATATGAAACCATGCCTGAGGATGTTGGCCATTGTTTTGTTACTTGGGTAAGTTCATAAATTACGTCATGTACAGCAACTTCAGTTTATTATTCATTTTGAGGGCAGGTCTCTCACTTCAAACCTAGCATTCTCCAGTCTTTCCTATTTTATGCTTTCCTCTTGGTCACCACATATGATCCATAAATGAAGAGTCCACTGCAAGAATGATGGATGTCACTTTCTTGTGGAAAATAAACCAAGACTGTCAATGCATAGCTTAAGACATATAGAATGTCTACATAGAGAGTTATATGGCATTAAAACTGATAGTCATTGTCCAGTAATGATCGGAAAATCACAGTTAAGCTTTGAGTGCTAAGCATTTCAAACTTTCAATTGCTTCTCCTGCAAAATGTATTCCAAATGACATCCATCATTCTTGCAGTGGACTCTTCATATCTTAATGTTGTCTATCATCTGATATCTTCTTCTGCTCCGAACTCTTCTCCTGTTCAGCTTTCCTTCCAGAGCATCCTTCAGTAAGCAGTTTCTTCTCAACCAGTGACCCAACCAATTCCTTTTCCTCTTTCTGATCATTTTCAGCATCATTCTTCCTTCACCCACTCTTTCCAACACAGATTCGTTTCTTATTCTGTCTGTCCATTTCACATGCTCCATTCTTCTCCATATCCACATATCAAGTGCTTCTAGTTCCTTTTCTTCACTTCGTCGTACTGTCATGTTTCTGCCCCATACAGTGCTACACTCCACACAAAACACTTCACTAATCTCTTCCTTAGTTCTTTTTCCAGAGGTCCGCAGAAGATGATCCTTTTTCTTTTCAAAACTTCATTTGCCATTGTTACCTTTCTTTTGACTTCCTGGCAGCAGCTCATGTTACTGCTTATAGTATACCCCAAGTATTTGAAGCTGTCCATTTGCTCTACTGCCTCATTTAAAATCACAAGTTTACCTTCTTTATACATTTCTTCCTATGACCATGGTCTTCGTCTTGTGTTTATTCAGTGAAAATTTGAGTTTTGTTACTAATTATTGTATTTTACAGTCCTCATTAAGATGAATGGCTTCGTAAAACAATTTATAAATTCGTTAATCTTCGATGCTACTTACCTATTAGAGTTCTACGAAATGTTTATTTGGCCATTATTCAGTCTATCATTCAATATGGTATAATTGTTTGGGGTGGAAGTACAAAAATTAATCTTAGTCCGTTAAATTTACTACAAAAACGAATAATTAAAATTTGTTTGAAGAAACGTTTCGATTATCCAACTAAATTAATTTATTCTGAATTTAATGTATTTAATATTGAACAAATTTATAAGTATACGCTGTTAAAATTTTATCATAAAAATCGTAATAAGTTTGCATTACAGACACACAATTATGACACAAGACGAAATATTAATTCAACATTAGTAGAACCTAAATGTCTCACATCTGCTGGTCTAAAGCATAGCATAAATATTGGCCCTCGGTTGTACAATGCTTTAACTAAATTACACCCAGAACTTCTAACATGTAACCCACTAACATATAACAAGAAAATTAGAAACGTGTTAATATCTTCAATTTGATTAAATAAATTTATAGCCTATGTGTATGAATTAATCAACCTATATTATATTTGTATTCTATAATTTTGAAATATATATTAGTCCTACTTTTCATGTGCGATATTATTCTTCTCTAGTGTTAATATTATATTATATAATTCCATTGCCGCTGTAATTATATTTTAGTTCCTATTTTATTTTACTTATTTATTTATATTATTATTATTATTATTATTATTTTTTATTTTAATATTATATCTGAACTGCGACCGAGCATGAGCGCTGCTCATTCGGTCTCAAATTTTGTAAATACTATTGTATCTTCTTTTTTTATATTGCTTGTATTATTTTATTTGTATTTCTCTTTGTTTGTTTTGTAATTATATTTCTTTATTCTGTATATTTGAATTTAAATAAATAAATATGTGGAGACTAAGAGGAAGGCAGAAAATAGGAAAGACTGGAGAATGCTGGGTTTGGAGTGAAAGACCTGCCCTTGGGCAGAACACTATGAATGAATGAATTCCTTATATTTTCATTGCTTTAATATAATATTTTCCTAACATATCGGAACAGTGTCAGTGGTTGCAGAATGTTTTAAGGTATACCAGTACGAGTGAAATACTGGTACTGTATATGTATCTGTATAAATTAAATCAATTTGGGTCTATTATTTATAACTTATTTAGCTTGAAAGAAGTAAATATTACCCAAAAGACTGTACAAAACTTCTATACAGAAAAATGATAAATAAAAACACTTTCATGCTTTCTTTTTGTGTAACAATACACAAACTACAGTGACCTGCAGTAACACAGTATGCTCCTAAATTAACCAAGAGCTAAGCTAAAAGTGTTATGTGGACGAAAAATATTGCCCTAAAGATCACAACCAGTAAAAATGAGAGACGTTAAATGTATACCTCTTTTACACACCATGAAGGCGCTTGTTGGGATTGAAGTAGAGCTCCAGGCTCTCATAACCTCATCACTTTTGATGTGATGTTGTTGGCTCCACATTTCTAATACTGTACCTTTTACTCAGCAGTGTTACCAATTTGCAATGAAGTCTCTAGATCTGGCTCCTGTACTTTTAACTATTTACAGCGATAAAATTAATTAAACATTTATATTGTTTAAGTATTATTTAGCTACCCTTTTTAAAGTCCCATTAGCAGCAAGAATAAAATTTTCTCCATTGATAACATAGTGATTTAGCGACTTTTTATTGCTGTTCAAAGACTTTTTTTTTTTTTTTTTTACAAAGTCTGTTGACAACGCTGTTTTTACACTGGGGAAATACCTGATAAGTCAGTTTAATAAGAGACAGAGTGAACCTTGGGGCCATTCTGGAAGTTTTAGCAACTATAAAAATTCTTCGGAATATGTATGGTAAGACTTTCCTGTGTTAAATTTCAACGTATCTCGTTTACATGTTTCGACCTATTTATGGGTCATCTTCAGAACTGGTCGTTGTTGGTCTTGGCGCCACTTGTTCTGTTTCCTGTGAGGGTGTGTTCCTATGGTATAGTGTAGAGTCAAAGAGTGTGTGTGTTTTGAATAAAACACAAACACAAGAACACAAAAAATACATCACACTAACACACAAAAACAAAAACACACACAAACTTGCAACCTTATTCAAGAAATTAAATTACAACATCGCATACAGAATAAATAACACTCTACGAAAACATTTCAACACACAAACAACACAAACAAACAAATAAATACAACCACACAGGCGTATACAGACTCAAATGTAACACTGCAACAACTTCTACATAGGGCAGACAGGCAGATCATTTCAAACACGTTACAAAGAACACATCACAGCCATAACAAAATTACAAAACACCTCCACATATGCAGAACACATCACAAATGCTAACCACACCCACAGAGACATCAACACAGACATGGAAATACTACACATTCAACCAAAAAGCCAGAAACTAAACACACTAGAACAATATGAAATATACAGATACACAAAAACACACCCCAACGAAATTCTCAATACACAACTCAACTTCAAAACACACACACTCTTTGATTCTACACTATACCACAGGAACACACCCTCACAGGAAACAGAACAAGTGGCACCAAGATCAACAACGACAGTTCTGAAGATGACCCATAAATAGGTCGAAACATGTAAATGAGGTACGTTGAAATTGAACAGGAAAGTCTACCATACATATTCCGAAGTGATACAGTGTTAAAAGTTGTGTAATCAAGATGTGTATAAAAATTCTGCTACCACTCGGGATTGAACCTGAGACCTTCCACTTCGTAGCCAGTTGCTCTACCAGTTTAGCTACCCTGCCGCCTGAGAGACATTAAGACATTACTTATAGCTATAGATCTAGATTCATTTTCCGGCCTGAGAGGCTGTGGTCTGTTGGTTGGTTTTCGACCAGACGTTCCGTCTGCAACTGCGGCAGACATCTTGAGTGGAGTGGTATCCGAGGTCGCAAAACTCTTCTCGGCGTACCTGAGGCAACTGATTCTGTGGCTGGTTGTGCGGGTCGAAAACCAAGCAACAGACCACGGCCTCTCAGCCCGGAAAATGAATCTAGATCTATAGACTCCGGCCGTGAAAGCCTACACTACAAGATTACTTATAGCTGTTAGTAGAATCTTTTAACTTTCTTCTTTCGTTATTTCTTTCTTTGTCGCACTTAACCTCTTCTTTTCATACTGAATTACAATCTAATGTGGTGTAAGGAAAGGTATATATCTGTGAATCAACAATTGACAGTTACACATTTTGGGCCTCACTAGTAGTGTGGTCAGCACAGCACAGTTATACCGCAGAGACAACGTAGGACAGCACAAGACAATGGACAAACATTCAATCCCAAGGACAAAAAATAAACCTCTTCCATTTCCCATACAGGGGACTGCGACGAAATAACATTCACACTGGATATAATCCATCATGATATCAACAAGAATCAGATCATTTAAATATCGGTAGCAAATTATTAGATTCATATTTAATGCTTTGTCTCATTGAGGCTGTATTTAATTTAATCTAATTGTTTGGTTATGCAGGCACAAAAGTTTGACATGTATGTAAAATACTGCAAAAACAAACCAGAGTCAAATTCATTGCTGGTGCAACATGGCGGCTCCTTCTTTGAGGAACTCCAGAAAAAGCACAAAGTAGAGCATCCCATTGCAGCGTATCTCATCAAGCCTGTGCAGCGCATCACAAAATACCAATTGTTGCTCAAGGACCTCCAGTCCTGTTGTGAAGAAGGACAGGGCGAAATTAAGGTACGTGTATATATATGCTGTTCATCAAACCTTTTTCAGTATGATATCTTGTAAATTATTTCTTAATTTTGTAAATTGTGATTATTGTAATAAGAATGATTGATTAGAAAAGTGAAGAGTTTGTTGTAGAAAATTCATTTTATAGTAGAAATGTAACATTCTGTCGTCCTTGTTATTGTGCTCATCTTATTGTCTCCAAAGTCCTTCTTGTGCTCGTCCTTCTTATCCCTGTTCTTCACCTCATCCTCCATCTCGTCTTTTGTTTTCTTTGCCCTTTTCCCTAGTCATTCTTCTATAGTCCAATCGCTCTAATTTCCGGCAGCCAATCGCGTTGCAGGTCAGCTACATTTAAACATGTGCGTCTTGTTATTCGCTGAGTCATTTCTTAAGGCTCGATAAATACTTAATATAATCGCCCGCCATTTTAGCTCTTTCGTTGGCGTTCGCAGAAAGCACACGAAGACGTTATTTGCCGCTCAATTATTTGCTGAATTACAGTGCATTTGATTTATTATCATAGGAGCTACGACATGATAATGTTTAACGGTGTGGCAAATAGATTCCTCGTATGGTAGCTCGGCAGCGTAAGAACAAAAATGGCGAACAATACTACCTACCTAGACTTTACAGAGCCTTCACTTTCTAAGATGTAAGCAAAGAGGCGGAGTCACGCCGGAAATAACAGCGTCGGGACTATAATTTCTCTTATCCTTAATTGGTAGGTGTAGATGTGATCCTTTCAATTGCTAATAATGAAACAGAAAATGACAATGTTTCTAAGATTAGCTCTATCTTTGTCTTCAGGTCTTAAAAAGAAAAGAAATTGGGGTAAGAAGGGGTTTCTTACTTGTTGGGGTCGTTACAACAGTAAGTTTGCAGATCACCTTAAGACAAAGATATAGCAAATCTTTAAAAGTCTTGATTTTCTTTTTCAGAAATGGATAATAGTCCAATGTGCACCGTTTGCTTTCTTTCTAATTTAGATCCATACCTAATTGATGTCTTTATCTCTTATCTTGTATTTTCTAGAAACTCTCGCTATAGGTAATAAATACAATTTACCTGTTCGTGTATTCTGTTATTTTGCTTGTAGTTTACTTAGAAGACAGTCTGTCACATCACTCACATCAATAGTTTTAATAAAATTTCAATCTTGTATTTTTTTTTTTCTTTTTAAAAATCGTCTAATAGTAGTTTATTGTGAGCCATAACCTCTGAATATTATTTTCCACAATATACGGCATTAAAATAATAAAATATTTATCTGCTATTTTGTTTAATGCCCTTTAATTAGCTAATATTTTTCTAATTCTGTTACTGGTACTTAATACAAAGAAATTTCGTATGTTAACAGGATGGCCTGGAAGTAATGCTTAACGTACCAAAGAAAGCGAATGATGCGATGCATCTGTCACTCTTGGATGGCTGTGATGTTACATTAGATAAACTAGGAGAAGTGATCCTTCAAGATACATTCCATGTATGGGACCCAAAACAGATCATTCGCAAGGGCCGTGAGCGACACATCTTCCTCTTTGAACTCTACTTACTATTCAGTAAAGAAGTCAAGGACTCTAGTGGCAAAGCCAAATATTTATACAAGAACAAGCTTATGGTAAGTAACAGTAAAATTTGAATATTAAAAATCTGGTTAACACTAATATTTCTTCTTCTTATTTTTCTTCCAACTTCATTTTAAAATTTAGCTGCATTAAAATTTTAAAACTAGACTAAAAGTCTGTTCAAACTATTGTTGGATCATCTCTTTCTCGTTTGGCCTATGCTTCTATGTCCTCTAGGCGATTTATCTCTTGCTGTTTTTGCTAGCCTGTCATTGTCCATTCTGCTTACATGTTTGTTCCATTCATTTCTCCTAACATTTACCCAATCATTAATGGGTTGAATTTTACACCATTCCCTTCTTGCCTCATTTCTAATATATCGTCGCCTGAATGCAAGAACTAGGTAACTTGATTCTTCATATTTTGTGACATCGCCTATTTACTTATTTATTGCACTAAGGAATATGTCTCCTTTTCTTGTACCTATTTGTTACATTGGAAAATAGATGTCGCTGGTATCGTTCGATCAGTTACCTAGATCCTGGATTACATTTTGTGCGATTTTTGCTATGCTATAAAAGAGGTAACTAAAAAAGCGCAAATTTCGAGTTACCTAGTTCTTGCATTCACACGACGATATGGTCTCTTCGTGTCGCATTTCCAAGTTTTCTTATAATTTCCATTCTGTAGTTTCATTTATTTGTTTTGTTTTTACAGTTTCTGGTCAAGTTTCTGCAGAAAATATGTAAGAATGGGATGAACAATGGTTGTATAATTTTTTTTTTCTGTTCTTAAAAATTTATTATTCCATATATTGTCGCCTAGGCCTCCAGGTCAAGATTTAAATTGCCGTAAGATGTTATTAGAACTGCAAGATAATTATATTAGCTAACTTGCTCAATAATATTGTTTTCAATTACTATTATTGGAGCATAGACACTGGCTAAGATAAATGTTGGTTTTTTCATGACTATTACTAGCAATCTGGGTGATACATATTAAATATATTGAATTCTTGGTCTGAATTTTTTGTGGATTAAGAGCCCAACTCCATGTGCTTCTCTTTCGTGTGATTCAACTCCACTATATATATCTATCCATGTGTGCATGCTCACCAACTTTACAAAATGCTGATGTCAGCTTAAATCACTGATGTCACTACCAATGTCATTGCTTTCATCCCCACCACCATCATTGTCAGTGCTGTTAGTACCACCACCACCATCACTTTTCTCTTCCTCTTCTTTACAAATTGGGCATTTAGCTGTGATTTGTGTCCATGTTTTCTACGTCCATTTCTTTGGAATTGTTTATCAATTCCTTCATTTATAGTGGAATATACTGTTGTTGGGCCAGTACCTAGGCACATGACAATAAAGTCATTCGCCATCTTGCCTTCCAATATTTTGTACGATGTTATCGTCTTATAGCAATGCTATGGTTCTTTGAGTGAAGGCATAAATATGTCAGACTTCTGGTTCATAAAATGTCTTATATTTGTAATTATTTTTCGTCAAATTTCGTTTCCCTTGTAATTTGTTTTTATTTTCTGTTACAGATATAGCCTAAATAGTGCGAATTTTAAAATATACTTTAAGTTGTATTTTGAGTATTTGCGATGTTTTCTTGTTTTATTACAGACTTCTGAACTTGGAGTAACGGAGCACATTGAGGGAGATGAGTGCAAATTTGCTGTATGGACTGGGCGGGCCCCCATTTCAGACTACAGAATCGTTCTTAAGGTTAGTTTCATGTTAGAGTTTGTGTTTTTGTATTACCCAACATTTGAAGTGTCTAGCATAAACTGTTCGTATTGTAATACTGTTTGTATTGTCTTCTAGAACTATATTTTTTTTTAGTATAGTACATACTGGAAAAGGACTTAATTTATTCTGAAGTAGGTGTTAGCACTGAATTTTTTCAAATGAGACACAGTTTGTCAGATTCCTTGAATTATTGCCGTTGTTTAATGATTGTCAAAAAAATCTCAATTAAATTTATTTTTACAAAATTGCGTTTTTCTAATAAATATATACAAATAGTGAAATATATTGTAATTCCTATGACATATTTGCTCTAAATATAGTGCTTCAAAGCAGCTCATATTATATGATGATAAATATACTAAGGTTGCACTGAACGTCATAATCATTAATGTTTTGCAGCGGTAAAAGGAAACTGTACATGTACATCAAATTATTTCTTAAAGATTCCGTACTTTATCTTCAGCTCAATCAACATACAGTAGAACCCCTCTTATCCGGCACCAAAGGGATCAGACTAGTTCTGGATACGAGATTTTGCTGGATAATTGAATAAATACTGGTATATACAAAAAAAAAATTCGTATTTCATGGTGCCAAATGTTGAAACTGCAGCCATGTGAAGCTTATTTCTCTATCACTTGCTCATAACTGAATAAACATAAAAACTGTGTGGATTTTTCTTATTAAAACACATCACACAACACAAATAATACACTAATTCTAGGTTCGAATATTCACTGAAAATTAAAGTTCGTGCGAACTTCCTAATGTGGTAACATTTACGGCCCAAACATAATTAAATAAACATAAAAACGTGATTTTCCTTATTAAAACACATCACACAACACAAATAATGCACTAATGACCGATGACCGAATATAGGTCGAAACATGTTAACAAGGTGCGTTAAAATTTAACACAAGAAAGTTCTTATCATACATATTCCGAAACTAATTTTAGGTTGGAATATTGACTGGAAATTAAAGTTCGTGCGAACTTCCTAATGTGGTAACACTGACGACCTGAACATAACTAAATAAACATAAAAAACTGTGTGGATTTTCCTTATTAAAACACATCACACAACACAAATAATACACTAATTTTAGGTTTGAATGTTCACTGAAAATTAAAGTTCGTGCGAACTTCCTAATGTGGCAAAACTGACGGCTCAAACTGTGGCAATGTGGCAGATTTAAACTTTTTTTTTTTTTAACTAGCCAAAAGTGCCGTTCTTTTGATATTGCCAGTTATTTGGGTGCTGGTTACGAGGGATTTTACTGTACTTTTGCCAGCACTCTGTCAATTTTAATGTGCCTATGCACTAGAAGTCCATTCAGGCAGTGCAAGCCAATGAACGACATATGGATTCCTGCACCTCTTAATCTACCCTATTCTCTAACACAGGGCCGGGCATGAGAGCGGCTTCATTTAGCCGGCCAGAGCTGCTCTCGCTCCGCAAGGCAAGCCAGAGCAGAACGCTCACGCAGTGGCGGACTCACATTATAGCTACCTTCCCTGCATTAATATAACAAGAGCCACGGTTGTTCTATTCTTTCAGTCTGTCAGTACATAATGGTTTATAAGGATATTACATCAATCCATTGTACAGTACAGACTTTATAACACTATTATTAATTTAATAAAATAAACTTCGCTCTATGC
Organism: Periplaneta americana; assembly: GCF_040183065.1. Lineage (NCBI taxonomy): Eukaryota > Metazoa > Arthropoda > Insecta > Blattodea > Blattidae > Periplaneta > Periplaneta americana. The sequence continues at coordinate 54,133,433 of NC_091122.1, forward strand.
ACACACACAAATCATTAGGCTTATTTACATAACCCATAAGCACATTACTTTATCAATTACATAATGGTAGGCTATTTATAATATTATGGCCTATGTAACTTTATATGATATAATATGATACTGTATGATAGATCATAAACTGTAATATACTATACTATGATATAACATAATAGGCCTACTTGTATAATTTAAAATTATATATTACTGAATGTATAATAACTTATAATGCAATATAAATATCAAATAGATACTCTAATATAATGTACCTGAGAAACATTTTGTTTAAGTTGTATTAATTTATGGCGTCCATTACCAACATGTTCGTCATATTCAGTAGCATGTTGTAAAGAATAATGTCGTTGGATATTGAACTTCTTAATCAGTTGGAGTGTTTTATGCCAAATTAAACATTTTACTAATCCACTGCCCTCTACGAAAAAGAACTCCTCCCATGATACATTAAAAGCATTGGGAGTAGCGGGCAGCTTTAGTGTATAAGTGGAAGCTCCGTCTTCAAAGTTCGCCATCATACTGCAGAGTCAACCACTGCATCGATACTGAATGACGTACAGTATGCTTACGTCACAGTGCTCGCAAGATGCGCTCTTTAAAGCACACAGCGCTCATTTCTCAGAATCACGTAATGTGCCCAGCCCTGCTCAAACATGTAAAATACAGTATGGTGGTTACCATTTTTAGTATTGTATGAAATATATACAGAGGATTAATACATTAATTTGTTTGATCTTAAAGACTAGTGTTTTGTTTGTGTTTTTAATGTTCTCAGGAAGACTATTAAATATTCATATTGCATGTAACATACTCCCTTTAAGAAGAATCTCTCAGTTGTTTCCAGTCCATTGTATGGTGAACTGTGCCGTTATTGTGGTCGTTCTTTGTCATGTTGAAGAATGGTGTTTCTGCCAGATTGTTTGTCACATTGTGCCCGACGTGTTTTCACACTTTCCTGAATCGATCTGCATTAACTGTTTGCATTTGAGCCAGGAAGTGAATTATAACAACACCTTCAACATATCAGATCACTATGCTCATAATCTTAAAAGCCAAGGACATGGTCCTTCTTTGTTGGCACTTATAGGTAATGCCATTCCATGCTTTGGTGTTTGGTTCTGGAATCAACATGATGAAACCAACTTTCATCACCTGTTCTATTCTTAAGAGCAAATCATCACCCTGTTCATTGCATTGTTGAAGCAATTGATGGAAAATGTTTTGACTCTGATATTTTTTTTTTAAATTTAAGAGGCATATTGGTCCGACAAATTAGCATATAAATGAAATAAGTATAATAATCCTTCAATAAGTGTCTTATTAACCTAAGAAATAATACAAAAATTACAATATGTCATTACACAATTAAACATGACTATTATTACATTATTCCAGGGGCGGCTTTTAAAGAGGGGCTGCGGAGCTGCAGCACCCCCAGACATTTGTGGCTCATTGTCTCGTTTTATGTTATGAAATACATTTATTATATAGTCTCTGTTTTGCTGCTCCAATTTTTTTTAATTTCGCTCTCTTCGACATGCACACAATCTTTGGTGAAGTCACTTCCTCCCCTGATGCTGCCAGAGCGAAGCCAGAGACAAGGACTAAGGGTGAAGCCACTTCCTCCCCTGAAGCTGCCAGTCTTGTCTCGGATGCTTTGCGCTTTAGTTTCACCCCTCCCCCTGCTGCCCTCTTTCCCATGAATTCAGTGTCACCAGGCGCTGCAAAATTTACAGCAGTTTGTCAATAGCGCGCAGTTTTAAATACATTTTCTTTATTGAATTTAAATACTATTATAGTCACAATCATGCCATGGTATGAAAGAAAAATTATACAACCTCGAGCGGGAATCGAACCTGCGACTTCCTGTTCTCCGGTCAGGCGCTCTACCACTAAGCTATCGAGTTCGTCTCACGCCAAAGGCTTGGAATTATCCTTTCATACTGGCGACTCTGTTATAGAGTCTATAATAGTATTTAAATTCATTAATATGTCACATCAACGGACGTGTATACGTCACCAAACATCGTAAGATGGAGATTACATTTTCTTTAATGTTGTGAGCAACAATGTTTAATTCTGTACAATATTTACAGTCTATTCAGTTCAGTACTGTACCTTAACAATTCAGGAGAAATGTGAAATTGTGTCGAGGAAGATCTAAACCAGTGCTAGATATAAAAAAGGTTTTGACAAGCCGACAAAAAGAATATATGAGGAGGTTTAATTGTGATGTGTATAAGAAGTTTGTGTGGTTGACAGGCTGTGATATTAAAAATGCCATGCCACGCCATGTCATTTGTTTGATAGCGATTCTATCTGGACTCGGAAACGAAAAGGTTAATAAAAATGCAAATTCGGCGAAACATATTATAAATAACACCTTGAACGTGGCTGGGTTGAGAAGAGTGAATATTTAGGAGAGTTTAAGTTCAAGCTCTTGCAGCTTCTTCTGTCTGAGAACTTGCAGGCCTCATTTTCAGAAGTTGTGAAACTACTACGCATATCTATCACCATACCAATGACAATTTCCGAACCAGAACGTTGCTTTTCGTATTTGAAAAGAGTAAAATCCTATCTTAGAAATACATGAGAGAGGAGAGACTGATCGCATTAGCCATGTTGTCCATAGAAAAGATCATGTTAAACGACATCTCGGACTTTAATAAGAAGGTGATTCAAACGTTTGCAACCTACAAGACAAGGCGCAAGGAACTAATCTTTAAATAAGATAAGTTTCATGGTTTATACTGTATGCAGCCCCTCTGAATTCAATACCCACGAGCCGCCACTGCATTATACACATTATTATGTGTTTGTACAGTTATTCATGTAATACTGTTTTTAATTAATCTCCTTCAATTTCAATTCATGCAATTCATCATATTTTATGGTCTTGCCATTTATCTATGTCTTTATGCTCAAAGCATTATATGCTAATAGACCTGAAGATGCCATTAATTGGCAAAAGCGCTAGTCATGTTTAATTGTGTATTGACCTAATGTAATTTTTGTATTATTTCTTAGGTTAATAAGACACTTATTGAAGGATTATTATATTTATTTCATTTTCTCCGATTTTTGTTCAAGATATGGGAAATTCAGCTGAAGAAATGTTGGCTATTTATATTTTAATACAAGATACAAATTAATACGATCTCCATCGACCATCTATTAGTCTCAACAGTTACAAAAAGAGTTCACTATTCAGTATTGCAGTCTTAATTGCACTGTCTAATTATGTTAAATCTCTGAAGGGTCACGAGAAAAAGTTTAGAACAGAATTAAGAAATTTTCTCCATACTCATACCTTTTACTCAGCTGATGAATTGTTCATGCTTGTAAATTGAATTAATCGGCTTACTATGTATTGGTAGGGTCTATTATTTATTTTTGTATCATTTTAGACTTGGTCCACATCTGAAAGTCACAATGCTGATGTAATATTTGTGGTGTTATTGTTTAGTCAACTGTCTGAAGACAGGTTTGAACCTCATAAGTAACACCAATGAGCCATCACTCATAAGGCAACTAGGCCAGGAGATAATGGGGTAAGGTGGCCAATTCCTTTCCCCCCTCCAATACATACATCGCCGATTAGCTACATATTCCACTAATCAGACTTCAGATGCATACAAACAATTGTTCTTCCTCTGACACATATCGTGAAGTGAGATGTACTGCCTGATAATAGATATACATATCAATCAAGACCTCAATCAGACGTATAATATTTGTGGAATACAATCAGGGCTGGGCAAAATACTGACATCCAAGTATTTCAAATACAAATACAAAATACTTCAAAGAATAGTATTTGAAATACAAATACAAAATACTTCAAAAAAATTAACCAAAACACATTTGTATTTCAAATACTCGATACAATATATAAAGAAATAACAATATTACTGAAAATATAAAATATTATATTAACATTAAAAGTATTTTTATCTCGAAGTTTTATATAAAGACTGTAACTGAACATTCTTTCTTTTCCCAGTCAGCAATGAAATTATGCTACATCTGAATAATTACTGCTCCCTTTCAAAAAAACAGTTTCTCAAAAAGTTCATCAGATAAGGATCCCCTTGGTGGTGAATGAATAAATTCTGCAAAATGGAACAGTCTTTCTACAGGCGCAGAGGAACACAAACTTGTATTATACTTTATAAAAGCTTGTTTCATTGTTGGGTAATTCTCTAGAGAGCACAGGATTGTCCCTTTGCCATTGAAGAATTGTATGAGCTCATACTCCGCAGTGGATAAGTTTTTTTCGTTTTGCTTTTCAAAGTCTGTCGTACTTGAGTTGAAAATAAAAAAATTGTTTTCATCATCTTCCTCATCTAAACTGAACAAAGGTGTAGTAGAGAACTGCTCAGCTGATTTCACACATATATTCTGTATCCTCTTCTTATCATTTGGTGAGGCAGTGTCAGGTAGCCATCTCATCTTAAATAATGAGTGGAAGCAAGCTGTCAAAATAGCTCAATTTGCTTCTGAGATCAGGTCAAACATAGCTTTAAATCTTGATGAAAGCGAACTTATTAGGATTGGAGTTACTTGGAATAGATGGCGTAGATTACTAGATAACAGAATATGTAATCTGTTTTTGAGGGAAATTAATGTGGACAAAAGTTGGCCGTAATAGCACATCTTCTCATTTTGCAATAAATCAAGGCCTACGACAATGGGTTTCAGAACTGCAAAATATTCTTCAGGGTACTGAAACTCAACATCTTTGAAGGTTGGCAATTCCAGTTTTTTGCATATACTGTTTATATCATACTTGAATGGCAATATTTGAGAGATTGAGTCATAAAGAGAATTCCATCGAGTTGGGCAAGAAAATTTTAATGAATATTTCAAGATATCTGACATAATTTCTGAGGATTTGTGTCTCCTAGACGCATTCCATAATGCTGAACATTTAGCAAGTGTTGGGTTATGGATCCTTGATGCTGTTGGACATTTCTTTATGGCATTAAGGAAATCAGTTGTGGCAAGAAAACTAAGTGTAAGGCTAGCACATCTGAAATGTGTAGGCAAATAAGACAAAAGTTCATTCTTCAAATCCAAATCTAAAGCTTGAAGCACAAGAAGAAGAAAGTATTTTGAGTATTTGAAATACATAATACATCAATTTTATGTATTTAAATACAAGATACAAAATACTTTCGAAAATCCTTACAAATTACAAAATACAAATGTATTTCAAATACTGCCCAGCTCTGAATACAATAAATAAAATCAAATATAGTTAATGAGTATCAACAGTTACAAACACTCTTTCATGGTATTATAAATGAAAATGCTTTCTTTTAGGCATCATCTCTTGACGGGAAGCAAACTTGGGTTAAGAAACTGCGTGAAGTGATACAAGAGACTTATTTCAGCACTGCACTGCCACTCAGCATGCCAAAGAGTCCAGCCAAGTTAAAACCTGGTAGTCAGCGATCCAGTAGGTGAGTATGAAATTGCCAAATCGGTATTAAAATTATTGATTTTTGTTTTTATTTTGCTTTATATTTTTCAGTGTATTTCAAAGTCCTTCCCCATAGTCTTCTTCAATATCTGCTTCTGGATCATCCTGCTACTCGTGGTTCTTTATTTTACTTCGCGCATTTGTTTCTCATAATTGCATTTCTCTGTATAAATATTCTTAATTGAATAAAGGACGAGTTTCATAGTGAAACTGAGAAATATTGATTTATTTTAGAATAACCAAATTATTATATTTATCATTGTAGGATTACTTATTTTTATATATGGTTTAACGTAAAAAGTGGGCAAACTTCAGGTATGGATTCTCCATTTGAATGTTAGAAAAAATGGTTACATCAACATGGGTCCAAAAATTCTTGGTTTCTGAGTAAAGCTTACAAGTATAATCATATTGCACTCCATTACATTTGTTTACTGTAATAATTATGATGCAATCTATTTACATTTCCTTAGATGAACTGTTCAAAATTTCCACCTTCTGCCTGAATATAGGCTGCAGCTTGTCGTCTCATCATGATGTAAACATGCTTGGCCTCCACGCTCACCAGTTTTTAACCCATTGTACTTCTTTCTGTGGAACCACTTAAAGTCCTTGTGTATATATATATATATATATATATATATATATATATATATATATATATAAAATATATAATAAAAGTGAAGCCAAAGAAAATTACAGAACTTGAAAACAATGGAAAAATATGTGGTCAGGAAAAATGCGTACAGTATACTGTGAATTGCGAAAGAATAAAAAGATCAAGTTTTTTATATTTTATTTTCTAGTAATAGGTTATACGTCTTTCCTGGTTCTTTTTGTGTTTATACCAAGTGGATAGAAAGAGACACATTTATTTTATTGAATTTGCAGTTGAAGTACTGTACTGTAATCAATAATGTTATTGGTATTGTAATTTTCCAATAGACTGAATAATGTATTGTGACACTTATCGACAGCAAGTTATTGAAAGGACGGATGTTTTTAGATACTGGCATATAAAGAATGTTTTTCACCATAATTTACTTGTTGTATGCACCATAAAGAGATTGAGTTTATGTAGGTCACCATTACTCCAACATTCTGTCCTTTATTAACCTACTTCTTATATACAAAACAATGTCTTGGCAAATTGATGGTTGGTGCTTTCATAGAAATCCAGAAATCAAAATATTCATTATTGATATTCATTCTTAATATAGTTGTGGATACAATAACAATTCTGAATAAATTAGTGAACTGTTTACAGACATTATTGTGATGGTTAAAGCCCTGGTTTGTGTCAATAACAGATTGTTTTGTGTGTGTTTAGCCAGGCCTATGTATGCGTATGTGTGTTGGGGAAGGGGGGGGGGACGCTCATCCTTCATGTTCATCATCAAAGTTCCGTGCAGAGTTGAGATAGTTTGCATAAAACTTGTTTGAGTTTGTTGGCTCATTATGTGCTGTAATATCCCCATCAATATCAGGTTATCGGAGCTGGCAGCAGTTAGACATGAACGTGGGGATGGGAGAATCATTAAATCTCAGTGTCACACCGGCACCTTGAAAGTAATTCACTTGCTGCTTGCTGCAGGAAGTCGGCGAGAAAGAGTCGCAACTCTCTGGACATCAGTAAACCAGACGTTAACTGGTTCTATATGCAAATTGTTAAACAGATAGGCCAACGCTAATCTATTACATCGAGTACAACTTGTGGTCTCCTTTCTCTTCCTATGATCTGTTCCAACATTCAGACAACATCTAATTACATCTTTGATATTCCATAGTCACAATTTCCTATTCATAACGATTATTATTATTGTTATTATTATTATTATTATTATTATTATTATTATTATTATTATTGATGATGATGATGATGATGATGATGATGATGATGATGATTTCTCCACTGCTAGCTTAACTTTCTATTGTCACTAGTGTATACTATTTGTGTGGAGAGAATTGAAAATAATCGATTGCTTGCAAACCTGTTCAGTGTGAACACTTAAGTTCCACGTAGAGTAGAGCCCACTCCACAGTGTGTTTCTCGATCTTTCCTAAATTTATAACCCCTCACCAGTGTGATCCCAAGACTCGCTTAGTTCATTTGGCCATTTTTATGATTTATACATATACATGGTGGAAGGCAGTGGCGGCTCATACATATTTAATGCCTAGTGCCAAAATCAGACAAGAAATAAGCAATAATAATAATAATAATAATAATAATAATAATAATAATAATAATAATCACTCACCAAAATTTATACAACTGGAGCACTTGAGCATTTTTGATGACCTGTTAATATGCGCGATACTGTAGATAAAACCCATTCGCCGATTCTTCTGACTTGAAAATAAATCCATCATTTTTTTGTTGAAGTTGTCTATTTTGCAAACAAAACTCCTCAGATTTATCGTGCTCTCTTAGTGCTAAATCTAGTGCCCCACAAAATCGTATGCAATTTATTATTAAATTTAACACATATCTGTTTTTATCAACTTGCTCATTGTGTTTTGCAATCGCGAGTCTGTAGTGTGAATTTAACTGATTTTCAGTGTTCGCTTTACCCAGCATAGACAAACTGAAGACGTTATTCATATTAACCTTTGACTTATGATGTGTTTTTATTTTACCCCATAAATGTACTAAATCTGTCACACCCACTTTTGACCAGCTAAGTTCACCTCCGAACAGAACACACGGGAAAAAGAAGAACGCATTTTTCACATCACATCCACACAACCAGTTGTTTTTTAAATAAATATCTGGGTTGAATTTGCGAGATCTGTTAACTTCAGCACTTTGCTGCTTTTGATGAATATTTAAGTGCGGTATAGGTCTGCCTAATTCTTTAACACGAAGTTTGTTTGATATGTTAAGGTTAAAAACAGAGATTTCAATAAAGCGCCAACCAAATTCATTTTTTCACAGTACACAACACGATAACACGACCACTATTAGATGACAACCTCACGACTTAACACGTTTACACTACAATTGGTATTGTTGGTAGTAATAATAAAGTGAAAACTTTCTCAAGCCAAGTTTTCAAGAAACCGGGAGAGATTTTATTATCTTATTGTTGCAGTCTTCGCTCTAAGAAACTTGTTCTGACAAAGCGGAAGGACAGACAGAGAGAGAGGTAGTAAGGGATTGGCGTAGAAAATGAGGATGTATACAGTTTTACAAGCAATGCAAAAGCCAGCGGCAAATTGTGCCTGGCACATTTTAGATCATGTTTTAGATGCTGAAAAGGACGAGCGAACATGAATATTGCGCGCGCATCCCATTATATTTCTTATGGGATGTAGTGCCTGGCACAGATCCATCCTCCAAACACTGGTTACAACGTGTTTCGCTGCAAAGATCATATTGACGGTAGAGTTTGTATAAGCGTAACTTGTTTCTCTCAGGTTTTGAGCAGAAAATATGAATTCTCCTTTTCCTTCTGTATTCTGGTAGTGCCATGGCACAACGGCACTACCTCTAAAGCCGCCCCTGGTGGAAGGGATCCTGTTACATTAATTCACAGGGTAAATAGATGAAGTCAATGCGAACAACTTTTGTCAAATAAGTATTTTGATACGTCCAATAGTTTTGAGAATGCGAAATGTAACGTGTTGCAACTCTGCAAAGAGTACTTGAGGTCATTGCTCTACAGTGGAGGTGAGTGTAACTCCAATCATCCAATCAGCAAGACTTTCAAGAGGAGAATGTAAACAAAAAGTCTCATCAGATCAATGTAACATTATGAAATTTCTTTGCAGAACGAAAAGTTACATTTTGCACATTTAAAGGACAAAACTGAAATTCTTTAAATAATTTATGATCACAATACACTGCTCTCTTAAATTGACTGAGCATATTGGGAATTAAATCAGTGATTTTCTGAGAACGCACTATGAAATATTTCATATAAAACAATTTTTATCTCGAAAAGGAAGCAAAACTGTATTAAACTTTTTTGTTTGAACTCAAAGAATAACCCCCAGAAATTAGTGATATTACTTACCGTTCGCCCTATATAAATAGAGCTTTTGTGAGTCAGTTACAGTAGGGCTAGCACAAGTGATATTAAACGATGCTCACAGTCTAAATTGAATCCCCTGTGATTATTTTATATTTGGAGTTAGAAAATGGGATACAATGTTCAGTTCTTGGAAAAATTTTCAACACTGTTAGAAAAACTGCATTTATAACGCCATTATAATATATGTTATATTATAACATACCACATTAGTCAGTTTGGAGATGATGTAGAAGTGGATCGTGAAGTCTTCTGAATGATCTTCGAAATGATCAATTTTGACTAGGAGTAAGTTTATTTAATTTTACTGTATACGATGAATATATTATACATTATTATAGATCATTCTTTTAGATAAAGGATTTGACTTTATTTAAATTTATTTTTTAATGAATCATTTTTTCGCCAAACTGGAGAATTAGCACGGTATATTTGAACCATGCCATTATGGTTACGACCAAATTTAACTAAATACACAATGTTGCCAACATAAGAATATGACTTTGGTCTGTGGTGTCGTTAGAAGGAGAAATTCGTTTCTTTTTTTCTTTACCTCCTTCGTTCTGAACATTACTCAGAGTTAGCACCACTGTTACTCTCATCTATTTCAACGATTTTTCCCAGGACCACCAATTTGTTTGTTCGACATTTCTACATAGAAGATTAAGACAGATCTTACAAGCACTCCCCAGTTACTAACAGTATGGTCATCAAAATTGTGTGTCCATTTTATCTCTAACTAAAATCTCTCTCGCATTTTCTTTGTTTCATCACTACTGAATGGGCTTATCTCTTCAGTATCGATGTTTCTAGTCGGTCATGGCCTTTATGACAGTTTTTGTTTCGTAACAATAATACAATTAAAGTAGGGAATAATTTCATGGCCCCACAAATAAAACTTCATCGTGGTCATAGTTACGTACTTAACGCTTTGGCGAGCATTAACCGGAAATTTACTTTCTGTTATTTAAATGATATTCCGTGAAACACACCTTTTTTTCCCCCTTTATTCCTTTGTTATGTAAATACATATGCATTTTCTTTTGGTGAATTCAAAACATCTTCGTTGTACTGCATAAACCTTGCACTTGACTAATGGAGTGATTTATTTAAGAATATAGTAGCGAATTTTACTACCACCATTTCGATTGTCTTTTGTTTGACAGGGCTTGGTATGGCCCGGTGACTAGTGGCCAGCAAGTAACTTCGACTATGGACATTGCTCTACCATGCGTATTATCCAGTTGTTTCCATTTTTTTTATTTACTTTATAGCTAAGTTTGCTGACATTTTTAGGTTCAGTTGAAATATTTTAAATTAAATAAAAATTACTACAGAATAAATAATTTCGTTGTTTTAACTAATAAAGCTACTTATTTTCTACAAATGATTTACTTCACTTTATTTGCATTCATCGAAACAATTCGCTTATTCTTAACCCATTGTCACGTGTTATGGTACCACTTCGACTGAGACCAGTTCCCAGTGCATCACATATGTACGCAATAGGCTTATCAGTCTTGCACAGTGTAGGTATCTGCCCATTTCTGGGATAGACGATACACAAATGAGATTCCCGTGGTAAGATGTAGAAGTAATAATATAAGATAAAATGAGAAATACGAAATAGAGAACTTATAAAATGCCAGAAAAGGTTACCTAGCAACTAGTATTTCATGACGTCATCTCTGCCTTCATAACACAATTACTTATCAACCATGCAATATATGATGTCATATCCAGTACTCTTGTCTCTACTACGTCATAACATCACATTTTGTAAATTTATAATATTTTTTTTACATGTTTTAATGCTAGAATAGCATAAAACGTTACATGTAACACGTGTATAATCTTAATTATAAACACTCGTGAAAACTAATGCGCTCACATACGGTCACATGCTAGACATTCAGTCGTGCCATAATTATCAAGATTATACACTAGTTACATAAGTTGCTATTATTTATTTATATATTGGAAACTGAAAACATTGGGCAGGAAATAAAAGAATACCATAATAAATTATATCAGCATTAAAAACAGTGGAAGAAATAAAGAAACTGTAAAATAAATTATATCAGCGTAGAAATAGAACGTAGTTCAAACATATGCCACGAACAATCATATTGTTAACTATGGCATATGCACTGAACAAGAACTTGATGGAAAATTCTGATATCTTCAAAATGGAAACAGATGGAAAAGAAGCGAGAAATGTTTTTTACAAGAGAAAATAACTGCTATTCACATTTCTGTTTCTGTATTAATTTCCCTTACTGCATCATCATCATCATCATCATCATCATCATCATCATCATCGCAGCAGCACTTTTACCACAACCACAATTTTTTATTGGGTTATTTTACGACGCTGTATCAACATCTCAATGGAAAATTCTGATATCTTCAAAATGGAAACAGATGGAAAAGAAGCGAAAAATGTTTTTTACAAGAGAAAATAACTGCTATTCACATTTCTGTTTCTGTATTAATTTCCCTTACTGCATCATCATCATCATCATCATCATCATCATAATCATAATCATAATCATTAGCGCACCAGCACTTTTACCACAACCACAATTTTTTATTGGGTTATTTTACGACGCTGTATCAACATCTCAGGTTATTTAGTATCTTAATGAAATGAAGGTGATAATACCGGTGAAATGAATCTGCGATCCAGCACCGAAAGTTACCCAGCATTTGCTCGTATTGGGTTGAGGAAAAATCTCGGAATAAATCTCAACCAGATAACTTGCCCCTACTGGGATTCGAACCTGTGCCACCTGGTTTCGCTGCCAGACGCGCTAACCGTTACTCACAAGTGTGGGCCAACCACAATTCGATGGTATTTGGGTAAAGGGAGATAAGTCGTAAGTTTTGAGGTAAATGGAAATAAAACTTAGGACCTTATTGCAAATAATTTCCTACACAAATAAAACCCATCAAATGCTAGTATTATTTTATTTCTTGTATCCTCTCTTGTAGAATTTAACTTATGTATTCAAAACTTTATTTGCACAAAAATGTGACTTAGACCGCTCTACCCGAACTCCTTCGAATTAAACTGTCAAACGTTGTCTTGTTCCAACTTCATATTATCCATCTATTTCTATGATGTTTTATGTTCTAGTTTATATCTATTGTAAAGATTTAATTTGATTTGTTGATGTTCAATGCATTTATACACGACACCTTACTGTGTCATTACAGGCATATGTCTTAATCTGCTAATAAAATTTTTGGCTTTCTTACAGAGATTTGGATGATTCAGCATCCCTTGATGAGAGTGTTGAAAATTTGGACCGAGGTTCTCTGGCATCTTTCGGCTCAGGCAATACGACAGACTCCGATAAGGTAGGGGAAACGCAAAATGTTATTTACTTTTATACGTGGTACAGTCATTAAGTTCTGAGACTGACGGCATAGTGGCGGTGTGGTGCACTAGAACGAATAGGTGGCGCCGTGATATGGTACCTTGTCAGTTAGTCTCTCGTCCCAGCATCATACAGTTACGTGCATATAGTGTAAGCAGAACTACGGTCATTGTTGTGACGGTGATTTGAATGCGCGCGTCGGAACTCGAGTATGTTGCAGTTTGAGCAACGGGCAAACGTCACGTTCTGTCAGAAATTAGGCGAAACTGCTATAACCGATCATAACTGGAGACGAAACATGGTGTTTCCTTTAAGATCCGCAACTGAAGCGACAATCCGCCACCTGGAAAACGCCATTATTTCCACGACAGGAAAATCTGCAACAAGACAGGTCAAAAGGCAAGGTGATGCTTTAAGTTTTTTTTTATTCAAATGGAATTGTTCACATAGAATTCATCCCACAAGGTGCAACTGTAGACAAGATCCTCTACAAAGAGATTCTTGGCCGTTTACGCAATTCAATTCGTCGTAAGCGTCCTGAGCTTTGGCATAGGAAGAATTGGCTGTTGCTACACGACAACGCCCCTGCACATCGCTCCATCCTTGTCCAAGAGGAACTTGCAAGGCAACAGGTCGCTGTTTTGCCACACCCTCCGTACTCACCTGATCTCGCACCATGCGATTTTTTTTCTCTTTCCCCTCATGGAATCAATCCTACGTGGGCGTAATTTTTATGCGGCCTAAAAGGTCATGACTGCCACAAGAGAAGCCATACGGCATCTTCCTGCCAACATCTTTCAGCAGTGTTTCCAGCAGCTACACCAACGTTGGCAGACGTGCATAGCGGCCAACGGCGACTATATTGAGGGAGGATGTCGATCTGTTTAAGTGTACGCCGTATCACGCGGCATCTTCTGAGACATCCAGATTCTTGTGGGTGCCTACCCTTCAGGCGTAAGTGTCAGAACTTAATGACTGTACCACGTACTATGCTTGAATATGTGTGTGTACCACGTAGTTTTAGAACTGGAATTTCGCCGTACACACGAATATTTTAATTTGTTACTCCGTAATTTATTATACAAAACGTTAACGGATGCTATATTTTGGAAAAATCCTTTTATATACTCTATTTTTGGACACCACATACCCGATTACATTGCGTATATTTTCAGTATTATGCTGCAATTAAACGTTTTAAATTTGAAGCATAGAGTAATTCCATTTTTAGAATGATGAAAAAATTGAGTAATTTCAAGATTCGAAAACACACTTTTAATGGAGTTCACATTGAGCGAGGACAAAACCGATATTTTGAATACTCAACGAATGTATGTGCTCTACTTTATCATTATTAAATATATTGCTCCAGTTATTGAACTCTTTTCTTACAATGTGCTTTATATGACAGTAACATTACTTCACCTGTGAAAATATTTATTAAATCTACATACTTAGACTTCAACAAACAAAATTTAATAACACAATCTCAAGGGAAAAAATGGAACTCTCTGCATCATAATCCACAGTTAATTCCCGATTTACCACGAAAATCGTCTGAAGAATGCATTTAGATTGGCAACAGGCCATGATTGTTTGGCCAAACACCTGCATAGAATTGGAATATATCAGTCCCCTAACTGCCCATTGTGCAACTCAAACCAAGAAATGGATTCGGAAAACCTCAAAATCTGTGCTTCAGTGGCTGACCATGATAATATCTTTGAAAAATATTGGAGTGCAAGAGGTCAAATGACTTTGTCAAACGCCTGGCATTAGAAAAGAACAACAACATTACTTCACATTTTCAAAATAAGTCTTGCTTGCAGATTATAAAGTATAGCCTAAGTATATTAACCAGGGCTTAATTTCAGCCGGGGCTATTGAGAGTTCAACCCCAGAACGTCTCACCAATGAGAAATTTACTGTATTATAACATATTGCGTATTGTATTTGTTCATATTTATGCCTAACATATCGGTAGCTAGAAAAAGTTTTATTTGTAATAGGTTTATACAGAAGCCTTTACATGGAAAGAAAATATACCTAAATGTTTGTTGCCAGCATCTAGTTCATTTATTATTGTCTAGGTTTCAAGTAAGAAACATATCACTAGTGATTTTATTGTTTTGAAAACCGTATTGATTACTGCGTAAAATGTTACGTTTTTCTAAATAATTAATTAACTATAGAGCTATTATTATCATATGTCCCAGAAAAGAGCGGCCGGCCAGTCGGCCATGTCCTGCGTGGTTTCCGTCGAGCGCATAACCATTCCTCCAGTGCTTCTCCAATATATAACAGTACTAACAATAAATGTTCAATAATTTGGACTTACCATGCTCAAAGTCGGTGGTGAAAATGACCTCCGTTTGCCGCCATACACAACTGACATCTTCTGATAAACGAATGAACAACACTCTGAAGTTCCACATCATTGATAGCTTGGATTTCTTCTCGTATATAATCTTTTAGTTCGTCTAAAGAATTAGGATATTTCCTATAAATCCTACCTTTTAGTTTCCCCATAAATAATAGTCACAGGATGTTATATTGGGGCCTTGTGGAGGCCTCAAATTATTACTGATTAGTCTCGTACCGAAAATACGCCTCAATTCCCTCATTGACATGGCAGCTGAATGGACAGTGACGGAATTTATTTTTGAAGAGGTGGAGAAGTTCAAATATCTTGGAGCAACAGTAACAAATATAAATAATACTCGGGAGGAAATTAAACACAGAATAAGTATGGGAAATGCCTGTTATTATTTGGTTGAGAAGCTTTTATCATCCAGTCTGCTGTCAAAAAATCTGAAAATTAGAATTTATAAAACAGTTATATTATCGGTTGTTTTTATGGTTGTGAAACTTGGACTCTGACTTTGAGAGAGGAACATAATAATAATAATAATAATAATAATAATAATAATAATAATAATAATCTTTATTGTCATTGAATGAAAAACTTCACTATTGACATTGTCAAATGTTACAATCTTACTGCAATACATTTCATAGATAAACAAAATAAAAATTTAATTATAAAAACAATGTAGATATTTATCAAATTACATAATATAAAGTTAAAAGTACTATATTTACTAGATAAAAGACAGTATCAAGTACTAATTGTCATATGTTTAATAACTAATTAAGAATACTACAAACAGAGGCTAATAATAAACTTAAAAAATGCAACATAAGGTAGTGCAATTTGCTCTGTTCATTAATACATTGAAATTTAAATGTAAATTGATTTACCACTAGGTTTCATTTAAAATCTTATTATTAAACAAAAATTAAGAAACAACAACCATAACATTTAAAACTTTTAAAACTGCATTGCTTAAAAATGTATGTCAATTTCAAAGAACTCATTTATTGAGTAAAGTGGGTTTTTAATTAACCAACTGTACAATTTTATTTTATAAATTTGAACAGGAAGAAGTTGAATGTTTATAGGGAGCTTATTAAATAATTTGATTCCAATCAATTTATAGTATTTTTTTGTCACACTAAGTCTACAAAGTGGATAATCTAATAATTGCCTATTCCTCGTTGTATGATTGTGTACCTCACTTCTCATATTAAATTCTTGCAAATGTTCTTTCATAAACACTATAGGTTAAGGGTGTTTGAGAATAAGATGCTTAGGAAAATATTTAGGGCTAAGAGAGATGAAGTTACAGGAGAATGGAGAAAGTTACACAACACAGAACTGCACGCATTGTATTCTTCACCTCACATAATTAGGAACATGAAATCCAGACGTTTGAGATGGGCAGGACATGTAACACGTATGGGCGAATCCAGAAATGCATATAGAGTGTTAGTTGGGAGGCCGGAGGGAAAAAGACCTTTAGGGAGATGGGAAGATAATTGTAAAATGGATTTGAGTGAGGTGGGATATGATGATAGAGAGTGGATTAATCTTGCTCAGGATAGAGACCAATGGCGGGCTTATGTGAGGGTGGCAATGAACCTCCGGGTTCCTTAAAAGCCAGTAAGTAAGTAAGTAGCTGATATATATATATATATATATATATATATATATATATATATATATATATATATATATATAAATGAATTTCACTAAATGTTTGCAGACCAATGGTATACCTCCCCTTAAATTCATCAACGGAGGGGAAAAAAGTCGTGTTGGAAAACACACGAGCTGTACTTATCCAATCCGGATTTAGACTTGGTGCATAACGAAATGTTGGTTAAGAAGAGGAATGGTTTATTTACAGAATATTTTTTACTTTGGTAGGCCTACATTTTCCAGACATTATTAACAATCTACGTATTTTGAAGGGTTCACAGGCAGCCCCGATAGTTCCAAGTATTGTTTATTTAATAGATTTATTTCTGCTGGCAGAATTAAGGCCATAAGGCCTTCTCTTCCACTCAATCAATACAAGAACAATAGCAAATATAAAAATGACAGCAATACAGGAACAGCGGATGAAATAGAAATGGAAGAGAATACGTGAATGGGTGAGTGAGTGAATAGGTAGGTGGACAAATGAGTAGGTAAGTAAGTAGGAATGTAAATTATGGAGTATGTGCATCCTGGTTAATTTGCGTTGTAAGTCCTGTCAGACTTCAGTTCTGACACGTGATTATGAAAATATTTGAGATGCTAGGAGCTTCTTTAAATGTCGTGTGCACTGTGACACTGTCAACGATTGCATATTTCCGTGCAAGCAGTTTTCCTCATTACTCAGAGTTGTGACAGGCCTGTCTGCCGCGGAAGAACACTCATTCATCACGGAAGTGTGACAGCTCTCTATAGTGTCAGGTGCAATGCTGTGAATTCACATATTCCACAGTGTAACAGTTTTTTGTATCGCTGGAGAACTTCACATTGGGAAGCCATTAACATAATTATTGTTCAGTAAAGAATTTTGTGCACAATTAAAACTGGTTTCTCCACTCCCGCACCTGAGAATGATTGATCGTGGATGTCTATTTTCTGTTGCTGCTGTGTTGTTTGAATGATTGATTAACTTTCAGATTGCTCAAAGCTGTTGTACAAAAGTTCGCAATTGCTTGGTATGCGAATAGAATTTTTATATATTTTTCCTTAAATCAAACGTAGGGAAACTTTTTTTTTTCCAGTTTTTGATGGAAATATATTTTCAGGATGTCAGACATCCAAAATGTGACTGGTGACATGCTTTGAGTATTTCCTCTTTCTGTGAGTGTGTATGCATGCGAGTACGTACAGTCAGATTATTTCGTCCTGACTGTAGAGTCCTGCATAATCGGTTACGAAAGATAGAACAGACAGATTGCTACTCAACGCCTGGCGCTATAGACAATATGCGAAGCTCTTCCGTCTCGCGGAGTAGTTCAAAGTTCGGTTTAACGAATGTCCGAGTCTCACTCGTTTGGACGGCTCTGGATCATGGATGACAGATAATATCGTGCCATCCAGGAGTTCCAAGAATCGTTGCAAGAACGCGATTATCACTGTGTACCTTTCAAATAATATTTCCTCCTCTCTTCTCATTGATTGAAACACGCATCATGAAACTATAATCATTAGAATTGAGAGTGCTTTTATTTTTGTTAATAACTTATCTCCCTAAAAACGATTTATTAGTGAAATAATAATACATCCACTTAGAATAATTAAAGGCATAGGCTATATCGGTGATGTGAAAGCAAGCGCATTTTTCTGATCTTGACGTCGTGCGCGGGCAGCAAGCGCTAAGTATGGATAGAGGAAGGGTTGTGTATATGAATAAGCAACCTGTTGGAGTAAGAGAACAGTGGTGCACAAACTTCAAACGGAACGTGAAATTTTATGTCGTTATTTTTATATGGCTTCTTTCTGTTTAATGTTATCTATATTGTCTGTAAAACAAAAGTGCTAACACTGATTTCTTAATATTGCACTTGTGTTTTAAATCTTAATAACATAATAGAGAGTTAAGAAGGAATATTGACTTAAATTCCATAGTAGTATAATATTATACTGTATTAAGTGGATGAAACACATCATTCATAAAGAAAGTGATATTCCAAAGAAAGAGATTGAGTATGACATGATAAGTTGGAATTTATATTGATGGTATCTTTAGCCTTACAAAAGTAATCAATAAACTAATCAAAACAATATTACAGTACAAAACAAAGTTGCCTAGGTACTATATCTGTTTTAAGTGTAACTAATATTACATAACAAAACACTTATCGCATTATGCTTTTAAGGTGATATTTGTGAGCAACTTCCTATCATCAGAATATTAAATTATTTTCACGAAATCTGCTGAAGCTGTAGAGCTGACATTTTTACAACACACGGGCACGTATCTTTTGCTTATGATGTAACAGTAATTGCTTTGTTAATTAATTTCCCTACAAACAATTTCCATGCGAATATTTTCAAAATTTTCAATACACTATCTTCAGTAATACGTATATACGGTATATTAGATTTACGAAAACATTCTGTAAGGCTACTAAATAAATAGGTCTATACCTGAAAATTTCACTTTTCTATACGAAAAGTTTAGAAAATATTTCTTTTGAATAAAAAAATGAAACTTGTAAAAAAGAGCATTAAAATTAAAACTTACATTCTTATAATGCACTTATACTTCTCAGACAAATCTAAAAATTAACATGAATACAGTTTTAATAAGTTCTCTTCCCTTTATCTATTGAATGAGTGCTGGCCATCCCTGAATATAGGTCGACCAAGCGGCATATACCACCCCTTTCGTCTGTCTCTTTCCTTTCCGCTGTAAAGCGCTCAGGCTCTCCTGGGCTCTAAAGCGCGCGCTTGCTCCTGTGGGCGTCAATTGACATGCCTGGGCTATATTAACAGCTACTCTTTCAGAGGTAGCATATGTATTTTGAGTTTAAAGTATGAACGTTACAATAATAAGTGTGTACATATTTGTTCTTCTCTTTTGTAAGTAATTGTGATTTATTTTATTCTTGTATTTGTTTACACGTCAGATTTCATCTGTACATTACGCTCATTTCCTTTATTGTTACCGGTGTCCATTAGTTGATTTATATATTAGTTATGAAGATAAATGTACCAAAGTGTCCAATCAATTATAACCCTATTTAAAGCTAACTTACTTATAGCTTTTAAGAAACCATTGCCGCCTTCACATAAGCCCGCCATCGGTCCCTATCCTGTGCAAGATTAATTCAGTCTCTATCATCTATATCCCATTTCCCTCAAATCCATTTTAATATTACCCTCCCATATGCATCTCGGCCTTCGCAAAGGTCTTTTTCCCTTCGGCCTCCCAACTAACACTCTATATGCATTTCTGGATTCACACATACGTGCTACATGCCTTGCCCATCTCAAACGTCTGGATTTAATGTTTCTAATTATGTCAGGTGAAGAAAACAATGCGTGCATCTGCGTTGTGTAACTATCTCCATTCTGCTGTAACTTCATCCCTCTTAGCACCAAATATTTTCCTAAGAATTTCGAGCTAACCCTTTTTTTAATTAGGAAAAGTAAATTTTCTTCGATTATTCCATTTGTGTAGTTACAAAATGTCATCAGAGTTCCTGTATGCGCTTAGTATTCTGTCCTCTATACCTGTAGTTCTGTCTAGCCAGCCGCAACCGCGTTCAAGACCGGATATTCAAACGAATGTCCAACCTGGCCGGTTGATCTGCAACCGGTCGAATATAAACCGGTTGTAAGCGCTGTTCTGCAGCATTCTGCCTGACAGCTCAGCGACGCGAAAGAGAGGAAGTAATAGGGTTAGTGGGGAGAGCTCCGGAGTAAAGATAAGGGCGAGCGGTCGGTAAAGGAATGCAGTACAGGTTAACTGTATTGGAAACACAACGCTATACCGCATGCGTGACATCCGATCGCTCTGACTGCAGGCGACAGACTAACCTGAACATCCCTTGGCGTAACTTAATGGACTCGCCTGACCCAGGCGCACACTGCCGACGACTGCCAGGACTGAATAATCGTGTACGTGTGTGAGCTTGCGTTTGAATGTGTCTAATTTGTTTTGCTGAAACTCACGCAGTGTTGACGGTTTCTTAGTCTTGATATCTTCGTAGCATTGTGCTAGTAATTATATTATTAAAGCGAACATATTCTAACATTTGCTTATAGGGAAGATAATTAATTTGTAGAAAGTATATCTGAGGAACAATTCCAGTCAGCATTCGAATTATCTCCATTCACCACATAGTGTCGTGCGATAGTAGGGTTACCAACTTTTTTTTGACGAAAATACTGGAGACTAGGAATCGACAAAATTTCACATAGAAAATAGACAAATTACCCATTGGGTTCAGTTACTGAAAGACAACTTTATTTTATACTTCGATAGCTAGGCTTAAATCAAGGTTATTTTGAGACAGATTTTGTCTCGTGTAATAGTTGAAATCGACTGCATTTTGCAGTTCTGATTTGATTAGACGTGTCGTACTTCTGTTTCCAACATCCAATTCTTATTGTTCATAAGATAAAAGATCCTTTTTGTATGAGCATTATTCCCATGTAATATCCACAATTTATACCCTTAAATTGGCAAAATTTCATTTCTCACACTAGTTTATTAAACCGTGTCGGACTGTAAAGAAAACAACTATAGCAATGTCTATATTTTATATGTTGTACAATATTCTAGTATTGTGTAATTTTGGATATTCTAGTATTGTGCAATTTTCCTTCCAATTTTTTCTATTGTTCTATTAAAATTATAGCATAAAAGAAATATATGAGTCAATAATATCTTACTCCCATAACAAATACAACATCCAGAATATCACAGTGACAGATCTGTCCCTAAATTTTTTATGACGTGGAAAGGAAAATATAAATCAGGCAAAGATATTCAAGACGAAATCGTCAAAAACATAATAAAAATTAGTTTTCATCTTAAAAAATCACATATATGGTAAACACTCAAAATAATTGTTTAATTATATATTTGTGATTGAAAATCTGCATTTTTATCTTTTTTTTCATGTGCTCATTTATATACAACCATTATTGTAAATTGTTGTTATTCTGTGTCTATAGGCAAGTTTTTGAAGGTCAGACAGTAAAAAAAAAAATAATAATAATAACCTGTTGTATCCTATAGGATACTTAGTGAATTTAAGGGTTAATATGGTTTGATTTTAAACGGGTGAGCACTGAAACCCATTTCTGGCAAGCATTACTTTATATATGGGCTGCATATTTTAAGTCATCTCTTGAACAACAAAATTCATCATATAAATCATCATCATTCACGGCAAAATCAAACATTTAAAATAAAGATTTTAACCGGTATATTATGCAAAAATAAGGGGAAAAAATGCTCGAAGAGAAGTATACTTCCGGAGCCGAGAGTCTGTTAAAAATTAGGGGAAATGCAGGAGAGCCCAGGAAATACGGGAGGGTTC
Organism: Periplaneta americana; assembly: GCF_040183065.1. Lineage (NCBI taxonomy): Eukaryota > Metazoa > Arthropoda > Insecta > Blattodea > Blattidae > Periplaneta > Periplaneta americana. The sequence goes on from NC_091122.1 coordinate 54,155,743, forward strand.
TCAACCCTATGCGATAGTTACCGACTTTTTAAATCGCCAAATTGCCTTAACTTAACAAAGCTCAACGCCTCTTTCGTATGAAGTTCTTGAAATTTCTCCATAGTTGAACAAGATCACACAGAATATTTCTCAGTGACGTAGTTTTTGACGTAGAACTACGTCTTTCTCCCCAGTGGCTATGGAGAGGGAATAACTTGAGAATTGGTCGTTACATAAAAACGCAACTCCTTCCTTGTTCTCCTTGTATTCATCTTATTCTTCTTTTATTACCCTTTATTCCCCTTACTATTCGTGTGTTTCCTATGTTATCCTTGTTTTGTCTTTGTTCTCCTTTTATTCGTCTTGGCGTCTTAATATTTCCATTGTTCTCCTTGTGTTTACTTTATCATTCCATTTTCCTTATTCTCCCTTCTCTCCTTGTCTTCCTCTATTTCTTACTGTTTTCCCTTTGTTCTCTTGTCTTCCCCTGTTCTCCTTGTATTCCCCCTTTTCTGGTACACAGTTCTTTATTTAAAGGAATATGCCTGGTAAATGTAATTTGTTCGTCATATTCTGCGTAGTAGATGATGCTATATATACAGAGTGATTCACGAGGATTTACCATCCTTTACGGAGCTTATTTCCGAACACATTCTGAGCAAAATGTGTCATATAAACATGGGTCCCATTCTCAATATTTACAGAGTTACGTTTCGTTATTGGAACGCATTGCTGTGAACGCGTGAACTTGGTCAGCGTGCAGTCAGCAGCCAGCGCGAGCGCTACGGAAATCAAAGATAGCCGTATGCAGTTACGTAGAGCGACGAGTGCCGTTCACAAGCGTGCGGCCAAATGTACTCAAGCGGACGGCGACATTTTTTAAAATGTGTTATAAACTCTCCAAGACTGTAAATTAGGATGCAAAATTGAACTGCAAATAATTAAGTCGGTGGAAGTGGCGTGATTTGTAATAATTGTTGTGATAAGTGCGTAAGAATAATGTAATTTTCTAGTTAAAAATAGAAAAAGATGTATGTACGGAGCAACTAAGGAGGGCACAACACATTTTTAGCTTAATAATACCTAATATTTAATATATATATATATATATATATATATATATATATATATATATATATATATATATATATTCATAATACCTGCCAATTAAAGAAATTATATGACATTTTGAATCTTGCGTACACTACTTTTAACACTTGAATATAAGTAATTGATTAAGTAGCGGACTTACTCGTGTTAATTATGTAAGTCTTTGCGGCTTACAGCTGTTTCGGTGTTTCATCACACCATCCTCAGAGCCTACTAGATCTCGGCGTCATCTCGAACTTCTCTGCCTGTTGTGTGGGTGCGTTTTATTGTTGAAAAGTGGAGTCAAATAGTGTACTGAAATTGATCTGTGTTGAGAATTTGATCTGGGTGTGTTTTAGTGTGTTTGTATATTTCGTATTGTTCTAGTGTGTTGAGTTTTTGGTTCTTGGGTTGTATGTGTAGAATGTCCATGTCCGCATTTATGTTATTGTATGTATGGTTAGCATTGGTTATGTGATCGGCGTATGTAGACGTATTGTGTCCTCTGGTTATTGCTTTAATGTGTTCTTTGTAGCGTGTTTGGAATGATCTGCCTGTCTGTCGCAACTGTTACATGTGAGTTAGTATACACCTGTGTGGTCGTATTTATTTGTTACAACATAGCATACAGAACAGAAAACACACTACAAAGACATCTCAACACACATAAAACACAAACAAATAAATACGACCACACAGGTGTATACTAACTCACATGTAATAGTTGCGACAAGTTCTACATTGGACAGAAAGGCAGATCATTCCAAACTCCCTAGCAATAACCAGAGGACACAATACATATACATACGCCGATCACATAACCAATGCTAACCATACATACAATAACATAAATGCTGCGGACATGGAAATCCTACACATACAACCCAAAAACCAAAAACAAAACACACTAGAACAATACGAAATATACAAACACACTAAAACACACCTAGATCAAATTCTCAACACACAGATCAATTTCAGTACACACACACACCATTTGACTCCACTTTTCAACAATCAAACGCACCCACACAACAGGCAGAGAAGTTCGAGATGACGCCGAGATCTAGTAGGCTCTGAGGATGGTGTGATGAAGCACCGAAACAGCTGTAAGCCGCACAGACTTACATAATTAACACGAGTAAGTCCGCTAGTTAATCAATTAATTATATGACATTTTTTGCTCAAAATGTCTTCTGAAATAAGCTCCGTGAAGGACTCGTGATCATCCTGTATATATATTCTTTCATGATTAAACGGCCATTATCTTTTAACGTTGAAATGTCTCAATCCTTTCAGCTCTTTTGAATTAAAAATGAGCAAAGGGTTACTCTAAAACCTAGCGTTAACAACGTTGTCCTAAATAATCTGAAAGATGTCGGTCACTGTAGTTTTATTAAGGAAAGCAAATGTATTGTAACGGCTGTTATTTCTGTTGTGGATAAATAATATGTTTAATTTCTTTCTGACGAGATTATGTGGTAAGTGTATAAAATTAAAACCCGGTCCTTTTCATTTGCAGCCCATTTATTTTGACACGGAAGTCCTTTCTTACTTGTGGAAGACAGTGACAAAGAAAAATAATGTAACTGTAAAAGATGCAAAACAGAGGGAGAAAAATCCACAGATGCATAGCTTTGCGATGTCTGGGTGCGATCACCTGTCGACAGGTGCATAGCTTTACTACGCTGCATATACAGAGTGGGTTGAAAGTCGCTTTTCCCAAACACTTCCTAACATTTAATTAAATTCAATTTACATTTGACTACATATTCCTTTACAGATTTTGTACAAAATGGTGGCTCTGTTTCTCAATACACAATGTGTTTTTACTGTGCTTCCACCAACGTTGTAGCACAAAACACGTTGTTCTGTGGTTAATATTCGATTCATCGCAAGAAACTAGCTGTTATTGCATAGAGACGCAACCCAACACAATAAAGCAAAACATTAACAATAACAAGACATGACAAGTCTATGGTAGCATGTCTGTCTCCAGAGTAGCTGGCCCCGGGTTCGATTCCCTGCGGGGTCAGAAATGCTCATGTAAAATTTATACCTCGAGACTAGGACAGATAGCGGTGCTCAACTTCTAATCAGTAGATTGTGCACCAATATGCCTGGGTTAAATCCCAAATCTCTCCGCAGTGCATATGAAGAGAAGGTATTTGTCACTGTTGATAGTGATTCGTCCGTCGGATGGGGACGTTAAGCCTGGCGGCCCCCTTGGTGCTATTCCACAGGAGTATGCTATGTGCCGGCACCGGGTTTTCCCTTTTTCCTTCCTCATCATTATCATCATCACTCATTCCAGACACTACACTTACACATACACTCACCCTAGTACACAACATAACTCTCTACAGATACACATCATGTACAGTGTGGCCCGCCGAAGTGGTGTATAACTAGAAAATAGGTCACAGTCCTGCCATCTATCCGCAATATGCGGAACTCGAATCACGTAAAGTGAAGTGGGCAGGCATTACATACATACATACATACATACATACATACATACATACATACATACATACATACATACATACATACAGTCAGCCACCGGCGTGGCTCAGTCGGTTAAGGCGCTTGCCTGCCGGTCTGAAGTTGCGTTCGGGCGCGGGTTCGATCCCCGCTTGGGCTGATTACCTGGTTGGGTTTTTTCCGAGGTTTTCCCCAACCGTAATGTGAATGCAAGGTAATCTATGGCGAATCCTCGGCCTCATCTCGCCAAATATCATCTCGCTATCACAAATCTCATCGACGCTAAATAACCTAGTAGTTGATACAGCGTCGTTAAATAACCAAATAAAATAAAAAAATACATACTGTCGTCGACCTGGTTGGCAAGTTGGTATAGCGCTGGCCTTCTATGCCCAAGGTTGCGGGTTCGATCCCGGGCTAAGTCGATGGCATTTAAGTGTGCTTAAATGCGACAGGCTCATGTCAGTAGATTTACTGGAATGTAAAAGAACTCCTGCGGGACAAAATTCCGGCACATCCGGCGACGCTGATATAACCTCTGCAGTTGCGAGCGTCGTTAAATAAAACATAACATTTTACATACTGTCGGTGACTCAAGAGAAGACGAGAGCGGACTGAGGAGGAAGGGATGTGAACAGATAACGTAAGACAACACGAGCAATATTTGTACTGCAGTAAGCGGAAACATTAGGTCTCCTTCTGTTCAACTTAGCTTTAATTTCAATATGCATTGTTAGTCATGTTTCCTGCACGAGTAATAACCTGGCTACTGGGATGCGGGACTCTAATCACGTAAAGTGAAGTGGGCAGGCATACATACATACATACATACATACATACATACATACATACATACATACATACATACATACATACAAGACATGACATGACATGACATGACATGACATGACATGACAGAAAAAACAGTTAACGCATGAACATGGTTTTCAACCCACCATCTACGAATATTACACCAGCTATTCGTTTATTCAAGTTATTACATCTGTAATTGTGTACAAGTATGAAACCTAGGAACGAATATTAGGGATAGTGACTTTTGACCCATATTTATAGGTATTTACATAGAATTACGTGTGAGATCGCCAGTTGACAGGTGTAGCCTATAGCTTTACAAACCTGCATATCTTTACGTAGAATTACGTGTGGGTGGTGCGAAATATGAAACTAGGAGATTACAAGGAAAACGGGAATACAGTAACATAGGAAATACAAGGAGAACAAGGGGAGGCGAAGAGAACAAGGCCAAGACAAAGATAACAAGGACGAGGAGAAGAAGAAGGTTAAGACAAGGAGAACAAGGGTACGACAAGGAGAACAAGATGAGAACAAGAAGAAAAGGAGAAAAATGAGAAAACAAGGAGAACAACTGGAAGACAAGGAGAACAAGAGCAAGATGAGAACAAGAAGGAAAGGAGAAAACTGAGAAGACAAGGAGAACAAGAGCAAGATGAGAACAAGAAGGAAAGGAGAAAACTGAGAAGACAAGGAGAACAAGACGAAGACAAGGAAAACAAGGGTACGACAAGGAGAACAAGAGCAAGGCAAGGAAAACAAGAGCAAAATGAGAAGAAGAAGAAAATGAGAAAACAAGGAGAACAAGAGGAAGAGAAGGAAAACAAGGGTACGACAAGGAGAACAAGAGCAAGACAAGGAAAACAAGAGCAAAATGAGAAGAAGAAGAAAATGAGAAAATGAGAAGACAAGGAGAACAAGAGAAAGACAAGGAAAACAAGGGTACGACAAGGAGAACAAGAGCAAGACAAGGAAAAACAAGAGCAAAATGAGAAGAAGAAGAAAATGAGAAGACAAGGAGAACAAGAGGAAGACAAGGAAAACAAGGGTACGACAAGGAGAACAAGAGCAAGATTAGGAAAACAAGAGCAAAATGAGAAGAAGAAGAAAATGAGAAAAATGAGAAGACAAGGAGAACAAGAGGAAGACTAGGAAAAGACGAGGAGAAGAAGGGGAATAGAAGGAGAGCAATGTGACAAGCAGAATAAGGGACTCACAAATACAAATTCTGTCGTTTGTTGTTCGGAGAAAGAAAAGCTTTCCCATAAAACATTTTTCCTGTGTGACCTTTAGACCATTTTACCGGCGAAGACTTATTTATCACCTTATTGTTAGTTTCTCGTTATGAGCGGAGCTTAGAGGTGGAAGCATGCGTGGCGCAAATTTGTGGCATGAGACGTGAATGTACCACCCGATAATTTCGTCTCTTTTCTGACGTTGCAGTTAATTGAGATACATAGGGATATCGATTATGGCACATGCCTACCATTCCTAGGCGGAGTTTGCAGGAGTCGTACTCATTTCTGCTGCAGCAACAAGACATTCTGGAGTCTGTCCCGGACTTGGTCAGATAGCTGACTGCTGTCACCAAAGGAACCGAGGCCCGGAAAGTCACCATCATCATTAATCATCGTCTCACGTATCTGTTGCCTATACCAGTCAACATTTGTTTAGTGCAACATCTTGGACGTCTCATACTTCTTTTATTAATTAGTTTTATAATCATATTAATCTTGAAATTTTCATTTGCTGTACAGCCTTAGACACAATAAATGACCGATCTGTAGCGTGAATTTGTCTAATTAGGCCTACACTTCACGCATGTCTTGGTTCATGTTTATTTTGGACCTAATTTATCTGTAGTAATGTCACGAGAGGTCTGAGATCTGCCGATAAATCCACGAGCGAAGCGAGTGGATTTATCTGGGAAATCTCAGACCTCGAGTGACATTTATTAGGACTATTTCGTGAATAAAATAAAAATTTAAATAATATATCCCTAAAATTCGATCACAAAATGTTAATAATAGTATATTAACGAATACTTAACCTATTCAGACATTGTGAAGTTGAAATACTCGTAGATGAATATCGATTATTGCAATAAAGAAATGCGATGTTATTATTCAGTAATGCCAATTGCGAAAAGCGAAATACAGGTTTAACAATGTTAATTACATGTACTGCGCTTTTCTCTTATTATTATAACAAATACATTTTCATTATCTGCTGAAATCATAATTTAATTTAACAGTAACAGTGGGGACAGCTATATACCAATGCTTATGTATTCACAGCGAGACATGTTGCTACACAGTGAAGCCATCTCTGTATAGATAGGCCTAATTAAAACACGAATTTTATTACGCCATACGAAAGGCAGTTTGGTCAAAGACATTATTACTATGCAAGGTCTTTGAGTTTGATATGCGATGATGTTACATAAATTTGAACGTCTATTAATTGTTTAATTTCAATACAAATGTTATAGGCTACAATTTTATAGGTTACATTACCTGTGTAAGCAGGACCAATGTCAGCTGTGCCTTATTTCGACCGTTACAATCAGTGCTACACGAAAGCATTTTTTATAGCTCGACAAACGCATTCTCGCTGTAGTGTGTAACGGAACTAAAGCTGCATCTACACAGTTAAATATTCCAATCGCATATGCGTGCAATCTGGGAAGACTATTGAAAGAATCAAGTTTACAAGGTACGTTCAATTAAGATGCATAAAGATTTTGTGTCTACATGGTGCGCCGTTTTGAACGTCATCTTCACTACGTAAATATATTAATTAATATTAAATATCAATCTTGCATTCATTGCTTTAAAGTTGAAGGAAAAGTTTAACCGTGTAGTTGCATCTTAATGTATTCATGATCATCACTTTACGGGGAAACAGTTGGCGACAACGACTAAACAAAAGAACGACCATGCGATAAATTGATAGCGATAAATCTAGCTGCAGAAATTATCGCAAAATCTGACTGTGATTGGTTGGAATTCAAAATTTCATTACACTTCATTGGTCGAAAATGGAATGACGTCATATAAACGAAATAGTCTATAGTAATGCCACAAGAGGTTTGAAATTTCCCGATAAATCTCATTTGGGAAATTGATTTATTGGGAAATCTCAGACTTCGAGTGACATTTATTAGGACTATTTCGTGAATAAAACGTAAATGTAAATAATATATTGCTAAAATTCACTCACAAAATATTAATAATTGTATATTTATGAATATTTAACCTATTCAGATATTGTGAAGTTGAAATAGATGAATAAAGATTACTGCAGTAAAGAAATTGAATGTTATTCTGTAATGCCAATTGAGAAAAGCGAAATACAGGTTTAAAAATGTTGATTACATGTACTGCGATTTTCTATGTTTTTTTTTACTTGATTATTTAACGACGCTGTATCAACTACGAGGTTATTTAGCGTCGATGGAAATGGTGATAGCGATATGATATTTGGCGAGATGAGGTCGAGGATTCGCCATAGATTACCTGACATTTGCCTTACGGTTGGGGAAAACCTCGGAAAAACCCAACAAGGTAATCAGCACAAGCGGAAATCGAACCCGCGCCCGAGCGCAACTCCGGTTCGGTAGGCAAGCGCCTTAACCGACCAAGCTACGCCGGTGGCTTTTTTCTCTTGTTATTATGCTGAAATCATAATTTAATTTCAACATTTTGTAGTATAATTACAAATAACCTGATTAATAGGCCTACATTAATTAAATGAACAATTGTTATGAAGGAGTTTCATTTTCTTTAGATACAATGGACATGGAATTAGAAGAAGAAGATGTAGATGTGGAAGTAGGATTTCGCACTTTATTTAGTACAGTGGATTCATCCTCATCGATTTACGTGGAAACAGTTGGCGACACTAACTAAACAAAAGAACGACCATGCGACAAATTGATAGTGATAAATCGAGCTGCAGAAATTATCGCGATGTATGACTGTGATTGGTTGGAATTCAAAATTTCATTACACTTCATTGGCCGAAAATGGAATGACGAAATAGTCCCTTGAATATATCTCTGTTACAAATTAGTTCTATCACTTGATCTATACACAGTCAGAAAAAGCAATAAACAAACAATACAAAGGAAAAACATAGCGGAGTATTGCATAAGAAATTCGTTCACTTGTAAACTTGAACTCTCACGAAATCAATCGAAGTCTTTCGAAGTGACTTAGCATATGGGAGACGGTTTTTTTTAGTCTGACGTAAGATGGTACAATATATAGGGTTAACTTATTCAAAAGTCACAAAGTTCTCTTTGTTAAGAAGTAAGTTTATAGAAAAATATAAATCGATTTTCTAGGAATACGCCACACTTTTGAGTAGCTCATCCGTTGTCTTCTCACAATTTGATTCATATTTTATGTTTCATATTCTGTATTAAACATAGACAAAAAAAATTGTCACCTTCCCCGGCTGAGATACGTTTTGTTGTGGTACTAGCGGACGGAAGGTCAGTGTTGGATTATATCAGCTTTTACGAACTTTTTGCTCTCGTTAGTCACCTAAAATCCACCACTGATATTCCGAGTTTGTTTATAAGTTCGGTGTAAGGAAAAGGACATGGACGGAGATTTCTGCGTCCCTTCTACTTCCCCTCTAATGCCTAGAGCTGTTGTAGAATCATACTCATTGTATGTAAACGGAAACAAATACAAAACATTTTAACCAACACAACTGTAGTTCCATTCTCGAAACTTGGTAATTTTTATTTTTGTACTATCATAATTTATTGCATAACTAGCCGTACCCGTGCGCTCCGCTGCACCTGTTAGAAATAAATATAATGTAATAACATAATTAAAATAGGACGTTTGATTCAGGGAACATTCGTGTTTGATAGAAGGATAAATCGTTTAATATGTTACTTAATTTAAATTGTGTTTAACTAATTAAAATGCGGTCATTTTGGTCCAGAGAGCAATCATTTGGTGCAATGACAATTCCTTTAACATGTTTCTTAATTGTTATTACATGCAACCATATAGTTTAATGAAGATTGACGTATCATTTAGTTTTAATGTGTATACTTTATATTACTTGCTATATGTTTCAGAAGTTACTGTAATAACATTGTAGAATTATGTCCATCTAGAGAAACGACACTTTTCAATGGTGAAATAATAATTAAACCATTAAGTATCTTCCGATATTACTTCATACAAACACAGAAACATTCTCTTAGGCTATGTTTAATAGCTTTCGATTGTTGTTGTTCAAGGCTCCTTATAGACGAAGTCATTTGTTTTTATTTCAGTACAGCGCCTTAAGATAGCGTTGTTATTGTAATTTTAAAACTCTTTTATCTCATTAAATATCAGTCCTGTCAAACTTTTGTATAGAATAAAACTTATCGGAAATTATTTTTAAAGAAACTTTTGTTATGTAATATTTTTCATAAAAATCATTAATGAGCGAGATATTTCGATTTATTTAATTCAGGCCCCCTTATAACCCTCCTTTTAAATAAAGTATTTTGAATGCCATATAGCCTAAAATCTAAATTACATCGAACTTAATTTATATTCCAATTTTCATGTAAATCGATTCAGCCATTATCGCGTGAAAAGGTAACAAACATCCAGACAGACAGACATATAAACAAAAATTTCAAAAAAGCGATTTTCGGTTTGAGGATAGTTAATTATACATGTTAACACCAATTATTTTTGGAAAATCGAAAATTACCAGAAAAAATTTTGGCTACAGATTTATTATTAGTATAGATGTCGTTCTAATTAACAATCACACAATAGAATTCCACAAAATCTAAAATCTATTTCTTTCAGTCTATAAGCCACTATTCTTCATACCGTTCAACACTCAATTTTTCGCACCGCTGAAAACAAAACTGCAGCAGGAGGGTAAGAAATGAGAATGTATAAAAAATAAATAGAAAAGATAACTGTGGTCTTCTCCCTCCCGTTCCTGAACTCCTTTGTCAGCGACTCGTCGTCATTGATCCGAAGGGAGACGGAGATTGAGCGCTAGACAGAGAAGGAATACCTTGCCAGCTTCTTGGTCATCTTTAACTAAGCATTTGCCACGCTCTCTACCCTGACCCCTTTGAGATATCGCGCAGGCAACCATTACAGTGAAAAATGATAGCTTCTTCTTCTTCTTTCACATGCTGGATTCATTGTTATACGGAAGTAACAGAGAATTCTCAAGTTATTTTTGAAATAACACTTTGAATTAATAAATGGTTTTGTGTACAGTTATTTTCTCGTAATGTAATAGTATTACTATTTTAATACGAGAAAAATTCGTACCGGCACACAGTGGTCTAGAATGCAAATTTAGCGGGACATATTAATAACTTTTCAGCTACCTGACAGATTTTTATGAAATTTTACACAGTAGTTACAGGTAGCATATATGTTTTGTATGCAAGCTCTCGTTACGTTGGTATAAGGGGCACTACTCCTTATAGGGGGGCGCATTTAGACAAAATTAGAAACTTTTCTCCTATCTGACAGATTTTTATGAAATTTTACAAAGCAGTTACAAGTAGCATATATGTTTTGTATACAAGCTCTGATTACGTTCGTATAAGGGGAACTACCTCTTATAGGGGGCGCAATTAGACAAAATTAGTAACTTTTCTCATATTTAACAGATTTTTATAAAATTTTACACAGCAGTTACAGATACCATATATGTTTTGTATACAAGCTCTCGTTACGTTGGTATAAGGGGAACTACCCCTTATAGGGGGGCGCAATTAAACAAAATTAGTAACTTTTCTCCTATTTAACAGATTTGTATGAAATTTTACAAAGCAGTTACAAGTAGCATATATGTTTTGTATACAAGCTCTGATTACGTTCGTATAAGGGGAACTACCCCTTATAGGGGGCGCAATTAGACAAAATTAGTAACTTTTCTCCTATTTAACAGATTTTTATGAAATTATACAAATTAGTTACAGGTAGCATGTATGTTTTGTATACAAGCTCTCGTTACGTTGGTCTAAGTATAACTACCCCTTTAGGGGGGCGCAATTAGACATAATTAGTAACTTTTCTCCTATTTAACAGATTTTTATGAAATTTTACAAAGTAGTTACAGGTAGCATGTATGTTTTGTATACAAGCTCTCGTTACGTTGGTCTAAGTATAACTACCCCTTTAGGGGGGCGCAATTAGACAAAATCAGTAACTTTTCTCCTATTTAACAGATTTTTATGAAATTTTACAAATTAGTTACAGGTAGCATGTATGTTTTGTATACAAGCTCTCGTTACGTTGGTCTAAGTATAACTACCCCTTTAGGGGGGCGCAATTAGACATAATTAGTAACTTTTCTCCTATTTAACAGATTTTTATGAAATTTTACAAAGTAGTTACAGGTAGCATGTATGTTTTGTATACAAGCTCTCGTTACGTTGGTCTAAGTGTAAATACCCCTTATAGGGGGGCGCAATTAGACAAAATTAGTAACTTTTGTCCTATCTAACAGATTTTTATGAAATTTTATACAGTAGTTACACTTAGTAGTACTTGTGTACAAACTCTGTTTACGTTGGTATGAGCAGAAGTGCCCCTTACAGGGGGATGCATTTAGACAAAATCTTATGGGGGGGAAATGTAACATTTTAGGTACTATTGCACCTCTTGGACACTCGGGAAGATTATTTGGTACATAATTAACAAGCTGTCATCTTGAATTCCCTGAATTATACTGCGGAAGCAGATTCGGTTCACAGATATTGAAATAACTGCAACCGAGAAAAATTGCACTACTGCACCTCGAAAGAATAGTGCTCATAAATTATTACTTCCGCAAATCTGCGCACCTTAAGACTAGATTTAAAATAGAGGTAAATAGTGGAGGAAGTGAAAAAAAATCATTTTCGGACGAACCAAAGGGTTTTTTTTTTCTCTACCTTAGCAAAGTCTGCACTCAATGGTTATATTTATATTTTGTCCCGTGTCCATTCATGCTAATTTGACATGCTATAATAACATTAAATGTAACAAAAACAAACAGTGTTACACACCCAAAGAACTACTTGAGATGTTGATACCAAATATGAATGGAATCGACCACTTACAACAGAGTTACAGCACAAGGAAAACGGCAGACTCGCGGCTCTTGCTGAGTAAGAATGCTGGGTGGCGAAATGTGGCATGTTACCGGCTTCTTATCTCGCTATGCAGCCACCTCCGCTGATTAAGATTATCAATTGAGTGTTACTCAGTTATATAGGAAAAATAATTTAAGGGTTTAATTTCATTTTTTTTACATGTCATTTTTCTGCATTTGTCCTCCTAAATATGGATTTTAGACCACTGTCCCGGTATAGCTCAGTTGGAAAGAGCGCTCAGCGCGCAGAGATGAGAGGTCCTAGGTTCGATTCCCGGTGCCGGTACGAATTTTTCTCGTATTAAAATAGTAATAATACATATTGGCTACTTCATAGTAGCCGTGTAATATTCAGTGAGGTGGGCGGGACCTCATACAAAATGAATATGAGATGTAATGTAATAGGCCTATATGATATGATGACATGACATGATATATATGTGTATATATATATATATATATATATATATATATATATATATATATATATATATATTTAGCGTGTTTCAGTGACTATGTTACGAACTCTTATGGGTGATCGAGGAGACAATTATGAACAACTTTCATATAGGAATCTATTTCCGGAAATATTCCATTTGGTAGTTACAAGCCTAGCTATGTTAGTCAGTGCAATCAGCTAGAATCGAACTCAAGGTCATCCTTTTGCAGACGACCTGTTCCTGCAAACGTTGGTGATTTCTCATAAACATGGTATAAGCTAGTTGGCATCGTAAAATATATTTTGCCTGGTTGAACCTTGCAACTTTCCTTCCATTGCCTTTTGCTCTTTCATAATTTTTTTTTTTTTTTTTTTTTTTTTTTGCTCTTGTGTGTTATTTATTGGTTTGAATGAAGTTACTTACTGTATTTAGTAAACTGTCCTTGTAAATTTTATGTTATATTATTGGCTAAGACCACACCGTACACGAGCCTGGATCTTGCTGCAGACACTAGAAACATTTTTGTTTTATAATTTTAATTTGTACTCACTAGCTCACTCTGTCATGTGCGTGATGCTATGACTAGTTGGTATACTTCCTCACAAATCACTCATCCTCCTGCCCATCCTGAATTTCAAAAACAGTGGGACGTTATCTTTTCCCAAAAAATTTTAGATAAACTCCTTTCTTCTTTCAAATCCGAACAAGACATTGCACGTCTCCTAGCTCTTCAAGACAGTGAGTCTGGAGCTTGGTTACACGCATTACCTTCTCTTCACATCGGCACCCTAATAGATAGTACATCCTTTAAAATAGCTATGGCTTTACGCCTTGGTTGTAAACTCTGCCAGACACACCAATGTATTTGCGGGGGAATTGCTGATATTTACGGCCATCATGCACTCAGCTGTGCGAGGAGCAAGGGTCGCATTCCCAGACATACATCACTCAATGATATCATTAAAAGATCTCTGACTTCTTGTGGCATCCCGTCTCTTTTGGAACCACTAGTTATTAGTCGCGCAGATGGTAAACGACCCGATTGTCTCACCTTAATTAAATGGTGTAGAGGAAAATCTTTAATTTGGGACTCCACTTGCGTTGACACTCTAGCTCCATCTCATCGAATACCTCCAGACGCGCAGCATCTGCTGCTGAATTAGTCGTGAAGAATAAAGTCAATAAATATGCTCATCTTTTAGACAATTATAATATGTTTGTTCCATTTGCAGACAAACCTCAATCTGTTTTAAAACTTATGTTCATTTATGTATATTTCAAAGTGGTGCACTCTATTTTGAAAAATTCTTGGCCGCCGTGGTCGTTCAGTATATTGATCACTCACATATCGTCGTCACTCATAAGTTCTTGGAAAACATCTGCAATATCCATGTGTATTGCGGGAACCTCCATCTTGCACTGTTGAGCCTTGAACTGCAGTTTAAACGGCAGAGGACTGTCGATCAAGTTAAGCTCAAGTTAACTCTAGATTATCTGGTAGTTAAGGTTATAATACGAAGCAGAACGGAGAACTTCAGTTTAAACTGAACGTAAGGTTCAAACGACGTTTATAATACCGGCTCTTAAAGGTTTAAAGATTGCTTATGAATATAATACAGTAGGGGAGTAGTGGGTACAGCGAGACACAAAATATTAAGACATATGTATGCAAGTGATAATTCAAGTATTTTAAAAGTCAAGTGCAATAGAAATAGACATTAAAACATGGAGTACAATAATACATAAACAAAAATGTTAATAGATAAAGGACAATATACAATACGTGTTTGTCAAAAAAATGCAAATGTCTCACTGTTCCCATTCAGGACGATACAGTGAGACACCACAGTGTCTCTTAACGGACATTGAAATTATTTACATTTATTTCAAAAGAAAACAAAAACTTGCTGTCTCTCTATCTTGACATGTTCTGTAGGCTTATTTAGAATCATTTTGATGTGTGACTTCGAAACAATTGAAACATGTGGAACATTTGGAAAAGTGAATTTTTCATGACATTTCGAACTTTTGCGAAAAAATGAAATGAATTTTTGGTGACAAAGCATATAATTATAAAAATTTAATTTAATTCTTTGTTATTTTTTTAACATTTTCTTAAATTTTGTGAATAATTTTTTATTTATGAAAACTTTAAAATGTAATGTATCCATTATTTTAAGCTATAGTTCCTAAATTGGTTACTAGTATGTTCATTTTTAATGTTAGTTATTGGTAAATGTATTATAATTAGTTTGTTTTTGCAAATCATTGGTACATGGGGACAGTGAGACGTCTCAGTGTACCCTTCAATGGCATGTCTCATTGTTCCCTTTACGCATAGTTCGTTTAAAAATGACGCCATCACTTCAAAATTAAAACAAGAAAGACGAAACTTTGCCAAACATAACCTCAAATACCATAGTATTAGGTAACAAAACATTCATATGTATATCTCATTTGTATATCCAATATAACCTTCATTAAACACAAGCCAAAATTTTACTTCTAGAGTGAAAAATTACTAATTAATTTTTCATCACTCACCTTTATAACTAGAGTAAAATCGAGTATGAAAATATTGTTACTTTGCTCATGCAACATGCAACTCCACTGTTACCAACATCTCAACATCAAAATTTAGCATCTAATAAAAAATGTCTCACTGTTTCCCCCTGTCTTACTGTACCCACTTCTCTCCTACTTTCATCGTCTCTAAAATAGCTTCTGTACCAGAAAAAGGACGTTAAATAATGTATTGTATTTGAAAATAATTCCTCAATTTATTAATGTTGGTTATTTACTTGTTACTTATTCCTCTTTTTATTCAGAACAGATTGTGAAGAAGTTCTGTAGGTGCGATTGTCGTGTTCTCGAGACTTTTCTAAATTAACGCATAATCTGCCGCCCACTTGGAGTTGTCCCGGACTCAAGCTTCAACTTGAAGAGAAACTTTTTAATAGACGTCTGAAGGCGGAGGCGTCGTTAGGCCCATATCAGCCGCGACGCCTCTTTTTCATCTCCTTTAAGCCTAATTACCGTGGAATGAAACGAAAACAGTTCTTGCGCCACCTTCCTCTTCCTCATCTTCTTTCTCCTCCCTGTAATATTCTCGAGAAGATGAAGCGCCGAGTGTGTTTTGATGTACCTCTCGTTTGTTGGTCGGTTTTGCTTTCTACTCTTAATTTCTGGAGAAGTAAATTATCTAGAAATTCAACAGAAGAAGAAGCAGCAGAGTTTTTATATCGTTTATTCTGCTACCTTGTGATTAGTAGCCTCGTGGCACTGTCTTGACTGGCTAAGTAGAAATCGATGGCGTTGCCATGTGAAAGTTTTACATGTAACAGCAGCTGTGTCCCTAGTGCCCAGCAGGGTCGATTTTGTGTGTTTTGTACATCCAGTAAAAATAACAACCCGTGAATCTTCCTTCGAATCTCGAAGCCTTTGAATGGGAGACCATTTTATTTTAGGTAGTTGTAGAGTAACTGTTAAAATGACCAGTGGCGGCTCGTGATAAAATATTATGTGTGTTCACAATTTTGTGTTCCAAAATCGAAGAGAATTTGAAATCGTACGTTTTTAGCCTAATATGAAATGTCATGATTCCAATGTTTCACTGTAGAAAAAACCGTATATAGATTCAAAACAACATATAATAATAATAATAATAATAATAATAATAATAATAATAATAATAATAATAATAATAATGATGATGATGAAACCTAGTCTTTTTATTTCCAATTTTTCCTGGAAAGCTAGTTTACCCAGTTCCTTACTCTTCAAAATTACTTGAACAGAGTTCATTATTTACGTTTGTTAAAAATTAATACATAAAACAATTTACAAAAGCGCGTGTTCAGTAATATACTGTATTTTGATTCACAACACACTGATACACTGTAGCCTATACCAGTACTGTATTGTATTGTATTGTATTGTACTGTACTGTATTCTATTGTATTGTATTTATTAACATTCCATGGTATTCATACATGCTTATAGCTGGAATATGGAACAAGTCAAAAAACTTAATATTATTTATTATAAAATCTTATTTTATAGTCACAGTCTAGATGAAATAAATATAGACGAGATTTACAATATAGTCTACTAGTACAACACAAAGTTGTAGTATCAATTTCATGAAGTGTTATTGAATGTCATGAATTCACCTACAGAATAGAAGGCGTGAGAAATTAGGCACTTCTTTAATTTGGCCCTAAATAATTTTATGCTTTGAGTTTCATTTTTTATATCGATAGGGAGGCTATTAAAATTTTTTACTGCCATATAACGCACTCCTTTTTGATAGCACGATATACTTGCCGATGGATTATGAAAGTCATATTTTGACGTGTATTTATGCTATGAACAAATTAGTTACAAAGTTTTCACGATTACATACGAGGAAGATTATTAATGAAAAGATATACTGACAAGCCATGGGCATTATTTGTAGTTTTTTGAAAATAGCCCTACACGATTCCCTAGATTTGGCACCTACTATTATTCTAATTACTCTTTTTGTAATAGAAATATATTGTTACTATCTGTGGAATTTCCCCTGTGTAACCCCATTCGCATAGATTGATTACTATAAATACATGCCAGTAAATATTATTCTTAAATAATATACACCACCATACAGATATTTAAATTCATACCACCATCACATTCAGCCAGCACGTCTTTGAAAGCCAAACTATGCTATATGCCGACACTGAAGTATAGTAATTCACAAACTACACTCTCGTAGCAGCACTGTACACAGATCCACATAAAGTAAACGTTCCGACAGTGAGATGCTGACACCTGCAGGCTAAAATACAGACTTATTAAATTTTCTCGAGATATAGCACGTAAATGATAGGCATCGATGCACCTGACATCTGTAGGATAGATTCATTGTTCACTTAATGCTTTGTGCTCTTGACGAGTCATAAGCGGCCAGCGAAAGACAATTTTCTCCCGCGCATGCGTGAAATTTCTGTAACCTTCTTGAAAAGAGCACGGCTTGTACGTGAACGGATGTTGCTAAGTTTACATAAGAAGTTTATGCAAGATGCGGGAAGTTTAAAATACTCGATCCTGATATTATACATCCCCACTACGCCAATACAGTATTAAATAATAAAACTAGTTGTGCATTAATGGAAACAAGGTGTTCACGTGCTCTTGTGCTCTTATTGACGCACCGCCACTAAAAATGACTGTGAAACGAGAGATCCCGGTTTCAGATCCTGGCCGGGACAAGTTACCTGGTTAAGATCTTTTTCGGGGTTTTAACTCAACTTATTAAGAGCAAATGCTAGGTAACTTTCGGCGCTCCGCTTGGGCTGATTACCTCGTTGTGCTTTTCCGAGGTTTTCCCCATCCGTAAGCCGAATGTCAGGTAATCTATGGCGAATCCTCGGCCTCATCTCGACAAATACCATTTTGATATCACCAATCGTATCGACGCCAAATGACCTAGTAGTTGAAAAAGTAAAATTCTGGTTTAACGACGCAACTGCAGAGGTTATATCAATGTCACCGGTGTGCCGGAAGTTTGCCCCGCAGGAGTTGTTTTACATGCAAGTAAATCTACTGACATGAGCCTGTCGCGTTTAAACACTTAAATGCCATCGACCTGGGCTGGGATCGAACCCGCAACCTCGAGCACAGACTATATCGATTACGCTACTGAGGCCGATCCCAGTAGTTGATACAGCGTCGTTAAATAAACAATTAAAGAAACTTTCACGCTTTACTCTGGATTCATTTCGCTGGCATTAACACTTTCATTTCATGTAGACGCTAGATAGCCATCGCAGTTGATAAAGCATTGTAAAATAACCAGTTAAAATCATTCTACTCAGTCAGGTCAAAGTATACAGAAATTTACTTTATCAGATGCGAGATTCAAGACTCGAGCCCTGTGGTTCTTGTTCTTATTGTGAAAATTTAAAATTTGTTTTTTTGTTTCAAATAATTTGTCTTATGGACATATTTGTGAGAATAGTTTTCCCATTCTTTTTGTTAGTCCGGGTTCACATTTATGACCCTGTCCAGTTTGTTTTTCGTCGCTACACCCACTTTCCCAGGGAATAATTGAGGGATCTATGGAATTCCTTGCAGATGCCTTCCTTTTTTGCATTCTTGTAATATGTGAAGCAGATGGGACATGCTGGTCGACTTGAAATTGTTTTGTACATTTTATCTGAAATTATAATAGACCTTACGGTTACCTAGATACGATTTAAAAACGGACATCGTAATTTCATTACTTAGTTGAAAGAAATTTTGTAGTTTTTTTTTACAAAGAACTGCCATAGAAAATATTCGGAAATAGAATAGCAGTGCTTACCTTTTTACTGCAACAATCGCAGAATACGACATCCCCATCTGATCTAATAAAATCCTTTCCTTTAATCCACTGTGCAAAGAGTACACTTTTGGAACCTTTAGAACCACATTAACACACGCAAACAGAATAAACAAACACATTAACCACTTACGAGGTTCACACACTGCAAAGACAGTTTAGCGAATGATTCCTATTTTAGAAGAATCTAAATTGCTACTAGTACTGGAAAAGGGAGAGAATTTACAGCCTCCCTGAAAGAGGGTGCTTTTGACCTAAATTATTTGTCGGCAATTTCCTTGAACCCTCTATATTTCTTTTCTACTCCTTCTTCTTCTTCTTCTTCTTCTTCTTCTTCTTCTTCTTCTTCTTCTTCTTCTATCAAGGTTTAGGTGATTTCACCTGTTCCGGTCAACAAGGTCGAGCCATCTTTTCCTTGGTGTACCAATATTTTTTCTTCCCTGTGGATTATATGAAAGTATTTGGAAATTCTTTCTTCAAGCATCCTTTCTATATGATGTATCCATTTGTTTCTGTATTGTTCTATTTTGTCATGTAGTGATGTAATCTGTAGTTCATTCCTTTTATCTTCATTTCTAATTCTGTCTTGTCGTGTACATCCTTTCACGTATCTAAGAAGTTTCTTTCAAAATATCCAACGTAATAAATCCATTTATGACACGCAGTCTGTAGAGGGTCGTCGGTAAAATGTAAAAGTTAACTTCCGTCCAGGGACAGGTCCTCTAGCATCTTATTGTGAAAATCTTAAAATTTTATTTCATTTTACTGTTATTGAGTCTCTTTTTTTCCTTCTTCAATCCTGATTCCTGAAGCTAAAGTAAGGGACATAAAAATCGAGAAACTGAAGTGTCCACTCAAAACTATCAAAACATTCATTTTAACTGAATATAATGTATATTATATGCATTATTAAGCTAAAAATTGCTTAAATATGCATTATGAATGTTTTTATCTCCAAAAAGGCCAAAACATGCAAATATGCACGGGATAGGTGCACATATTTGGAACCGAAAAGTAATGAAATGGATAAGTACTAAGTTTGAGCTATGTTCCTATAAAAACATACATTTGCATGGAACTCTCGTCTACTCATCACCTTCAACAAATGCTCTATGAATTAAACCCCGTTTCAGTTTGGTTGATAGGCTTTCCCCTCTACTCATACTCCTACCAACAGTGAAGGGGAAGATGCTACTGTCCGTCTTACAAACGTTCGACTAATTAACTTTCTACATAGTGACAAATCTTATTTCTGAAAGTGTTTACCGGTACCCTATATTTCGAAAGTCCATACTGAGCGTTTATATTGAATTTTATTGCTGTTTATATTAACATGCACATTAAAAAGTTACTGACAACAGAAGATAAATGTTTTCTCCAGCCCTAGTTGCTACACTACAGCATACACACTGGGACAATCTGCACTGTGTCGCTCCCCCTGACTTCATAATACAAACTTAATCTAATTAATTATTAGTTGAAAATATTGTAAGAACGACACTAAAATATACTCAATATGTAATTGTCAAACAACTGTGACACTGTATTTTATATTCACTTATGTACTTTATTTAATATTTTATGCTCGACCATGTCATTAAAGTACACCTATTCATTAAAGTTCAGGTTTTCGATTATTCTCGGATATACAATTGAAAGACAACTATCGAAAGGTCACGGAGGCTGGAAATCCAATACTGTCGCAGAAGGTTATGTTCTGTTACTATAATAATTAGCGTTAATTGTAAATAATATTCAAATAAATTCAATTTGTCATCTCGTTTTTCAATTCTAATCCAATTTCAAGGTTATATCAAGACTAATGTTTATCTTACTCTCTAGATTATATCAAGGTCGTCGACATTCGTTTCGCGGAAAAAAAATCAATACTTTCGCGTTTGCGCACATCTGACAATTCATGAGGTAGGCTATTGTAGTCACTCACATAACAATAACATGAATACTTATGAATAATTTCAAGTTAGAAATATGGTCGAGCATAAAAAGTCGTATGAAACTTGCCTATAATGGTAATTAAGACGCTCGTATGAAAATTATGAAACTCGCTTGCGCTCGTTTCGTAAACATTCTCGCGTCTTAATTACTGCCATTATAGGCTCGTTGCATAATGTACTATTAGTTGCTAGTGTGTGCAGCTTGGGGGGTGCAGGTATAAGAGGTAACAGCTACTACTGCATGTTCAGTTCAAAGCCAGTTCAGCATGGCTCGCCGTCGTCATGTGGCTAGCCGATGAGCCTAGAGAATTCAGTCTTCCTACACTTCCGCAAAGGCGTATTACCTATGTGCCAGAGAAGTTGCCTAGCAAGTATGGCGTTCATTCTGAAGAGTACGTACCGATACGTATGGTAACGCCGGTAGTGGCAGGAATGTGAACTGTTTCGAAACGTACTGAAGTGAGTTTTTTTCTTGCTATCGGGATATGGCGAGAGGGTTAAGACGATTACTTACGTATTTGTTGACATTAACTTGGACGGTCAACATGGATATGGAGCATTTGATTTGTGTTGTGGAATTTTGCCGTACGCAACCGATGATAACAAATACCCTGCGTACGACTTGCCCGCGCAAAACACAGTTCGAAAGAGGTTATGGTAGCACGCAGACCGTACAGACCGCCATCTGTTGCTACGACGTTCAAGTTATACCGTACACGTTCTCAAGTTCAGATTGAACGCCTTAAATAATAGGCAACTTCTCTGACATAAAAGCTGAAACTCGCTTCAAATCGCTGACTCACAACTGTGACGTCATGACACACTTTGAAATGAACACCCAGTAGTCTGTCACTGACGAACTCAGGGCAAGTAGAAGGGGAAAGAAATGCCTTCGCATCCTGTCCACTTGTATGAAATGTCGTTTAGGTCACTTGGCATGTTTCATTGTCTTCATTATACAGTGCCTTTAAATACATCATCTTCTGATGTCTTATTAAATTATTTACGTTAAAATTAGTCGACTTTTCAGTCCTCTATATAAAAAAAAACATGTCCGGTGGGTCAGTTGTAATATCACACGTTAAGTTAAAAAAAAACAGATCAATATTTGAGGTTCTTAGTTTCATTGTAACTGCGAATTTCAATAAAAAGGAGTGTAGTGTACACGTTGTTGATGTGAACTCTTAGGGCTTCAGTGTGAACCACACGACTCGTTGTGTTTTTCGTTTCATTTTATCAAACTTCGCACTTGCAAAACATGTAGAATTAAAAAACAACGACATTAAGCGTAAACTCACACGTTTCATACAATGAAATATTCATGTATTCTCTTTGATGTTTAATGAGGGTTTCAACTTGTTGAATACAACTTGCACGTACGGTGTGCGTGCTTTGGCCGGCCATCCCCTCGTTATGTACCCACTGCGTCTGGTCTTCATTAATAGATTTCGGATTCCACTCAAAGTTTGCCTTGTTCTCCTTGTATTGGACAGAAAAGAAGACAGTTCTCATGTAATATGCACTGTACACTGTTCGGAAAATACAATCCAAAAACAGCATTGCAGTATAGAGGCTTGTCTTCTCGAGACGGATCCTATTTCGGACATAAAAGTACGGTGGTTTAATAGTTTATTGCACAGATACAGCAGATCGAACACTTCATTTTAAATTCGCCAGTTTACGTAGCAGGAGATTGCCAGAAAAAGTCGACACGCTTTAAGGGGAGAGGATGGTATTTTTTGGTGAAAAATGGGTAAATTAAAAAAAAATCTTCAAAATACTCTGTGATATGTGTGGAATACCTCCTATAACATTTTGTGGGTGTTTGTGCCCTTATCGGATGTTGAAATGCCATTTTTAAACTTCCAGCGCTCTGGATTTTTAAATCACACCGTCCGGGCGCCCTTTGTTTGTTGTTTCTGGAACTTCATTTTCTTTTTGCTACGTTGCCAGACAAAAATGGATATAATTTCTGAACTATTAAAGATACATGCATGAAATTTAGAACACACATTCTCTAGATTATTAGAAAACTTTTCTCTGTAACAGAAGTTTCCTAATTGATTTCACTTAAAAAAATATTGTCTGTCTGTTTGCAAGAAAGAAAATAAAAATGTGTTATTAAATTTTAATTGTTTATTTTACAAATGTAAGGACTAATATCAAAAATTCTGTTACAGACAGTTTGTAGAGCATGTTTTTACAAGTAAATTGGAACAAACTGTTTGCATTTATATTTAAAAATGGCTAAGATATATCGGTTTTAGTAAAATCTTGCATTGGCGACTTTTTTTTCAATTGCGGCCCCCAATATTTTTTTTTTCAAAATATTGGTTGAGTTTCTATAGAAATGAGCTCTATATGTAAGAAAAATATTAATATTTCACACGAAATAGGAAAAAAAAAAATACCGTCCTCTCCCCTTAAGTTTGATCCTGGTTTAAGCAGAGGTACGTCAGAGGTCATGGCTGATAATTGGTTGTTTATTCGGGCCATAGATTATTTAATATTCTGATTGGTTTGCGCATGTGTTGTCAATTGGGTGGCGCACCGCCGCACTTGATACGTCCCGTACGACATCGGCTAGACGAACACTAAGGACGTAGATGAATTGCTAGAGGAGGTGCTGTGGCTTCACTGATTCAACGCCGCTGGATTTCTTTTTATGGAGTTGTATCAAAGAAATTGTACGCAACAGAGGTTATTGGCATATATCGCACCCCCAGTAAAATACTGTCGTATGTCGGAATAATAATGTGTTACAAGAGCGGTATGATGAAGTTTTCATGTTCGAGGAAAAGTTTGAAAAAGCGAAACGTAGTTGAGCTTTTTTAATTTCCGAGAATTGAAAGAAAACATACCGCTCGTGTATCATACATTATTTTGTGCGAAGATCGTTTATTACATACCTGAAAGAGGAATTTCTAATTAGTTGCAATGAAATCTCCATCTTTGTTTCTGTTCAATGACGGCAAATTTGCAAAACAAAAATATCTATCTTGAACATTGTTGCTTTAAATTGTTGTCTGTGTTTACTATACTCCAGCAGGCCGTGATATAATTCTGTCTTTTTTTCCCCCCAGTCTATAAATGCGAACTTAAAACAAACTGTAAGGTTATGTAATGATTTAGAGTTTACTTAATTTTTGCAAATACTTAAAAACAATAATTAACAGTGCAATTTAGGTGAAATTGCAGTGGTAAGTTTCCAATTTATAATTATTACTATATTGAATGTCTCTAAAATAATATGTTAAAAGCCTAAAGCAGTAAAATCAATATGTCACTTAAGCGGTAAGAAGAGGGAAATTGTTATGTGTGTTAGGTTGGGAATACTGAATGTGGAATTTTAGACTTTCCGCGGATTGGTTTTGTGCGGAAACCAAGCAAATACGCACGATCTCGTACAAATGTTATTTTTCCAACACTACTGGTTGGAGGTATGAAATTATAATAATAAAATTGCTGGTAAAATTCATGTTCTGGGAATAATAAGTTAATTAAGTAGTAAAATATCGCTGCAATCGAAAAGTATGGGGAATAAATTTGAATAAGGAACAAAACAAAAGTTTCCTTCCCAGGCAGAATTCGAACCACGAAAGTCTTAGTTACTAGTCTATTGTGCTCTGGAGTGAACAAGGCTCTGAAATCAGCTACAAGGGTCGGTCCGGATTTTTTGCCACTACTGTACATAAGCCGCTTGTCTCAATTTGTATCCACTGATGTTATGTATACAACTACAGTACAGTCTCCATTGTATGACGCTTACCACACACCGAAAGCTCAGCGGCATTTTCTGTTACAAGCCGCGCAAATTTACCGCGATATTGGTTGCTGTTTCTACGGTAATAACTTTAAAATTGGAAACCTATCTAGCAGGGAAATGTTTATAAACAAATGCGCATCTTAACCTGTGTTACAACAGATGTTTAAAGTCACCTCTTGCTTCAATTATTTTCGATATCTCCGAAGATTGTTGAGAAATACTCGACTAATTTCTTCTTGCGAAATGTTCGAAATGACATCGATAAATACAATTTCTTCCATTTTTTTAAATAATTTTAAAGTACAATATATCGCTGCACTATGCTATACGTCATTCTCAAATAACACTGAACAACAAACTTTTATTTTTATCTTGCTCCGAAATAAAAATATATGAATATTACTAATATGTGTGCCCTAAATCTGAATTTAAAATCTAAATTTCCCCCGATATAGTTTTCTGCCCTAGAATTACCAAAGAAATTTGCTTTGAAAGCGCGTCATGCCATTTTTTCTGTAACGGAAAGTTTTTCCTCACACAAAGAATCAGCCATAACGTTGCGAATTTGTGGATAAATGAAAATGCCATCTTTTAATCTGCCGTCACTCGAACTAGTAAACTTTTCTTTTAAATACTGAAAACCACACCCTTGTTTGTTCATTGCGTAGACCTCACTTTGAACTGTTATGAAATTTACTGAATAGAAGGGACCAATACCTGTTTATTTATTAGAAGTACAAAAGAACATGCGAACAACCATAACAAACCGGAAATATGTCATAAACTCATAAAATGCATTAGCTTTTGTTTTGGTTTACAACCCCCAACCCGCGCCAGATGTTTCCTGGGAGAACGCTTATCGAAAAGTGAAATCATAGTATATCTTAAAAACCTTAAGTGATACGAAGAAAAGTGATGCATTTTCGGATTCAGCGCACACCAAACCATGAGTGCACATTGTTTTAAGTCGGAACAAAATTCTTGTTGTTCAGTGTAATTATAGAAGCACAGTAGCTTACATTACACTGGATATGAAAGACTTTTCATCCATTCACTGTTCCCGAACATTTGAAAAAAAATACACTGTCGTGCACTACATTACGCACGAATGAGTAATCTATTTAGTAGCTCAAACAGTCCGAGGTGAACAGCACGCATACAACGCTCGACAAACGCTCTTGAACTTCGGAACATACGATAGACGCACTGTGGAAAACATCTCTGTGTATTCGCTATGGAGTAGCTCTCTATGTGCTTAGGTAAACAAGTGTGTTTTTTTGTTTGTTTTGTTTTTTTATGCACAAAATGTATTGTTTATATTTTAAAAGTAGATAGTCCACTTTGATTACACATTTGTCCAATAAAATTGCACTAATGTTTATGCACAAAATGTGTTATTTATATTTTAAAAGTAAATAGTCCACTTTGATTACACATTTTTTCAATAAACTAAGTTAAATCAGTTAAAGTATAGTAGCTTTCATGTATCAAATTAAATCAGTTAAAGTGCAATAGCCTTATCATGTATCAAATTGCACTAATGTTTGTGCACAAAATGTATTATTTATATTTTAAAAGTAGATAGTCCACTTCGATTACACATTTTTTTCAATAAACTAAATTAACCCAGTTATAGTACAATAGCTTTGATGTATCAAATTTCACTAATATTTATGCACGAAATGTATTATTTATATTCTAAAAGTAGATGGTCCACTTTGATTACACATTTTTTCAATAAACTAAATTAAATCAGTGAAAATACAGTAGCTTTCATGTACCAATTTGCACTATTGTATATGTACAAAAGTATTATTTATTTTTTAAAAGTAAATATTCCACTGTGTTTACAACTTTTTTCAATAAATTAAATTAAATCAGTGAAAGTACAGTAGCTTTCATGTACCAATTTGCACTAATGTTTATGTACAAAAGTATTATTTATTTTTTAATAGTAAATATTCCACTGTGTTTACAACTTTTTTCAATAAACTAAATTAAATCAGTGAAAGTACAGTAGCTTTCATGTACCAATTTGCACTAATGTTTATGTACAAAAGTATTATTTATTTTTTAATAGTAAATATTCCACTGTGTTTACAACTTTTTTCAATAAACTAAATTAAATCAGTGAAAGTACAGTAGCTTTCATGTACCAATTTGCACTAATGTTTATGTACAAAAGTATTATTTATTTTTTAAAAGTAAATATTCCACTGTGTTTACAGCTTTTTTCAATAAATTAAATTAAATCAGTGAAAGTACAGTAGCTTTCATGTACCAATTTGCACTAATGTTTATGTACAAAAGTATTATTTATTTTTTAAAAGTAAATATTCCACTGTGTTTACAACTTTTTTCAATAAATTAAATTAAATCAGTTAAAGTACTGTAGCTTTCATGTACACAAATGTTTATGTACAAAAGTATTATTTATATTTTAAAAGTAAATATTCCACTGTGTTTACAACTTTTTTCAATAAACTAAATTAAATCAGTTAAAGTACAGTAGCTTTCACGTACCAAATTGCACTTTGTTAAAACTATAAGTTGGAATGCGTGCCATCGTGAAGAATGAACACTTTGTAATAATTTTGTTTTCTGCATCTTTGCTTAATCTTTTTTCCTAATCTGATAATTCTAATAGCGTCGTAATATAAAAAATCAGAAAGAAGGTTTCCTTTATTGGCACAGTTTACTTTTACTGTTAGAATTTTTTTATCATAAGGAAATACTCGTGCTCGGAACATGGAAACAAGTACTGGACAGTTGAAGTAGCGGGCACTATCATTGTCCGACCTGTGTGTTTGAAGAACAATCGCCGACCGTTGGGAAATAGCTCTTCTAAGCGTGGCCTGGAGATTGGTACGGGATGAAAACCCTCTCGTCTCTATCTCCCCACTGTTTTGACTTTCATATTACCCTTCTCGACTCGAATTGGCTCTTCGGATTTGTTTTCTCTGAGGAATAGGAGAGACTGGCTTTGCGTGTGATTTGGGAAAAGACCATTACTGTAGGAAATTTCATGTTTTGAAGGGACACAATTTCATCCTCTTTACCTGATATGTTAAAAGTTTCATTAGCCGACTATTAAGATGTGATCTTCTTGTTCATTCCATCGATACCACTCTTTGATGGATCCGTTAACATAATAACCATAGGTTGCGCATTCCATTTGCTCAGTGTTGTAGTAGAAGCATGACATGGGTTATTAATAGGGACCGGGTTTTTATGTAATATCAAGGTGTGAAATATGTACATATTTATGTAAAAAATAAGCTGAATATGTACCAAAATATGTAAAATCATGAAAATATTTAATATAAATATCTGGCAGATATAGAATAGGTAAGAATCTCCAGTTGTGATTTCATAAAGCACCCGACTTATTTTACCGCACACTTGACACATTACTATTTTTCCATCTGTAGTGAAAGCTTCGTCCATCGCAATCCATAATTTTATTTTTGTCTTTAGGGTTGAAGATACAGGGGCCAATTTAGTTAGTTAAAAGCAGTAGATAAACTCACTTCCACTTTATATTGTAATTAATAAAACTAGAGAACTGAGTGAAATCAATGACACAACAGTACTGCAAGTACTGTTTCGCTGTACTGGATTAGGAGAAAATAAGAGGAGATGTGGGACACATGCATTTTAGCTGCTCCCTGTAAGAAACAAAGTATATACTTACTAAAATCTCAAACTGTAGGCATTTACAAACTATTGTTAGAAAAGTGACATTCCTGTCTCATTCAGAAGGGTAGGTTTATTCCAGCCGAGAATCATACTTAATAATTGCTCGGAAAATCCCATTTCCGTAGAGGTCTACTAAATTTAAAATAAATAGGTCAAGCAATAACCTGAAAAGCTAGTTATTTTAATCTTTCAACATCTTTCCAGTTTGTTCCTTTACTTCAGCTTCTTTTCAAAAGTCGATTACTTTATTCCGGCTCATGCCAGACTTGACACTGGTTTTCCCTGGAAGGATTAGGAAGAGGGTGGGTAAGGTTGCAAATTGCATGGGAACGGCTTGTTAAGACGTGTGCAGAACAATTATAGTTGGAGACAAATCATGTCGTTCTCGTCCCACTCCACCACATGAAGTCAACGCTACTTTCTGAGGGATTTTTACAATACAAGGTAGTTGTATGAGAAAGGTTGCCTTTTGTTCACTCATATTTATAGTGGGCGGTATGGGGTGAGTGCCTGTTTTACTTCCTGGAACTAAGAATGTTATGTTTCGTCCCGAAATATGTACAGGGACATCATTTTATTTTTACTTCAATTTTTATTGTACCTGAGTTTTTGAATGTGCTTCACTCCCACCCCTTCTACTAATGAAGTTCAACCGTCCTTCATACAGATCCAAGACCGCAAATACAGTCATAGTAGCCTTAACGATCATAGTAAACAGTACGTTCCAAAAATATTTTCGCTGTTTCCAGTGACGAAAGAGCTTTCAATATTGAATCATTTTCGCACAGGTACTGTCGTCCATTTGCCTACGTTGTATCCCGGTTTCCCCCACCAGCTTTTACTCGCCAGCTAGTGGCTGGGCCGTCTTAGCTCTTTTCTGAGAACATTAATTTCTGTTAGAAATTGGACGTCTACGTAATATTATACAACTATTTAAAATAACTTAAATAAGAGGGCGTCGTTAAGTAATTAACTGTCAGGTGATTTCCTCCCTTTCTACGACCCTACGACATAACCACTTGGACGGACAGTAGATAGCATATCTGAGTAATTTTATCTGTGCGGGTCGGGCAGAAGTGAAGATTGAATTTACAGTACGTAAGGTATTCTTTTATAGAGTAGGATAGAATTATTTTAACATGAGTTACTAGTACGGAGAACGAAACTGGTAATTGGAATTAGGTATAATGGTCTATAGTGCAATAATATGCACAAAAGAACTGAAGCCTGTATCGAAATAAAGGGCCACCATTTTCAGAAATGTGTTTAAATATCCATATTATGATTATTTTTCAATTTAACTTCATTCTCTATATTGTACGCTAATGTGCTGTAGACAGTATAATATACACTGCATAATGAATACGTCCGAATGAATAGCTCAGTTCGTGAGTAAGAACACTCATTGTTAATACTGTACTGTATTTTGATTAAACAAAAAGCTAATGAAAATTATCAAACTCAAAATTGCGATATTTCCTAGTTTACGTAAATGGATGAACTACTTTTCTTCCCTCCTATACCTAGTAAAGTGATTTGTTTGTATATTACGCCAGTATCATCGAAGTCCAGTCGTGGAAGGGGAGTAGCAAACGGCGTTGATCCAGAGGTATAGGCAGGTTAATATTAAAAATGATATCCCTGTACTTTCTTGCGTAGGTAAAAAGGCTTATTAAATCTGTGTATTTCAAATTGTAAACTTCCCCAGCAGAGTTTTTTTTCCCCCCTTTTAGAGAAGTAAAAATGAATAAAACCCCTAAATATGTAGATTTATGTAATACCAATGCATAATATGTAATGTGGGGCAAATATGTAAAAATATGTAGTATCAAATTTTAATATATTAAAGGTAATTACAAGATTCGCGAAGATTTGTTATTTATATACGGTTAGGTGGAAAGGAATATAATATGTAATTATATAAAAATCCGGTCCCTAGTTATAAATGAACAATTAACAAACGCGTTGCGGGTGTCATCCACACAAATCTCGTAAGGAGCAATGCTGTAACTTTTATTACAACTTTTCTCGAGTGGTACACAGAAAACCCTTTCACGTTAAAAGAAAGACTAAAGTGACTTGTATAAACAGGGTTAGTTGAAATATGACGCACTCTGAAGGACAGAGGATAACTTTGTTCTTGGGGAAATTTGGAGAAGCAAAATGAACATTGAATGGAGGGGAACTCGTGTAGTTATGAAAATGTATCAATAATTGAAGGCCTTAAGGCCCATTCATAATGAAAATTAAACACAACTGTAACATAAGCACCGAAGTTTGTAGCCAAGTTATCAAATGGGATCATTCACAATGATTCACATAAATACTGACTTTAACATTGCCGTTAGACGTTAACATGAAAGTTTGCGAACTCCAAACTTTCATGCTTATGCTTACGTGATTTGCAGAAAGTACCCAATCGTTGAGCGCTGAAGTATATGACGGAATAATATATGAGGAAATGGCGTCGTTGTTATGTTTCCTTAATACCAGGTCACCCGACCTGACCCCCTTGAACTTTTTCTCTGGGGCTTTGTGAAGGGTGCTGTAACAAGAGGCAGAGCTAACGCTTTGGAGGAACTGAGACAACGCATCACAAATGCAGCTGCGTTGGTGACTCCACAAATGCTACAGAACACACCGCAGGAGGTTGAATACCATTTAGGTCTCTGCAGAGCAAATCAAGGTGCACACATCGTGTTGCATTGAGTATTCTCCGAAACTCGGACAGTTTTTGCATCAAGTTATGTAAAAAGATATGTTAATAAATAGGGACCGGATTTTTATGTAATATCAAGGTGTGAAATTAGTACATATTTATGTAAGATAAATAAGCTGAATATGTACCAAAATATGTAAAATCATGAAAATATTTAATATCAATATGTGGCAGGTATAGGATAGGTAAGACTCTCCAGTTGTGATTTCATAGAGCACCCGACTTTTTTACCGCATACTTGACACATTGCAATTTTTCCATCTGTAGTGAAACCTTCGTCCATTGCAATCCATGATTTTATTTTTGTCGTTAGGATTGAAGATACAGGGGCCATTTTAGTTAGTTAAAAGCAGTAGATAAACTCACTTGCACTTTATACTGTAAGTACTAAAACTAGAGAACTGAGTGAAATGAATGACACAACATTACTGCAAGCACTGTTTCGCTTTACTGGATTAGGAGAAAATAAGAAGAGATGTGGGACACATGCATTTTAGCTGCTCCCTGTAAGAAACAAAGTACCTACTAAAACCTCAAACCATAGGCATTTACAAACTGTTGTTTGCCTGGAACTAAGGACGTTATGTTTCTTGCCGAAATATAACTTTTCTTGGGTAGGTAAAAATCTGTGTATTTCAAATTGTAAACTTCCCTAACAGAAGTTTTTTTTTTTCCTTTCAAAGACGTAGAAATGAATAAAACCCCTAAATATGTAGTTCTATGTAATACCAAGCCATAATATGTAATGTGGAGTAAATATGTAAAAATATGTAGTATCAAATTTTAATATATTAATAGTAATTACAAGATTCGCAAAGATTTGTTATTTATATACGGTTAGGTTGAAAGGAATATAATGTGTAATTACATAAAAATCCGGTCCCTATTAACAAACCATTATTTACACTTGAAATTATCACTTATTTCTCGATCCCTCTAAGCGGGACACGGAAATAATCTGCCCATCATGGCTCCGGTTGTTTTTTTGTAAACGGAGAGATTTAAATGAATTGTAGAACATTTCTTCTATACACACTATTTGCGCGAACGCACATAATAAGATTACATTAATCGGTTTTTATCTTCCGCGGGTTGTATAGCTTGTAACTGGAATCTTATCTGTGGAAACTACAGTTTTTAAAAGGAACCAACTGTTATATCACCACGGATTATGGGTTTGCACATTAAATTAAACAAGTTTTGTAAAATACATTTTCATTTTAATATATCTTATTCCCCCCTCTTAATTTTGTTTCTTAAACTTCTCGGATAAGAGGCGTCTGTAGTTACGGAATGCAAGAATTTCGAGTAGAGAACTAAAGAACAAACTTTCGTTCTATATTCTTCCTCCGTGCAGAAGTAAAATTCTGTGCTTTAATTCTTATTATTCTTTTAAGCTTCCGCTCTCTTTTCTCCCCGGTAAGGGTAGTGCTATTCAGATAATTACGTTTTGCAGCGAGTTTAAGCATTTGTGATTGCTTTAGCTTGTGGGACTCCTGTTTCTGTTTTGAACAATGTAATCAGCATCTGCGATTCGTGTCTTCAATTAACTGGCTTGTAAGCCGTCATCGCAATACTAGTGTATGTGTGTATTAGTGCGTAGGCTGATACGTTCTCAACCG
Organism: Periplaneta americana; assembly: GCF_040183065.1. NCBI lineage: Eukaryota > Metazoa > Arthropoda > Insecta > Blattodea > Blattidae > Periplaneta > Periplaneta americana. The sequence goes on from NC_091122.1 coordinate 54,188,806, forward strand.
GTCCATCATCACTGGCGGACATACGGAACTTCTTTCAAACTTCGTTAAGTTATACAGGGTGTAACTAAAGGATGTCAAAAGGGTAGGGGTATATTCCTTTCACATAGAGGATGAAAAAATGTTATACAGGGACATCATTTTATTTTTACTAACATTTGTATTATTAACCAGGATTAACGGTTGAGAACCGGAAACACCGTTTCCTACCCCCTTCCACGACTGGAGTTCCATGATATTGGCGTAAAATACAAACAAATCACTTTACTAGGTATAGGAGGGAAGAAAAGTAGTTAATCCATTTACGTAAACTAGGAAATATCGCAATTTTGAGTTTGATAATTGAGGCACTCAGAAGCAAAGTAATATAAGTGACATTTTTTTTAAAACTTGAGATAAGCATAAATTCTAAATCTTTAACGTCACTTCTGTTCAGAGAAAAAGTAATATAAGTGCAGTTCCAGTCAGTGCTGCTCCATGTTGGCCTTACACTTATATTACAATGCATACAGAGTTTTGACTGAGAGGCAAACTAATACAAGTGCGTTGTTTACATATTGTTGTCGCGTTTCTTCTGTGTATGACTAATTCATTTGCCATAATGGAGAGAGGTAATAGATTACATATTCGAAACATCTTCGTGGAAGGCCTGCGCACATTGAGCTGGACCAACTATACAGTGATCCAATAAGGATAACTTTTGCTTAGTGGAGCAACTTGCAATAGCTAAAGAAATTCATCCCACTCATACACCACTCTTTCTTTGATGACCTGAAGCATTAGGATGGGCCTATAATAAGGACTGTAGGACGTGGAAAAGTGCGTGGAAGAGGAAGTTGAAGGAATATTCGCGGTAGGAGCAGTACAGATGCACTTCATGACAGAAATATAGATGTTTCAGCAGAGAGAGATGTGACGTCATTAGATGAGGCTAGTGACGTAATGAACAGCGACTAAGGCTGAATTTCATCTAAAATTTGAAATTTTCTTAGCCCTCTTTTTTCGGAGTACCAAAAACCACATCAACTGTTGCCCTAGAAATTGAATATAATATTCAATATCAGACACTATGTATTAAAAAAGGATCTAAAAATGCATTTAAAATTGCAAGCCTCATCCAGATCTCAGATGTTCTTCAAACTGTCAGATAATATCCTATGTAATTTCTACAAAATAAACAAAGAAGAAATACCAGTCCATATCACAGACACACTCATTGCTAAAACTCCAGTTGTAAATGAAATTCCTCCATGAAAATGGGTAATTCCAGAACATTGCCTACAAATTCCACGAAATCATTTCAAAAATGATCCTTCATACATTCTTAAGTTAAATGCCATGGAACTACTCTGCATGGAACTCAAATTTATACAGATGAATCTCTAGACCCTGATGATGGAAAATCAGGAGCAGGGTATTATATTCCAAAATATCAAGAAAATTACTTCATACCATGTTCAGCCTCCTCGAGTCTTGACACTGAATTGCTAGCTATTGATACTGCTCTTTAGTGTGTTACTCAAATTTCTGAAAGATCTGTTTGAATACTTACCGACTCCAAGGGGGCTATATTTAATATAATTAAATATGTACCACACCTATACGCACATAGAATTATTCCAATTCAGAAACAACTAAGTGAACTAAAAAAATCCAAAAGACAATAAAATTTCAATGGATACCTAGTCATTGTGGTCTACCTGGAGACGAGAAAGTCGATAACGTTGCGAAACAGGCAACATATTTGCAACCAAGACCTTTTCAAGTGATATCTCTATTCAATGCTTTTACTTCAGTAAAGTTTCATTTTATAAACTTATAGATCAACAATTAGCTCTCTTCTGACAAAGGAAAAATTTTACAGTACGTTAAAAAGGAACCGAATGACCTGGAAATTTACAAAAACTTGCCCAGACATGTGCAAACATTTTTAACAAGAGCCAGAACAGGTCACATTGTCACATAATTGTACCTACACCGATTTCACCTTTCTGATACTCCTACTTGTATGTGGTGTAATAATCATGATGAAGATCTGGAACACATTCTTCTACACTGTTCATCCATAAACCAAAAAAGAAATAAATTAAAATCATAAGTATCAGTTGCAGAAGACACAGCGCTGCAGTATATATTGACTACACCCCACCTCTGGCTAGTAGCAATAGGCGTCTATAATGAACACCGATCAAAATACCCCTAATTTACTATAAAAAAGAAGAACTGAAAACACTACAGTGGACTATAATTGACTTTATGTTGTCTGCAAACAACTGAATACATTAAGAAGATTGATTGATTGATTGGTTCTTTCGGTTATACAGACACATTTTTTGTTATAATATGATAATCAGAAAGCTCAAGTGCTGTTAAGACAGGAATGTTTCAGTGTTGTAAGCAATGTCCTTGTTCTTGTTTTAAATAATATAAAAATACTGAAAATCCTTGCACTTATATTACTTTTCCACAAAAATATTTTCGTGGCAAAATAATACAAGTGACTTTAGGACCCTATTTTACCTAAATTGTTTTAGAATAGATAATTTATATTTAGAAGTAAAAAAATATAGGTACCAACATATACAACTGTAAATTTACAGCAACATAGTCCTGTAATAGATTTTTTAATTTCCGTTTCAACTTCAAAGTCACTTATCTCAAAACTTACTAAATGTCACTTGTATCACTTTGCTTCTGAGTGCCTCAATTGTCATTAGGTTTTTGTTTAATCAAAATACAGTAGGGGAAACTCGGCTAATTCCACAGTACGGGTAATTCCACAGTAGTGCATATATGATTTTACTGCTGCTTTACAATAACGTGAACGTAAGTTTTGTGAGGCTGTCAACAGGAGGCATGTCCTCTGCAGTGCGACACCTCGAAAGTTGGCTGTTTTTCGTGTTTTGCTACACATCTGTGAAGAAAGTGAGAATTGTTATATGTAAATTGTTCCTCTTATGTTACTTTCACACTGTATTTCATAATTATTTAAGACTGCGGAATTAGTCAAGTCCTATTGCGGATTTATCCGATTACCCAAGTTGTTCTTTTTCAACTGTAATGTATGTACGACTAAATATACATGCATTTTATTAGGTCTCTTTATCTCATTTGGTAATGAAAGGTTTCGTCCATGTCTACATACCTTGATAATATATTTCAATAAACATTTTGATAAAAATATTATAGATTTACTTCTTAATATTGCGGAATTAGCCGAGTCTCCCCTGCTGTATTAACAATAAGTGTTTTTACTCACGAACTGAGTTATTCATGCGGACGTATTCATTATGCAGTGTATAGTATAGCCTACTGTCTACAGCACATTAGCGTACAATATAGAGAATGAAGTTATATTGGAAATTCATAATATAGATATTTAAACACATTTTTGAAAATGGTGGCCGTTCATTTCGATACAGGCTTCAGTTCTTTTGTGCATATTATCGCACTATAGACTATTGTACCTAATTCCCATTACCAGTTTCGTCCTTCGTACTAGTAACTCATGTTGAAATAATTCTGTACCTGCTCTATAAAAGAGTACCTTACGTACTGTAAATTCAATCTTCACTTCTGCCGGACCCGCACACATAAATTTACTCAGACATGCTATCTACTGTTCGTCCAAGTGGTTATGTCGCAGGGTCGTAGAAAGGGGGGAAATCACGTTACAGTTAATTACTTAACGATGCCCTTTTATTTAAGTTATTTTAAACAGCTGCATAATATTACATAGACGTCCAATTCCTAACAGAAATTAATATTTCCAGAAAAGAAATAAGACAGCCCAGCCACTAGCCTTTACAGAGGTGCGAGCAGAGGCGGATGGGGGTAATCGGGAGGCGACTGAGCCACCCAGGCCGGCAATAATAATAATAATAATAATAATAATAATAATAATAGTAATAATAATGGTAAAATTTTACCTACATCATCAACCATTGCCTTTTGTTATTTTTTTTATATAATTGATATATAGTGTGGGGTACGAAGATCAAAAAGATGTATTTTGGAGGTACGCTAGCAAATAAGATTGAATACCACTAGTCTATGGCATCATACCTAGGACTCGCGTTACGAAATGCGCGCTGGTTCGAGTCCTCATGGGAAAGAATTTTTCTCATGAAATTTCGACCAGTGTATGGGACCGGTGCCCACACAGCTCGTGATACACTAGGGGAGCTACGATAAGTAGCGACATCCGGTTACGAAAGCCAGGTATAAAGGCTTGGGAGATCATCGTGCTAACAACACGATAACGCCATTCTCGTAGGATGATCGTCCACCTCTGCTTCGGTATGTGGACTTGAGGCCAGCAGCCGGCTGATCGGTTTGGACCTTTAAAGGGCTGTAGCGCCACCGATTATTATTATTATTATTATTATTATTATTATTATTATTATTATTGTTATTGTTATTATTATGATTATCGTTATTATTATGATTATCATTATTATTATTATTATTATTATTATTATTATTATTATTATTATTGTGCTGAAACTAAAATAAATTATATTCCAAAGTGAAATCGGACGTAATGAACAGAAGAAACTGATGCTATCCTGAATTATAAATAAGAATTTTAAAATCATTACTCCCTTATAGCGATCTTTATGCCTAATGAGAAATGTAGTGTTCTATTTGTTTTTCCAAATCAGCTCAAATATTTTCAAGTAGGCCTGTATTCAGTTCTGTTTATTGTGTTTGGTTTTTGTGTTACGTTAGGCAGCTCTATACACGCCGTTCTTCTCACAAAATATGAAAGAATGTTTTGGGTCGTTGCCATGGTGAAATATAAACTTGTCTTGAATATGGATATTTTCAGCACTGGCTTTCAGATTGCCTCGAAGAACGTACGTATATATAAACGTGTTTGTTCGCGTCGACCTTGATAAGATGAAGTATTCTCACCTCCTGTTGCTGCCACGTATCACCTCACCATCATATACTGTTGTGTTGAAACAGTTTGCAGAAATTCTGCCCCATGTTTTTTTTTTCCGTACAAAACCGAACAGATTTTACAAAATCATCAGGAGTGCATGAAATCTTAAACTTTATTATGTGACTTGTTGAATGTTTTACCACAGTCTAGTATATACAGTCACGAAGCTCAATACGTAGTAAATATGCATCCATAGATAGTTTCTTACCACTAGGATCGCTACTGTCGCCTCATTACAGACAATGCGAAATAGTACCTGCACTGTCTATTGTTCCTAGTACCCTGATAAACTCAAGCTTCGTGACTGTATGTACTGGACTGTGGTTTTACTAAAGACTGCCAAACTCCAACAGGTAAATTGACTTATGTAATAACCACTGGAGAAGGAAAACATAGTTTTTATATTTTGAAAAGAACATTTCAAAACCACGAGTCTCGGCTTTATACAAAGTTGAAGTGAAATAATCCTGCAGATGAAAGGGACGATAGGGTATATTTAAATGTATAGGAAACATAATTACAGGTTGTGATGAACTGTACGGTTAATTAGAAAATTAAGTTGCAAGTTTCAGCAGTCTGGCAGCATCGCCGCTAACGCACTCCTATTTCGTCTTGTAATACAGATGTAAGAGGTCAACGAACTCAGGTCTGTCTCCCAAGGTGAACTACCTCCCACCTCCCTCTCTTGCTACAATGTTGCAAGCTGATCGCATCATTCAGTGGCTTGAAATAATTAGTTTGTATATTAAAATTACACGAAAACCGTCCACGCTATTGAAATACGCTACAAGAATAAATTATTCTTTATTAGATATTTATCGACATGGACAAAGAGAAGACAGGGTAAATTTTAATGAATAGAAAACGAAATTACGTTTTGTAATTAAATTCACGGTTAATTAGAGAATTAAGTTAGAAGTTTCAGCATTCTGGCAACATCGCCGCTAACATTCTTCTATTTCTTGTGCAATTATGCTCGCAAAAGTTACTAAATAAGAGGATGTTTAACATTTGGGAAAACAACATTTTTTTTTTGGGAAAACTATGGACTTCCCACCAATATGATATGACTTTTTTTGTTACATACAACATGAGCTATTCGATCTGAAAATCTGTAGGGTTGTTTCACTTCCACCCTGTATATAAGCTGCACATGATGTTTACAAGCAAACTGTTAATGAGTTGATTTCGAAACCTCCCCTTAAATTCGGCAAACAGATCTCAGCAGGAAATGGACAAATACAAAAAAAAAAAAAAAAAAAACTCACTTTCCCATACCGACTCTAAGGGTATGGAACATTAATTGGAATATTGCATTAAGAAATAATGACTACTATTTTGGTATAGGCTTAATAATTATTCAGCTTCCATCCTCCGTGAATGCCTATTCTGTCACGTGACATGCGAGATAAACTCGAACTCGCTTCGCCAGCTTGGTGAGTGCTATGTACTCAAGCCCTGAACAGTCACATAATTGCAACTCTGTCTTTCAGTATAACTCCCTCTGAAGCTGATTTGAATAATTTCAAGGGAAAAATTGTTCCGAGGCCGGATATCGAACCCGGAACCTTTGACTAAACGCTCCAATGCTTTCCCGGCTGAGCTATCTAGGAACTCTACCGGACACCGAATCAATTTTGTCTTAATCTTCACATACCTCAAAGTGGGCTGATGACAAACCGTCAAGCATCCAACTCTGTGTGACTTAAATTTTGGTTTTCTTTTAATGAACAGTAACGTCTATTATGCAAATTTAGCTTTCAGGTATAACCAGCGAATATGGATTACAAAGATTGGACACTGAGCGAATTTTCCTGTGTTTTGTTTCTCTGTGCGTCGGCGTTTAGTTCCACTTTCAAGCGCTAGAGGTTAATGTAATCAAGCACACGCTAAGATAATAATTGAGAATAAAGTTGAGACACAGGTTCCAAACATCGCCTATCTTATTGCATAATCCAGTAACGCTTTGCTTCAAATAAATTCAAGTTAAGAGCTTTTCCTTATTTCTCAGTGACAAACTAGTTGTAATAATAATTTTTATATTGTATATATAATAAATTATATTATAAAATGATATAATGCTTCAAATAAATTCATGTTAACAGCTTTTCCTTATTTCTCAGTGACAAACTAGTTGTAATAATAAATTTTTATATTTCAGATATAATAAATTGTATTATTAAATAATACATGGTGGTTAAAAAATATGGGGCATAATTTCAGGTATGTATTTCCCACATGTAGACAATCAAAATAGTTCATTACAACATGTGTCCGGAAATGCTTTATTTCCGAGTTATGGCCTTCACAACATTGAAATTCACCGGAACCATACCTCATGATTTAGAAGACACTCCACTGATCAATCGTCAACACATTCACTTCTTGCATGATGGCGCTCCTGCACACTTCAGTCTTACGGCTCGCCGGTACTTGGATCGAAGGTTTCCTGATCGATGGATAGGTAGAGGTGGCCCAATTGCTTGGCCTCCACGCTCACCTGATCTGAACCCTCTCGATTTCTACTTGTGGGGCCATTTAAAATCATTGGTTTATTCGTCTCCGGTGCTTGATTTGGAATCCCTTCGGAATCGAATTGTGGCATGTTCTGGGGACATACGCAATACTCCTGGAGTTTGGGATCGTGTTCGCAGGTCAATGAGACATCGATGTGAGGTCTGTATTCAAGCAGGAGGTGAAGATTTTCAACATCTTCTGTAATGACAACGACCTGCGGAAAGAAAAACGTTCCGGTGAATGTCAATGTTGTGAAGGCCATAACTCGGAAATGAAGCATTTCCGGACACATGTTATAATGAACTATTTTGATTGTCTACATGTGGGAAATACATACCTGAAATTTTGCCCCGTATTTTTGAAACACCCTGTATAATACATTATAAAATTTGGTATCAAATTCGTTTAATATTTGTATACAATATAATATAGGTATATGGTTTTACTTCTCACATGAGTTTTGTTTTTCCATTTTCAGCGCTTTCAAATCATTACATATTTTAATTGTTGTTGGGGTCAACGTCTCAACTGTCATTATAAAGGAACTCTAGAGTCTAGACATTACAGTTAATGACGGGTTTATTATTTCATCAGTACAATTTATTTTGAGTACATAATGTAGCTAGATGTTTTGTGTTATATTTCCGCTGTGTCGACTGCTAGCTGGTGTGATGTCAGTGCCAACTCGAGGGAGAAAGCAGAATCTCACGCTCAAACTGGTTTGAAGATCATTGAAATCAGTCCTGCTACATCAAAGGTAGCGACGCGAAGTGTCCATACTGTATAATTATACGCTGGTATAACTCCTTGTGAAGCTGATTTCAATCATTTTAAGAGAAAAATTGTTCCGGGACCGGGTATCGAATTTTTTATTTCCTGAGTGGAACTATTCTGATAATTGGCCTATTCTAAGTAAATAACACGTTTAGAAAAGCGCCAGAGTAAACGATTGTAATTTATGGAATAGTGTATAACTTTGGAACAAGATATACGTTCTCTTCCTTATGCTAAACAAGGCGAACAATTTATAGCACCCTTACATGAAGTTTGCAATGATGCAAACCAGCAGTAACGCATTAGCTGTGTTATGCTGTTATAGGTTGTATTCGTTGGAATATATTTTCCGCCTTAAACTGTGAATTTGATCGTATTTTACGGGTGTTTTATCTATCCGCTGTAATGTAGCATTAGAATGTATTACATGCTTCGATCGTTACGAGGCGGAGCACACGGCGCGTCTTTTTGCTACCTGGGAAGTTGGATGGTAAATAGAAACTGGCGGAGAAGTCGTGAATATCTGCCCGAGGGCCTCTCGTACACACTTGTATGCCACGCAGCCTTTGAAGGAAAACACGTCACTTCGCGTAACGTCGACGGAAAATTGTTCTCTCGCACAACAAACACACTCTTCCACTGTTTTCTGACAGTATCTCTTCTTCATATCTTTTTATTTCCTGTCGTTGACGTAGTTAATCTTCTTCATATTCTACCACAAGTTTCATCGTGGGTTCGAATCCCACTTCATGCCCTCAGGACCTATGGCGATCGGGCCATAGATTAATCATTAATGGAGTCACCTCATAGTTAGTTTGTTAGTCTCCTAAATTGACACAACTAATCCTGTCTGTGATTTTCCTAAGAAGCTAAGACAAACGTAGGGATTAACCATAAAATAAATGGGCCACGAACCTACATACCCTCCCACATAAATTTCGAAATTTTTTCAAATTAATTCAGACGTACGGTCCCATAACCTTATGGACATGTAATTCTGAGGTCTCCGAACATTATAATGTATATTAGGTTCCCTAATTTTTCTAGTGTTTATAAATGATCTTGCCTCCCTAATAAAAGATGTAGGTCATCCCATATTATTTGCAGATGACACAAGTATAGTAATTACAGCCAATAACTCCAAGACATTCCAATCTTCAACAGAGGAAATTCTCTTCAAAATATGTGACTGGTTCTTAGTCTATAAATTGATATTAAATTGTAACAAAACTAACATAATTCAATCCTGTCCAAATTCAACCTCGCAAATTTCTAGCAATTATTAGAAACAACAACAACCAAATTTCTTGGCTTAAAAATCGATAATGTGTTAAATTGGAAAAATCAAATTAAAGAAATTACCCCCAAACTAAATTCAGCTAGTTTTGCTATTAGATTTATGCAAAAGATAGTAAATATCAATACCTTAAAAACAATATACTTTGCATACTTCCACTCAGTAATGAGTTTTGGAATAATATTCTGGGGAAATTCCATAGATAGTAACAGTATATTTCTATTACAAAAAAGAGTAATTAGAATAATAGTAAGTGCAAATCTAGGGAATCCTGTAGGACTATTTTCAAAAAACTACAAATAATGCCCATGGCTTGTCAGTATATCTTTTCATTAATAATCTTCCTCGTATGTAATCGTGAAAACTTTGTAACTAATTCAACAGTTTATAGCATAAATACACGTCAAAGAATGACTTTCAAACTCCATCGGCAAGTTTATCGTGCTATCAAAAAGGAGTGCGTTATATGGCAGTAAAATTTTTTAATAGCCTCCCTATTGATATAAAAAATGAAACTCAAACCATAAGATTATTTAGGGCCAAACTGAAGAAGTATCTAATTTCTCACGCCTTCTATTCTATAGGTGAATTCATGACATTCAATAACGCTTCATGAAACTGATACTAAAACTATGTGTTGTACTAGTAGACTATATTGTAAATCTAGTCTGTATATATATTTCATCTAGACTGTAACTATAAATTAAGACTTTATCATAGTATTAAGTTTTTTTACTTGTTCCATATTCTAGCTGTAAGCATGTATGAATACCATGGAATGTTATTAAATACAATATAATACAATAATCATGATTAAACGACATTGACATGATGCTACACTTTCAAATTCTGCAAACCGCATTTATTGGGTTGCAACAAATGGCGTTTTGCTTATCCATTCATTGCCAAGTCACAGTCTGACAAGTGCCTTTCTGTCCCAACCTGCGTTCCGAAAACGTTACGTCATAGAGAAAGACTCTAAAGACCAAAAACGTTCCATTTTGATAGCACAGTCTAGTATATACAGTCCCGAAGCTTGAGTTGTGAGGGTGCTAGAAGCAATAGAATGTGCCGGTACTATTTCGCATTGTCTGTAATGAGGCGATAGTAGCGATCCTAGTGGTTAGCAACTATCTATGGATGCATATTTACTACGTATTGAGCTTCGTGACTGTATATACTAGATTGTGTTGATAGCGCTATCAATAGTAGACTGTAGTCTACTCCGGAATAATTTCTGGTTTCTTTCTCAATGCACTGTGGACCACGAACCATCATAATTGAATGGTGTATATATAAAAAAATAGCAATTAATTTTTTGCACTATCGTGTTTTTTGTTACATTTACAGCTATTGTTGTTAGGCCTTGAAAGTTAGAATTTTCACGCAGAAATTTGTTTCTAGGGAAACCATTATTCATAACTGAAATAGATCCATTACAGTGCACTTAGCCTCTTGTTACTTAGTTACCATTACACTATAAGTAGATTTTGGAAAGCTTTGGAATAATATTGCTCTAAATTTTCAGTGCAAAATATATTGTTTTTGCAATTTTAAAAGTATGATCGTGCAAAAAATGTTGTACAATACATGTTTGTTACAAAATCTTGGAAGTTGAAAAACGAGTAGGGCTTGAGTAATTTTTACTCTCAGATCGTCAGTGTTCCTGGGTTTCTGTGAATACACAATGTCTTTAACAAAACCCTACACGAAGAAGTCAGGAGGGGTTAGATCGGGGGAGTTTGGGGACCGAGCTAAGAGATAGCTGCTTCTCGTACTGGATTTCGCCTGCGACCTCCTACATGTTTTTTTTTTTTTAAACACAAAATCTGTTTCCACAAATGTTCGATTCTACAACATTATGGAATCGTATTTAGGTTACATTACGAACACCATACTCTCGTCGAAATTCCCTTTGAACTTCTTTTAACACTCTCAAATTTAGCATACCAAAGAACACATTGTGCCCGCTGTTGATTTGTAGTAGCCATTTTAATCATTATTAATTATTTTTTATAGGTATATGTTAATCAACATTTTTAATCATGCCTTAAAGGAGGGGCAGGCAGTTTTGTAGTTTGCTGTCTCGAGTCACGAATTTACCCGTCTCTGCCTTATGACAGTCTTAAGCCTGCATAGAATGGGAAGGAAAATGTTGATTTCCAACCATTACTGCTCTATTTTCGATCCGTGACAGATCTAGCACTGTTAAGTTAATAAACCGGGATCGAACTAGTACTGTTTACTTCTTGGCACCGGACCGAACTAGTATATATTTTTGACTAAGGGACCGAACTATAAACTCCGTTTTATTTTACAATAGTGCCGGTACAGTATTTACCTTCTGCAATCCAAGGGAATTTCTACCTAATTTCGTGTTAGAAATACTGTCATAGTTTTCCATGTACTAGTCGGGAGTACACAGTTGAGGGAGACGGGATTGTAGCAAGTTGTGAACACGCCACTGACGATTTTCAGGCTATTACATCGCATTTCCTTTCTCCAAACTCCTCCGCGACCCCGTAGATGGGGAGAAATGATAGATGGCAAGGAGGAGACATTCGAGTCAGATACGGAAAGCGAGATTATTAGTTGCGTGATGAACTCAAGCTCTCAGTTTGAGACCTACTGCCACATTTCAGTGACATCACCTAATTTTAATATGTATATAGAGTGACTGCATTAGTAGAAAGTGAGAAGAGCAGCATTGTAATAGTGATTAATCTATGTGTGTACAAGTACAGTTACTGATGATTTATTGAAGTGAAACTTCTTCAAGTAGGACACGAGTCGAACGCTAGCGAATGAATGATTGAAAGAAAGTGGAAGAAGAAACATATAAAAGGTATGCAAAAAGGCGTTCTTGCAAGGTAAATTGGGACTGATGAGAAGTTTTTGTGTGATCTCCAAGCCTGTTCGCCACTTATCTCAGATGTTTGCCGTTTCATTAAAGGAACATTAAAGAATTTTGAAGAGGAAAGCCGAAAATAGACCTAACCTAATAGCTACGACATGAGGGAGCAAAGAAGCATGAATCCATCGCTGTGGAGTGCATCTGGCGCCAGCGTTTTTGGCGTGTGTCCTAGATATATATAGTGCCCAGTTTGTGAGCATATTGCTAGTGCAGCTGAGAATGGTACCACTTCCTATATCATCAGAATATTAAATTATTTTCTCGAAATCATCTGAAGCTATAGAACGGACGTTTTTACAACACATAGGCACATATCTTTTGTTTATGATGGAACAGTAGTACCTTTGTTTTATTCATTTCCTTACAAACATTTTCCATCCTAATATTTTAAAAAATTTCAATACACGATCTTCAGTAATACGTATTTACGATACTTATATTAGATTTACAAAAACATCACTTCAGTACCTGTAAGGCTACTAAATAAACATATCTGAAAATTTCACTTTTCTATAAAAAAAAAGTTGAGAAAATATTCCTTTTGAATAAAAAACAAACTTGTGAAAAATGAGCATTAAAATTAAAACTTACATTCCTATAATGGACTTATACTTCTCAGACAAATCTAAAAATTAACATGTGTACAGTTTTAGTAAGTTCTCTTCCCTTTATCTATTGATTCAGTGCTGGCCATCCCTGTATATATCTCGACCAAGCGATATATACTACCTCTTTCGTCTGTCTCTTTCCTTTCCGCTGTAAAGCGCTCAGGCTCTCCTGAGCTCTAAAGCGCGCACTTGCGCCTATGGGCATCAATTGACATGACTGACCTAGAGCAAGGATCCCTCGAGTTGTCTTGAATTACAAACCAGCAGGAGAAAGATCACTAGGAAAAGATAAAAGGAAAATTATTTGTAGACCGGATCAGTTCTTTTAGGACTATTATCTATTAGAAAGATGATGATGATGATGATGATAATGATATGTTGTTGTTTAGTCAACTGTCGAAGACAGGTCTGAACCTCACAAGTGATACCAACAAGGCATCACTGATGAGGCAACTAGGCCAGGAGATAATGGGGTAGGGTGGCCAATTCCTTTCCCCCTCCATTGCATACATCGCCGATTAGCTACACGTTACTTTAATCAGACTTTAGATGCACACAAGCAATTGTTCTCCCTCTGATACATACCTTCAAGTGAGATGTACTGCTTGATAAATAGATGTACTTATGAGCCAGAACCTCGATAATGATATATGATACTACTACACATCATTGAAATGTATTTAGTTTTGTGTTAAATTATTATGATTATTATTATTATTATTATTATTATTATTATTATTATTATTATTGGGATTATTATTATTATTAAGATTTAAAATAAGTATGCTATTACAGAGGATTGTTTCCGATCTCTTATAACGAATTTGAATGACGTCATGTGCGTCAGGAATCACACCAACAGCTGAAACGCGGCGAGAGGTAACAGACTAGTAGTGAGTGATTTCATAATCAGAGTGCACGGTGTATCAGATTAGCAATGCCCAAGAAAACCGAGCCTTTTTGGGAGGGGTACATAACAAATCTTTCCGATGCCAAGTACAGTTACGTGAAAATCATAGGAGTCTGCAAAAAACGTAGTTTCGTTATTTCCAAGAAAGGCATCTTGTGTGTACCTAATAAGACTGGCAAAGCTCGGATGGGATTAATTCCAGAGTGGAAAAAGCAAGCAAATCCATCCCCCGTCACAAGTCGCCGCACCCCACGAGATGATACAAATTAATTCCAATCGATCTTTACCAATCTTATTAAGTACACAGAAGATACCTTTCTTCGAATTAACGAAGCTTTTTTTTTAATTTTTTATTTTCACTTAACTAAACTTGGCATTGGAAAGGGTCGTAGTGCACCCTTCCCAAAAAGGCTCGATTTTGTTGGAAATTTCTACTGTGAGTCGCCGTGCACTCTGACTATGAGATCACTCACTACTGGTCTGTCACCTCGCGCAACAATTCAGCTATCGTGTGACTCCTGACTCACATGATGTCATTCAAATTCGTTATCACAGATCGGAAACAATCCTGTATAAGTGGTAGATGATTGTCTAGGCCTATTCATGAAGTACTCTGCTTTTACTTGTTAAAAATGTAGGATTTGATTGTTAAGGAAGAGTAGTGAGTGAGGCGGAAATGAGGCCTGCTCTTTTGAAAATACTGACGATCTTTAATATTGACTTTCGAATTGAAATGCTGGTTGAAACTTTTAATACGTCTACTGGTATATGTTTTGTTGGCTTAATTAAAGTCTTTTAGAGAATCGATAATGCGTATTCGAAGAGAATGATAATTATAATTATACATAAAAAAGAACATAACTTAACAGGAAACATTTCAAAGTCAGTCGTCTTCGATGGCCTAGTTATCACCGTACTTGCCTGTGCCCATGAATAAATATGAACGAAGACAAAATTATATATACAGGACCATCATTAATTCGTTCTTCACGCTTGGTAAACGATGTCACCCTCGATAACGATTGAGGAGATCTCTGAAGGCAGAAGATATGAACATGCCCGTTCATAATTCTCTCATTCGAGTGCTATCTGAATAATGATCAGTCTGCGTAGCGGTAAGGGGTACACAAACAGAATAGGGTAAGGTTGCCTAATTCCGTGACTATTTAATAAAATCTATATTTATGCCAAAATTGTACTAAACATTTTCAAATAAACACCAAAAGAACGTTCATTGTCAACAGTTTCACAAGTTTGAAATATAATAATATATATGATTCTTCATTGTTATATAGTGGCTCCTAAATACGTGACAGGGATCCAAATTCCGTGATAGTGGTGTCCTAATTCCGTGATACTAAAATAATCCTCATTAACTGCTCAGAAAACAAACGTGTATTTGTAAAAGCACTTTAAAGTCATGGTATAGTGTTTTAATATGAATAAAGCAAGAAATTACAACATAGAAAAAGGGCCTAAGTGACAAATTTCATAGAAAATACTTGTGTAACTACAGGAATACATATTACATATTAACATATTATAAGCAAAATAAACTGGAAATTATATTCAATACAAAATTAAATTTGAATGATTTAAATTATAACACAATTATTTCTCATTATTTATAATCATAACAACAGCACTAATTAAGTTAAATATATGCCCAGTTATTTTATTATAATTATAATTTATGTTTTCTATAACTTATTTTCATTATTATTTCCGCGAACTATTTTCTTTCGTACACATTAATTTTCACAATTTAGCGTTGGCATCACTGGTCGAGTGATCCAGGAAGGAGAAATAATGGAAATAAATCCGAAAATGGGAAAGCTCCTGTAGCATTGTTATTGTCTCATAATGTTTAAATAATCATACACATTGATTCAGCTGACTGTAATGTACAGTAATATATCATTTTTATAATGCTATATTAATCCTTATCTCAAATATAAAATGTTTCTTCAGGAGCGGTCACAAGAGAAAGAAAAACTTACTGGTCAACCACCTTTCACTGAACAGAAGCTTCTGCAATCGACTGCTTCTATTCAAAAGGCGGGTAGTCAATAGAATTGAAAAGAAGGCACTCCCTGGCATCTACAGTATTAGGTATTTCAAAAACTTAAAAATCAGAGACGACAAGTGGATGGCAGTCAAATGAAATTTTATTACGGGATTAGGGGTATCACGGAAT
Source organism: Periplaneta americana (assembly GCF_040183065.1). NCBI lineage: Eukaryota > Metazoa > Arthropoda > Insecta > Blattodea > Blattidae > Periplaneta > Periplaneta americana. The sequence goes on from NC_091122.1 coordinate 54,204,968, forward strand.
TATGCATCTTTATCCTATATATATATATATATATATATATATATATAAAAATTAGATCGAGACAAGTTGAGAAGACTAGTGACTAAGCAATGAACCTGCCTACATTATTTCAAATTCACAATCGCCTAAGTTAAATTTGACAATAATAATAATAATAATAATAATAATAATAATAATAATAAAAAACAAAAGCTAACTCTCAGTCCTCATAGAATGAATATCTATCTCCACTTTCACGCCGAAAATCAATTACCGGCCCTGTGACGAACTTAGTGACAACGAAGGAAAATATTTCTTCACCACTACCACTACTTTTAATTAATTTTTTATTAGAAAGACTCATGTGACATTAGTATAGTAGCCCGTCATTTTCTTGTCTCTTTGTGTGGAAGTTCACAATAAAGGAATAGGACTGAAAGCTCCGGCTTTTGATAGCTGTAGAAAAGACCGCCGGCATAAGCTCTGATTAAAGAAGAATGGAGGGGATTCGATAGTTTCAATGTACAGACCGAAGGAGCCTTATTGGTTGCCTTGTCCGTCTATATGTGGTATATTATACTGCTACAGAGCAGATTAAATGGCCCAGCGAAGTACGAGATTTCAGCGCAGCTCAGTAGGCTATGTTACTCAGCCAGCTACCCAGAGAAATCATTTAGCTAGTCATTCAGGCAGATAGCGGGCAACTATTACCAGTAGAATAAGTCAGCCACCAAATTAGTCAGGCAGTAGGCCAGCAATATGGTAAAATTAGTCGACCAGCAAAACAGTCAGCCAATCAGTAAGTCAGTCAGCCATCGAGTCAGTAAGTATGCGAGCTTGTAGAGTTTTAATATTTTATCTATACATTCCGAAACTGTTATTGTGAAAGAAAGAGGGAAAGATTATGAAATACAGGGATATATATATATATATATATATATATATATATATATATATATATATATATATATATATCACTTTTACTTTTTAACTTTGCTGTAGATTATGCCATTAGGAAAGTCCAGGATAACAGAGAGGCTTTGGAACTGAACGGGTTACATCAGCTGCTTGTCTATGCGGATGACGTGAATATGTTAGGAGAAAATTCACAGACATTAGGGAAAACACGTGAATTTTAGTTGAAGCAAGTGAGGAGATAGGTTAGCAAGTAAACCCCGGAAAAACAAAGTATATGATTATATCTCGTGACCAGAAGATAGTACTTACTTACTTACTTACTTATTGGCTTTTAAGGAACCCGGAGGATCATTGGCGCCCTCACATAAGCTCACCATTGGTCCCTATCCTGAGCAAGATTAATCCAGTCCCTACCATCATATCCCACCTCCCTCAAATACATTTTAATATTATCCTCCCATCTACGTCTCGGCCTCCCCAAAGGTCTTTTTCCCTCTGGTCTCCCAACTAACACTCTATATGCATTTCTAGATTCGCCCATAGGTGCTACATACCCTGCCCATCTCAAACGTCTGGATTTAATTTTCCTAATTATGTCAGATGAAGAATACAATGCGTGCACTTCTGCGTTGTGTAACTTTCTCCATTGTCCTGTAACTTCATCCCTCTTAGTCCCAAATATTTTCCTAAGAACCTTATTCTCAAACATCCTTAATCTCTGTTCCTCTCTCAAAGTCAGAGTCAAAGTTTCACAACCATACAGAACAACCGGTAATATAACTGTTTTATAAATTCTAACTTTCAGTTTTTGTGACAGCAGACTAGATGATAAAAGACCAGAAGATAGTACGAAAGGAAAATATAAAAATTGGAAATTTATCCTTTGAAAAGGTGGAAAAATTCTAGTACCTTGAACGAACAGTAAAACAAATATAAATGATACTGTAGAGGGAATTAAACGTAGAATATATATGGAAAATGCCTGTTGTTATTCGTTTGAGAAGTTTTTGTCATCCATTCTGCTCTCAAAAAAGCTGGAAGTTAGAATTTATAAAACAGTTATATTACCAGTTGTTCTGTATGGTTATGAAATTTGGACTCTCACTTTGAGAGAGGAACAGAGGCTAAGGGTGTTCGAGAATAAGGTGGTTAGGAAAATATTTGGGGCTAAGAGGGATAAAGTCATAGGAAAATGGGGAAAATTACACAACGCAGAACTGCATGCATTGTATTCTTTACCTGACATAATTAGGAACATTAAATCCAGACGTTTGAGATGGGTATGACATGTAGCACGTATGCGTGAATCCATAAATGCCTGTAGAGTGTTAGTGGGAAGACCTGAGGGGGAAAAAAACTTTGAGGAGGCCGAGACGTAGATGGAAGGATACTATAAAAATGGATTTGAGGGAGGTAGGATAGATGGTAGGGACTGAATGAATCTTGATCAGGATAGGTACCGATGGCGGGCTTATGTGAGGGCGGCAATGAAACTTCGGTTCCTTGAAAGTAATTTGTAGGTAAGTAAGTAACATACATGTACCTAGATTTATTAATTGTATGTTAATGGAGGTCATGGTTGGTTAAAACCAATCCGAAGGAGTATCCTCATTGTCTCAACTCATACATTCAATTATTATCGAAGGACTCTATTAACTATCAGGGATTGGAATGCTTTACCTGCAGACTTACTAAAGGCTTTACCAATAACCAAAAATGATTTTAAAATAGCCTTAAGGACTTTACTAATAGACTGTAGTATATTATAAACACTATTTAAAGAGTGTAATTGATATCTTGTTATTTGAAGTGTTCTATCAGTGAGGAAGTGTCTTGTGACAGTGAAGTGTGTAGTGTTAGTGAAGTCTATTGTGTAAGTGAAGTGTATTGGTATCATTGAAGTGGCTGTGAAGTATTTGAATAGTGAAATCGTTAGGAGTGTTAGTGAAATCAGGATAGAATCAGTGCTGTGAGTGAGTTGACAGCAAAATAAGTGTAGTTCCGGAAGGTACTTGTGCAGGTATGAACCTGTCACAATCGTGAGTCTTAGTTCGAACTTAGGGTTGAGATACAAATTAGATTTACTTTAAATGTTATTTTAAGTGACCATGCTTCATTTAATTTAGGATGCTCTTTATTATTATTATTATTATTATTATTATTATTATTATTATTATTATTATTATTATTATCATTATTATTAATTATTGTTTTTATTAGTTGTGTTTATTATTAATTGTCATTATTGAGTGTAATTAGTTACCACTGCCACTGGGCACATACCCATTTGCAGTGTGAATAAATACATACAGTACACTCTGTAGTTTTGAAAGTGCAAGATTGTGTTGTAATGATATATAGAGTTTCGACGTTATATACAGTACATGACTTATTCATCATAGTTTCTTGTCACACACGAAGTGAGAATGCACTCTGAAATGGCAGTGTGTTGCATGTCACATCAATCTTAGTGTGCTATGTTTTGTGTAGATCATGCAGTACCAATGTGGTACTGCATGACCTCGAAGTAAGCTCTCTGGGGCAATGTGATTCAGCCGGACGTCTCTATAAAGGATCTAGAGTAGAAATAGTTTTCCTTTTATATTTTTATCTATTGTGCCCGCTTTTCATACTTCTTTTTAGTCTTTTCCTCGGTGACTACGTTGTCATTATCTTTCTCTATTTCACTTTTTATGGTGCGGATCGTATTGTGTGCTTGGTCACATTTTCCAGGTTTTATTGCCCGTGAAAACCTCGAGAATTGCTAATCCGACACAGAATCTTAGTTTATATTTCTCATTTATGAAGTCCTCGTGAATGTCTGGCAGCCCTAGTTTTTTGCAGAGAGATATTAACAACTTCTGCTCCGAACTTAACGTCTTGATGTGTTTTGATAGTACGTTGACCGAAGATCAAAATTTTATTTTCTTATGTAGACGTTATAATCTGATTCTTAATTCTTGAATACACTCTTTTTTTTTACTTGCTTACTTAACGACGCTGTATCAACTACGGGTTTATTTAGCGTCGATAGGATTGGTGATAGTGAAATGATATTTGGCGAGATGAGGCCGAGGATTCGCCATATATTACCTGACATTTGCCTTATGGTTGGGGAAAACCGCAAACAGTTAAACCCATAGAAGAAATTAAAAAAAAAATCAAAAGATATTTACATATCTTAAAGATACCATTTTCAAAATCAAATCCTTTTAATTAAAACCGGCCAAAAACGGTATACTATATAAAGAAAAATTAGAGATACATAAACACGTTGAAGTTAAAGGTATTTGAAAGGACAAATTACCTATAAAACGAATAACTTAAGAATCTCTCATGACATGAATTACTATACAAAAAGAAAACCCAACCAGATAATCAGCCCAAGCGGGAATCGAACCCGCGCCCGAACGCACCCCCGGATCGGCAGGCAAGCGCCTTAGCCGACTGAGCTACGTCGGTGACTCTACACTCTTTTAGCACTCTTATTTGCAATCAATATATTTCCGAACTGCACTTGTATTTATTGTACATTTAAACATATATGCGCGTGTCACTGAAGATCATTGCTTCCATGCCTGTTGAGTGAGTATCATTCAGCATGAGATTGTCTTTTAGAAAATGAGCTTCTACAGGTGTTTTTATGCGAACATGTCAAGGATTATGTCGGTTTTTCATGGCATCTCTTCACACATACGCCTTATGGCTAGTTTTCTTCTCTGCCTATCAAGTGAAGCATTTAGTATAGATTCCGGGCGTTTCCCTGGTTCCAGATAACTTCTCCGCTTCCTATGTTCTGTGTGTTGCCTACATTCAGGGCAGTCCGGAAATTGATTGATTGTCCTCTGTATAATGACTGATTGACGTTATTGATCAAGTAATAACTGCTTTACTATGTTAATATTATGGTAAATTACCTGATTGACTTGTTTCGACGTGGTTTGCGTCATTCTCCGAAGCCTTCTGAGTTTCAGCGCTATCGTATGGTTTTTTTGTTGTGCTTGGGTGTGTTATGAACACGCAAACAACGTTGAGACTATCCAGCCAGCTAATTTACCATAATAGTAACACAGTAAAGCAGTTATTACTTGTTCAATAACGCTAATCAGTAATAATCTGATCATTATTTAGTTTGTGTCATAACGCGAAGTAATAATTAATAATGTGCCTCCTGAACGGTGCATTGGAAGGAATGGTGTTCGGGATAAAAGTTCGGGTCAGACGAAGATATCAGATGATAGACAACATTAAGATATATGGATTTTATGCGGAGACTAAGACGAAGGCAGAAAATGAGAAAGACTGGAGAATGGTAGGTTTGCAGCAAAGACCTAACTTTGGGCAGAAGACTATGAATGAATGAATGAATGAATGAATGAATGAATGAATGAATGCAAAATGCTGAGAGTTAATACTGGGATGTTACGAGTGATGGATTTCGAAATTTTTTATATCCCTGTTACAGGAAAAATGGTTTTTCATAATCCATCTGTATCTCTGCTATGCCTACACATATTTCTCCTTAAGGGTATATGTACGTGATCGACTACAATAAATTATTATCAGAAAATGCAGGCTCTAAATTTCTAAAATTTTATAAGGAAATGAACTGACATTTGAACAAACATTACAATGTATCACAACAAGACTTATTAGAACTTAAATATCTGATAAGAGTATAAAAAAGGATACTAATAATATTTTTAAGAATTCACTTTTTACTTTAAATTGAATTTTCCAAAATTTGAAAATTTTCACACATATTATTTTTTAACTCCACAATCATTAGAGAATTCTGAAATTTTGTACTCTGATTTAACATGAATTTATGCAAAAGGTAGACTACAATAATGCCCATTCATTTGAAAATAGAAAAATTAGGTCACTAAACATTATATGTAAATTTAAATATATTTTATATACGACAAATAAAAAATTAATTGTATTAAAATAAACAACTCTACATGTCAGAGTAGTCTACTTTTCAGAAATAAGTGTTTATTGCACGCAGGAAAAATATTAAAGACGTCAGAGAGACCATAACAATGTTATGGTTACCAAATGATGTAACTGCAGAATTTTTTTTTCATACTCACTGGTTTGAAAAATATTGTTAGTAACTTTCTTTAAACTTTTATCAAATATTTAAGTTCTAATACGTCTTGTTGTGGTACCTTGTAATTTTTGTCGAATTGTGAGTTAATTTTCTTATAAAATTTTAGAAATTTACCTGCATTTTCTGATAATATTTGTGGTGGTTCACGTACAATTATTATTCAGTTCACCGCTGTGGAGTAATGGTCAGCACGTCTGGCTATGAAACGAGCAGCTCCGGGTTCAAATCCTGGTTCAAACAAATTACTTGGTTGGATTTTTTTTTCCGGAGTTCTCCCTCAACCAATTGAAGCAGAATTGCTGGGTAATTTTCGACATTGGACCTCGGACTCATTTCGCCATCATTAATTCATATATCATCATCATTATCATCATCATCACAATAGCCCGGATTAAGTTCACGATGCGGCGTGCTGTAGGCGTACTTGTACAAGAGCGCGGCCGTTCGACTACCCAATCATTTACAAGAATAGGAGTGGTAAGCACAGTAAGTCTCACGCTGCAGTGCAAGCCTTCGGGTCCCTCTTTCGTAAAAAAGAAGTGTTGTTCAAGTGGTGGGACATCCAGATGACTCAGGTTAGATTCCTGAGGACAGTGGGCAAATATAATAATAATAATAATAATAATAATAATAATAATAATAATAATAATAATTACTTACTTACTGGCTTACAAGGAACCCGGAGGTTCATTGCCGCCCTCACATAAGCCCGCCATCGGTCCCTATCCTGAGCAAGATTAATCCAGTCTCTACCATCATATCCCACCTCCCTCAAATCCATTATAATATTATCTTCCCATCTACGTCTCGGCCTCCCCAAAGGTCTTTTTCCCTCCTGCCTCCCAACTAACACTCTATATGCATTTCTGGATTCGCCCATACTTGCTACATGCCCTGCCCATCTCAAACGTCTGGATTTAATGTTCCTAATTATGTCAGGTGAAGAATACAACGCGTGCAACTCTGCGTTGTGTAACTTTCTCCATTCTCCTGTAACTTCATTCCTCTTTGCCCCAAATATTTTCCTAAGAATCTTATTCTCAAACACCTTTACTCGCTGTTCCTCTCTCAAAGTGAGAGTCCAAGTTTCACAGCCATACAGAACAACCGGTAATATAACTTTTATAAATTCTAACTTTCAGATTTTTTAACAGCAGACTAGATGACAAAAGCTTCTCAACCGAATAATAACAGGCACTTCCGATATTTATTCTGCTACGAAAGCTAATAATAATAATAATAATAATAATAATAATACTATACTGAACTATACTATACTATACTATACTGTACTATACTATACTATACTATACTATACTATACTATACTATACTATACTTACTGGCTTTTAAGGAACCCGGAGATTCATTGCCGTCCTCACATAAGCCCGCCATCTCTACCATCATATCCCACCTCCCTCAAATCCATTTTAATATTATCTTTCCATCTACGTCTCGGCCTCCCCAAAGGTCTTTTTCCCTCCGGCCTCCCAATAATAATAATAATAATAATAATAATAATAATAATAATAATAATAATAATAATAGGCCTAATAATTTATTTTAGCTGACAGAGTTATGGACGTAAGGCCTTCTCTTCTACTCAACCAACAAAAAGTATATATACACAGAAGTATGAACTTACAAACTAGAAAGAATACCACAATTTGATTAGATAAAAGTTATATGTATACAAGAGTTACTTACGAATTAAACAGTAAAATACTATGAACTATTAATTAAAGAATGAAATACAAACTGTGTAGGAGAATTAAACTAAACTACATAGAATGTTAATATATTTCAAATAATGTTAGATAATAGGAAGAGATTATTGAGTGACATTTTTGAAAATACAGCGCTATCAGGATGCATGTCTTTTGTTCTTGACCCTACCATCCGTTTCGAAAGGAACCTAAATCAGACCACCGAAGTTGATATTGAGAAGAAGTCTATATAATATATGAACCTTATCTGCTTTATCTTTCTCAAAAGTACAACGCCCCTCTTAAACAATGGTTTGTCATTGGTTTGCTGTTTGGCAGTAGAGGCTCTATTACAAAATTCACATGGAGTTATCTTAAGGAACTTCACATTCCTTTTGATTATGTAATGTCTATTCTTATAAATATTATCAAGGATTCTCTTCAAATATTACATCATCGTCTCTATTTCATTTAATCCACTTCTATATTTGCCTTCAACAATTAACTTTCTTTTTTCTTTAATATATCAAATCACATTATATTATACATGTTTATTACATTCAGGACCCATGTGGTCACTCAAATTCTTTGAGCTGATGTCTTTAATGAATATATAAAAATGTAGTCATAACCGTTAAGCCAGTATAATTGGAGTGAATTGCTAAGTTATCCTTTAAATTATTTAAAATTTTTTTATTGCCTTGCAGCCCCTAATACTTTGTGACAAGGAATTCCATTGTCGCGAGGTGGATACTGTAAAAGATGACAAATAACCAGATGTTCTATGAAGAGGTATACTTAGCGTGCCCGCGTCCAATTAATACCCAGTCGAAATGCTTTGTGTTGGATAAAATCTTTCTTACGCGCATCAATCTGAAAAATGATAAAACGCCAGATTTGGCATAGATAAACAACACGTTTCATTTAAGCTATTGCGCAACATTCCATGACTACTACATTGCAATTTAGAGGAGAGTTAAGAGTGAGATTTATATCCCAAAATATGTAATAATATGCATATTGTTCAAAATAGCCTATTTATTAAACTAAAAAAGAACTATTGAAAATATGTGTACTTAGGTGATATGCAACCCGATATTTTTAAACTTAAAGTCTCAACTTGAACTTTCATTTTAATTTTGGGGATCTTAAAGACTAGCAGACTATTTATTTATCTAGAAATCTGAACCCTAATAATGATTAATGTTACATCATTCTGGCGTCTCGTCTCTGTTTTTGTAGGCAACATATATTGCTTTGGTATCAGTTGGGATGTGTCTGTATTGCGAGCATCACACTGTCGACACGTCGCGTCGGAAGGAGTGATACATCGTTCTGAAGGAAGTCCTGTCAGACCGGAGGGCGCACGTCGCAATTTGTTCAGCGTGATAAAATTTCCCACCGAAATGTGAAAAGTTCAAGTGCTAACACAAGATGAACAGCGTATAGGGGAAGAGCAGCACAATATCTCACTTTAGGGCTTTATCTATTGAAATATTAGAATAATCCCACTTAATTCTAGTTCTATTTCCTTAATTCAGTGCTTAACTTACTTCGTGCATATCACATTTTCTTTAATAGTACATTATGCAACGAGCCTATAATGGTAGTAATTAAGACGCGAGTATGTTTGTTTATGAAACTCGCTTGCGCTCGTTTCATAATTTTCATACGAGCGTCTTAATTACTATTATAGGCAATGACCTTGATATAATCTAGAGAATAACATGAACATTAGGCTTGATATAACCTGGAAATTGATTTAGAATTGAAAAACGAGATGACAAATTGAATTTATTTGAATATCATTTACAATTAACGCTAATTATTATAGTAACAGAACATAACCTTCTGCGACAATATTGGATTTACAGCCTCCGTGACTTTTCGCTAATTATCTTTCGATTGCATATCCGAGAATAATCGATACTTGCGGTTTCATAATGGTACAATGGTGATTTCTCATTGGCTGAACAACTGAATTATAATGAATAGGTGTACGTTAATGAGGTGCATTAAAGGGCTACTACCAGGTGTATAATTACTACATGTCGGCATGGTCAAGCATAAACTCGTTTGTAATGTTGTAATTTTTTTCTTTTCATTTCATCATTTTCTATGCACGCTTATTGTTACTTTTTGTGGTACAGTATATTGTTATTCTATTTATACAGAGTGTTTCATAATTCCTATTACAAACTTCTAGGGGTTGTAGAGAGGACTAAGTAGATAAAGTTTTGATTGGGAACCCATGTCCTGAAATGTATCGTTTCGATGCAAAATAAGTTCGAAGATGGATTCGATTTAAAATCTCCGGCTTCACGGTACCCAAACAAAATGGGCTGAGGGCGACTTCTGCAGTCCCCTGATATCGTGTGTCTTCTGTTTACAATCAGTTTCACGAAGTCGACTTCCACATCAGTTGTGGTTCAGTCATTGAACAGTACAGGACGAGACAGACGATACGATAGAGCTAGGTACAATACATTTTTATTCCAGTAAAAACACAATTTTCGCGAAAATGGCAGTTAGTCCCTTATTTACTTTTAAGTCTTCAGACCAGTTATTGAGTTATTAAAATTGAAAAAATTATATATTTTCAAATTCTCTCCCTTTTACGAAATATAAGTTTCCTGTGTGGCTCATTTTTACGATATCTATCATATGGTTGAAAAAGAACTAACAGCGTATTCCGATTCTCACCGGACCGGTGGACAACAATGACGTCACGCTGCAGCGAAATAGGAACAAAACTGCTGGAAGGATCGATGGCTGTCATGGCGACTGTAAAAGTTGTTGTCTGTGCTACGGTAGCAAAATTTTGCGAAATTTCCATACTGCCATCTCGTTCAAAGAAAAGAGAGCATAAATAATTTATTTCTTGAACCGGTAGTAATAACTGGTCCGTTGACATGTTCGCTCATAAGCCATTAACATATTGTTTTTACGTTGTGCTCATTACAAACAATACAGCAGAACTAAAACAGAACACACCGCCATGACACAACAGTGCATGATGACATTCGTCTGCTAATTCCCGCCCTATACAAAAACCAATCAGATTCACTGATGGCGGCTGATGGAGACTGCCACCACCTCTGCAAGCTGATGGCACCGGTGGAGCATCAGTGACTCCATCGGTGAAATTCGGAACACCGTGATGTCATCAGATTGCTCAGCGCTGAGATTCGGAATACGCTCTAAGTATCCGGAATTTTCAATTTACATCTAAAAATGGAAAGAATTTTTTAAAATATATTTGAAACTTATCAAAAAATGCTGTTGTGTTTTTTTAATTACAATACATAGAAAATGCAGTAAAAATGTCAGTTTCTAGCGTCGAAACTGTAAGAACCCCTACACTTCGAACATGACGAAATGTGCTGAGTACAGTGTGAGAAAACAGTTTTTAAAGTTTGCAAGCCTTCATATTCAGTAGCGCAGCCATTTGGATATGACGTAATTTTTATGCTTCTAAGCGCCGTAGAGCGCGAAAATGTGATTTTTGATTCATATTAACCAAAATTTCATCCAGAAAGTGACAAATTTATTTCTTCTTCACTGTGGTTCGTAACGGCGACGGAAATGGAAAGAGGAAGTTGATTTTTCTTGACAATGATTTATGCAAATGCCTTCAGGTAAAGAAATTGTAGACTATCTACTAGTAACTGTAATTTTTTAAACGAAAACTGTTGTCAATTTTAGTAGGTCTACAGCAATTATTTGAAATATTGATTGTTATTTATGAAGCGTTACCGGGCCTGTTTCACACACATAGTTGATTCAAGAGAGAGAGAGAGAGAGTGTTTGTGTGTGTGTGTGTGCGTCTGTGTATTGCCGTTGTTACGTAAATTAGTTTCGGTTTTGTGGGTATTGTAAAAATGTGAGCAGCATTAGTCATTTCCTATTACATTAATGAGATTCGGCGTTAATTATCACTAACGACCACCGCTTGTATCATTTTCGGATGCAGTATGCAAAGCTGATGGAGGAAACATTTGCGAACTGTATCATCGACTTCCCTTGCTGATGTCGAAGTCCGTAAAACTGTTCATTTTGTATAGTTTTGCAATCATTGCCAACCATTAAAATAATATATCATTACAATACATCGCAAAAAAGTATGTACAACATTTAGAAAGCGTCATTTAAACAATAAAATTCTACTAAATATATCAGTATTATCGTAAACAGAAAACTTATTAAATATCTATAAATATAGGCCTATCACATACATTTCTTTTGTACTATAGAGCGTGCGGAGTTTAAAAAATATCATTGGATATACAGAGTGATTCACAAGGATTTACCATCCTTTACGAAGCTTATTTCCGAAGACATTCTGAGCAAAAAATGTCATATAAACATGGATCCTATTCTCAATATTTACAGAGTTACGTTTCATTATTGGAACGCATTGCTGTGAACGCGTGATCTTGGTCAGCGTGCATTCAGCAGCCAGCGCGAGCGCTACGGAAATCGAAGATAGCCGTATGCAGCTACGTAGCGCGACGAGTGCCGTTCACAAGCGTGCGGCCAAGTGTACTCAAGCGGACGGCGACATTTTTAAAATGTGTTGTAAACTCTCCAAGACTGTAAATTAGAATGCAAAATTGAACTGCAAATAATTAAGTCGGTGGAAGTGGCGTGATTTGTAATAATTGTTGTGATAAGTGCGTAAGAATAATGTAATATTCTAGTTAAAATAGAAAAAGATGTCTGTACGAAGCAACTAAGGAGTTCACAGCACATTTTCACCTTCATAATACTTTCCAATTAAAGAAATGATACTTCCGAATGGTTCATTCTCTATTTATATTATTCTTTTACCTTCAAACTAAAGAAAAAACGTATTTTACAAACAACTTTAAATTAGTGTAACTCTGAAAATATTGAGAATAGGAACTATGTTTATATGACATTTTTTGCTAAAAATGTCTTCAGGAATAACCTCCGAAAAGGACGGTAAATTCTCGTGAATCACCATGTATAGGCGTCGTCTTAGTAGACATCCCCCTCTTTGTAATATAATTAAAATAAATTATTTATGTGGCGTGACAACAGGAAGACCGATGACAACTGCTACCCCAATCTACTTGGCTTCTCGTTTTCAAGATTTATCCGCATATCATCGGCTAAGTACCCAGTCTCATCATAACAGTTTACTCATTATACCTTACCATAAGATATCTTTATATTCTTCATCTTATACAGTTTCAGTTTCTAGAAATTGGAACTCGCTTCCGAGTAATTTAAGGGGCTGTTGGACAATAACTTCATTTAGGTCAAAATTACATAAATTCTTACTTAACAGATTAATGACTGATTAATATTTGTTACTTATAATGAAACTGATATCTGTCCATTCTCATTACATTAATATTATTCTCATTATATCAATATATTTTAGATGTATATTTTGCTCCCTATAACATAGTTCTAGTAAATTTATATGAAACTAATTCTCTTCGTTTTAACCAACTAGCTATCTAAACTTAATTATAATTGTATGATTTGAGGCTTTCTCGGCGTTGGTTCGCTAATATGTTTTCGCGGGATATCAGCCGAGTTAAGATTTTGGAATGCTCCAAGCTTTCGACTGCTATCTCTGCAGCCATCTTCAGGGAAGTGATGTCCGAACAGAAAGTCGAAAGGTTATATAGATGTGGCAGTAATCCCGGGAGGGGCGGAGCTTACGAGCGATGACAATTCCCGGCCCCGGATTGGCCGATCCGCCAACCAATCCCGTTTCACCTGAGGTGCAGTAATCCCGGGAGGGGCGGAGCTTACGAGCGATGACAATTCCCGGCCCCGGATTGGCCGATCCGCCAACCAATCCCGTTTCACCTGAGACAGCCACATCTATATAACCTTTCGACTTTCTGTTCGGACATCACTTCCCTGAAGATGGCTGCAGAGATAGCAGTCGAAAGCTTGGAGCATTCCAAAATCTTAACTCGGCTGATATCCCGCGAAAACATATTAGCGTTAATTATAATTCTTTACATATTGCACATAGACTGAATTGAATGACATTATCTTATAAATTTATTACCTTTTCTTATAGGTTTTTTTTCTCTCAATTTAAATCAACATATACTATCTTTAAAACTTAACTGAAGAATTTTGCTGTAGAATCTTTAATGTATTGTAAATATTCACAATTTAAATACGTATGTCGCTATTGTACAGATTAAGGCTGAGTGAGTGGAAGAGATGATCTTATGGCCTTAACACTGCCAGCGAAAATGAAACATTCTATTCTACTCTATTTATGTTATAATGTATTACTGTATGTCATTTGTAATTTATTTTGATTGATGTTTACATCATAAGGTTTTATTCGTACATAGTTTTGTTCCTTTTATTACCTCCGCCTTCTTTTGAAGTATGGCCAGTGTCAGGGAATATCAATTGAACAATTCTTTGTCGAATTTAATATGCCGGAAATGGTTGTTAGTCTGCATTTCACATTTATTGTGATAACGAGATAATCCTGGAGGCAAGAAGTGACACAAAGAGAGCTTTGTTGATTTCACGTTCTCCTGTTCAAAAAACGAATAACGAGAGGGGATTTAGAGAGAAAAAACTACATGATGGAGGCAAAGGTTTGTGTATTTTTCGCTAGATTTACGCAGTTCAACAGAAAACAATTTATTATTATTATTATGATTATTATTATTATTATTATTTGTTTCTATAAATTTCTAGTAGAATTTTTGATTTTCAGTTTAATTTCTAAGTTACTTTGCTGTTACCCTAGATCATATATGATCTAGTCTTTTAATCATATCAGATGATGTGACTTAAACCACTGTTAGCTTCTAAGCTTCCAAATCTTCTTAATAGACCTATAATATTTTGTTCTTCGTATTAGATTATGCTGATATCGTATGTCTTCTTTAAGTGAGCTGTGGAAGAAGTGATAGCAGATGTAACAAATTTTGTACGTCAACTTTTTGACCAAGCTAATGATGCTGGCATCACTATTAATATTTTACAGGAAGCAATTAAGGCTGGTTCACAATAAACGGGGAACGGAAACGACAACGAAAACGGAAATAATGTTAAAATAAATGTATTTAAATGTGAGTATTCACAATAGTTAATTGTTAATTCTCACATTTAAATACATTTATTTTAACAATATTTCCGTTCTCGTTGTTTTTTCCGTTCCCAGTTTATTGTAGACCACTCTTTATTGTCTTCGCGTAAGTGTGTAGAAGTACGAGTAATAGAACTATTCTGATTTTAACAACTTATTCCTTGAGTAGAGTACAACAAACAAGCCTTGGAAAAGAATAATTTCCCCCTAAATGTTAACACGTTTTAATCGATAAATACTGTCCATACGATTCTGATTTTTACATGTATCATTAGAAAAAGTGAAAGGAATGCTTTATTCCTTTGAAGTTTTTAAATAAAATTGACAGCCTTCTTGCAAATTAAATTTAAGAAAATAACGCGTATTTCTATTTTCCGCCATTAGGACGTCTGGCAGCCCTACTCGAATGACTAAGGGCCGATTGATTAAACCATTTAATCTTAGATCAGAGGTTAAATTGATCCTCGTTCTAGCTGAACTTGGAATTTTGTGTTGTATAAAGTCTAATCTGAGATTAATTTGTCTTAAACTTAAGTTAACTTTGACTGAAGAAATTTCTCCAATTAAGTTAGATGATCCAAGTTCAGTTATTTCTTTTCTGTTTGAAATATACGCGAGGCAGGTTGTGCAAAAAGAATAACCATTATTATTAACATTAATAGATATGGTAGGTACATTTATATATATATATATTTTTTTTTTCTTCAATTTCTTGCCTTAATATACAAACATTCTTATATTTTATAAGGCTCTATCGTGTTCAGCAGTATCAAATAACATAACCCATAATTATATTATGTTTATAATAACCATTAATTCTTAATAGATATGATAGGTACATTCATAAATTTTCAATTAACTGTATTACTAAACGAAAATTGTCGTTTTATAAAGCTTTATTATGTTTAGCAGTACAGTATCAAAAAACCATAACATGATAACAATTTGGAGAACGGTCAACCTTCTTCTTATTGTCCGCCATTATTCACAATGCACAAAACAAAGCAGTTTCTCCAACAGAGTGTACGGAAATTCGCCAAAAAGTAGTTGGAAAGTCGCTAGATTACTCATTATCAACAAAGAAAGATTAAATTTTGTCATTATGGGGGGTGCTAAAAAGGTCACTAAATCCCTTTTTAAGCAATATAAAAGTTAAAAGAAATTGTCGTTGAAAAAGAGTTAAAGTCGCTAAATTGGCAACACTGAACAAACCTGTACAACATGGCCCGCGCATTACATACTTCACCTGTTTATGCGATGTTACCAAATCCTTTTCACGTGAACTTGGATTGCATTTGAACCAAGGTAATTTGATCGCAGAAAAGTTTTATACAATAGAAGAAGTGTCTGAACTCAGTTCACTTTCCGATCTTCGATCAAAGTTGATCTTTAGTCAGGGAGTTTTATACAATTGGGCCTAAGAGACGGAACATTGCTTTTGAAACCGAGGCGGTGTGAGTTTTCATAGCTGAGTCGGCGACGCGCTGTTGTCAAACTTCGCAGACTCTCAACCTAATTTATTATTTAACTATGGACTTAATCACTAAACGCATAACAGTTATTTTTATTTATTTCGGTGTATTTTATAGCCTCCTTTAATCTGGACATTCATACCACTTCTATCCTGCAAACTCTTATTTAAGTCGCCATTAATCAAAAGTAGTGGGACTTTCCGATAATGTAATTTTGCATGTAGGAAAGCAACGGCTTAGAACAAGATAGGACAGACTTAAGACAAGGGACACACCCAGTCGCTGTGGGAGGTAGAAGAACTTCACTTTCCTGACTATCTGCATTTCTAGTGGAAATGTTACGGGCGTGGAAAACAGAGTGTTTACACGGAATCTGTTTTATCGATGTTCTGATTGTTGGGTACACAATCCACTGAGTAAGCCATTTACTGCAGCTTTCAAGTTACAACAGATTACAGATGCCTGCAAATAACGTTTGAATGGTTTTTTAAATTGGTTATTGATCACGAGAAAGTGACGAGTTTTCAGTTTCGTTGATTCCAGGTACGCAAATTAAATACATGGTTCTCAAGTTCAGCTGCATTTTGTGTTACACGCGTCACACAATTATCGCAAAATGGGCCGCCGTTTCTACATTAGTAACTTCAGTTCTAAAACCTGTTTAACGGGAAAATGATGATAAAAACCTGAGGGGAAAGGATTGTTTTATTATAGTGGAAAACCAGTGATTTTTTTAAAAATATACTTTGATATGAAGGGTTCAGAACCATAGTGGGCCAAGCGCCGTTTATTAAAAACGGAGAAAGTAAGGGCTAGAGTTAAGTGAATACCACAGTTTAATGAATATTGGCATATAATTTAGTTTTATTATGCATACTTCATATTACTTGCTATATGTTTCCATTGAATTATGATAATAACTTAGTTTAAACCCTTGTTTTCTACGTTTTAATATATGGCGCTTGGTCTCTATGGTTCTGAACCCTTCACATGTGAAAAATATATTAAATAAAACTTATTGCTCGTTTATATCCTCGATAGCTCTCACTACGCTGCTATTTTGCACAGGATTTTGAAGGAAAAATGATGGTTAAATATGACGTAAAACTAGAAGATTTAAAAAATATATATATAAATTATTATTTGATATGTGAAATAGTTACTAATTATGAAATAAGTGAATAATCTGGATAATTATGGCATGAGTGAATGTTTGTCTCACGAACGATATTGAGTGTCATAATAAGATTATCCACGAGTTTTATACAACACTTTATGGCATCTTACTTATTTACTTACTTACAAATGGCTTTTAAGGAACCCGGAGGTTCATTGCCGCCCTCACATAAGCCCTCAATCGGTCCTTATCCTGTGCAAGATTAATCTAGTCTCTATCATCATATCCCACCTCCCTCAGATCCATTTTAATATTATCCTCCCATCTACGTCTCGACCTCCCAAAATATCTTTTTCCCTCCGGTGTTCCAACTAACACTCTATATGCATTTCTGGGTTCGTCTATACGTGCTACAGGTGAAGAAAACAATGCGTGCAGTTCTGCTTTGTGTGACTTTCTCCATTCTCCTGTAACTTCATCCGCCTTAGCCCCAAATATTTTCCTAAGAAACTTATCCTCAAACACCCTTAATCTCTGTTCCTCTTTCAAAGTGAAAGTCCAATTTTCACAACCATACAGAACAACTGGTAATATAACTGTTTTATAAATTCTAACTTTCAGATTTTTAGACAGCAGACTAGATGACAAAAGCTTCTCAACCGAGTAATAACACGCTTTTCCTATATTTATTCTGCGTTTAATTTCCTCAAGAGTGTCATTTATATTTATTACTGTTGCTCCAAGATATTTGAATTTTTCGACCTCTTCGAAGGATAAATCTCCAATTTTTATGTTTCCAATTCGTACAATATTCTGGTTACGAGACATAATCATATACTTTGTCTTTTCGGGATTTACTTCCAAACCTATCTCTTTACTTGCTTCAAGTAAAATTTCCGTGTTACATTATGGCATCTTAGCATTATAAATTGTAGGAAATAAATTCAATTCGGGTTCTATAACTGACAAATTGCCTTTATCGATTAGTTGCGCCTGGTATTGGCATTGAGTAAAGAGAAATTGATGACCTTGCAGGTTTATTTTTTTAGCGATGGGAAAGACTATAGGCCGCAATATCTCTTGAATGTAACGATTTGCTCCTAGTGTTCCTTCAACTAAAACAAGATCAGTCTTCCTGTGTGCCATTATTCCTCCCAATATCATGATAAAACCTTCTTGGAATTTATGAACCTCCTGTACATATCTTAGTCTTTCTGCTTGACCTGGTTGTCTCCATATACGTATTCTTCTGGAATCTGGATGTAGACCGAAGCGTGATTAATCAGTAAAGAGAGCCTTTCCCCATTGATCGTCTATCCAATCTTCATGTTACTGACACCACAAAACACGAGGTTCTCGATTTCCACGTCGAATAGCTGGACACCTCAATCGGCGACGGGCATTAAGACCTCTCTCGTGCAATCTGTTCCTAATGGTCTGGGTTGATACACCCACATTCCCAACATTCTGCAAAGCACTTCTTAATATGCTTGCAGTTGAAGTCCTTTCTCTCAAGGCTCTTAGGCGCAGAACTGTGTCTTGTGCGGCAGTTGTAACTCTAGGTTTCCTGGATGTTT
The DNA here is from genome assembly GCF_040183065.1 of Periplaneta americana. Lineage (NCBI taxonomy): Eukaryota > Metazoa > Arthropoda > Insecta > Blattodea > Blattidae > Periplaneta > Periplaneta americana. Next base: position 54,223,957 of record NC_091122.1, read on the forward strand.
TTATTCTGGACTACCAAATTCATGATATCGACTCCACATTCTGGATATTACGCATCTTCCAGTATTCAGAGCCCTCTTTGCGTCAGCTTGTGTCCACCGTTTTCAATTATTCCAATTGCTCTAAACATGTCATCGCGGCTTAAATGACAATTTTGATGTGTGTACAGGGTTGTTTTCCGATCTCTGATAACGAATTTGAATGATATAGTGTGCGTCAGAAATCACATCGATAGCTGAATTGCGGCAGGAGGTGACACACCAGTAGTGAGTGATTTCATAACCAGAGTGCACGGTGTATCACAGCAGCAATGCCCAAGAAAATCGAGCCTTTTTGGCAGGGGTACATAACAACCCTTTCCGATGCCAAGTATAGTTACGTAAAAATCATTGGAGCCTGCAAAGAAACGTGGTTTCGTTATTTCCAAGAAAGGCATCTTGTATGTACCTAATAAGACTGTCAAAGCTCGGATGGATTAATTCCAGACTGGAAAAAATAAGCAAATCCACCCTCTCGTCACACGTTGCCGCACCCCAAGAGATGATACAAATTAATTACATTCGAGCTTTACCAATCTTATCAATTACACAGAAGATGCCTTTCTTAGAAATAACGAAACCTCGTTTTTTGCAGGCTTCTTTTATTTTCATTCAACTATATTTGGCTTTGGAAAGGGTTGTTATGTACCCCTCCCAAAAAAGACTCGATTTTCTTGGGAATTTCTGCTGTGAGTCACCGTGTACTCTGACTATGAGATCACTCACTACTGGTCTGTCACCTTGCGCCACAGTTCAGCTGTTATGTGACTTCTTACGCACATGTCATTCAAATTCGTTATCAGAGCTCGGAAACAACCCTGTATTTCATATCAGAATTTGTGTAGACAATTCAAATAATAATAATAATATTATTAATAAAGCTTAGTATTTCAGCTACGTCTAAGCTGGAATACAGTTGCCTACTCTCATACTGAACCTGACGTCACAGCCCAGGGATACGTCCCGTCTGATACAGCATAGAACCGCATCTTACTCACGCTCACTCTAGTTTGTGTTGAAGCCAGAACACGGTCATAATGAGTGCTTTAAACCAGTGAAATGTAAAAGTCGTATTATTTACTTAACGTAACATTTGTATTTGTGACGAGGTAAAATGCCGAAGACAAAAAGTTCGAAGTATGAAAGGCTGGAGGACTTAATTCAGGAGTTCGGAGCCAATAATAATTTACATTACATGTAAGTTGTGCAAAGTAGATATAAAAGTTACAAGAAAACAGTGCATTGAAAGACACTGCAATACAAAAAGGCATAGAAATATGGTTGAACATAACTCAAAACAAGCAGTACCATCAAACTCAGGGTGAGTACGATAAGAAATCAATGTTTTGCAGGGATCTATGTGCCATGATGGTCAATGCCAATATACCGCTTAATAAATTGAACAATAAACACTTTAGAGAATTTCTAGAAAAGTACACAAAGGAACATATTCCAAGTGAGCCCCAACTCCGTCAGCACTTTGTGCCCTTACTAAATGCAGAAAAACTGTTTGTCAGGCAGGTAGGCCCTGGCCAACTTCGGGCTGTTGCGCCGTTAGATTATAAAGTCAGTAGTTGCTCTACTTTTATTTCAGGTTGGATGTACTCTACGAACATGCAGTAAGAACATGTTTGTCTGTCTCTTTCTCTGCTGCATCACCTGGGTTCCACCTACTATATAGACTATTTTCCCGCAACTTGAGTCTTTTGGTAGCAGGAATACTAAGCTTAATAATAATAATAATAATAATAATAATAATAATAATAAATATAAGATGTACAAAAGAACAAACACAGATTGAAAGAAATAGAAAAAAACACAGTGAAACACAATAGAACATTAATGCCTAATATACAGTGTGATCTTAATTTAGAATTGCCATATTTTGTTGAATTATACGCCCTTTATGTCCCATTTAAAAGACAGAATCTGCACTGCAAATCAAGATTTCAGGTATAACTCCCCGTAAAGTTGATTTGAATAATTTCGAGGGAAAAATTGTTCCGGAGCCGGGTATCGAACCCGGGACCTTTGGTTTAACGTACCAACGCTCTACCACTGAGCTACCCGGGAACTCTAACCGACACCGATCCAATTTTTCCCTCTATATCCACAGGCCTCAAAGTGGGCTGACAACCGTAAAGCAACCAACTTCGAGTGCTCACTAACTCCGTGTGCACTCCGGGTTCGATACCCGGCTCCGGAACAATTTTTCCCTCGAAATTATTCAAATCAACTTTACGGGGAGTTATACCTGAAATCTTGATTTGCGTAATACACGTCACTGTTCGTTAACAGAAAACCACAATTTAAGTCACACGGAGTTAATGTGCACTCGAAGTTGGTTGCTTGACGGTTGTCAGCCCACTTTGAGGTCTGTGGATATAGAGGAAAAAATTGGATCGGTGTCGGTTAGAGTTCCCGGGTAGCTCAGTGGTAGAGCGTTGGTACGTTAAACCAAAGGTCCCGGGTTCGATACCCGGCTCCGGAACAATTTTTCCCTAAAAATTATTCAGAATCTGCACTGTTTATATTGAAGTTTGAATAGTCGTAACAATTCACAATAGATTACAGATGCTCGTAAGTAACTTTCAGTAGGTTGTTTAGCAGGAAAACGTATCGCGTTTGCGTGTTTCAGTGGCAGTGCACGACAAGTAATTAGGACAGTCCATTATATGTGGCGGCGCGGAGCGGTGGAATGCGCCTCCCGGATTAGAGCGAGTCCCTCGCGGGATGAAATCTGCATTGCAGCAGCTTCATCATCCCAGGTCGCGGGGGAGGCGGGCTGCCCGCGCCCGTCACCAAGGGGCTTCCCTGGGATGCATTTTTGTAATGAAACCGCGGAGATCACCGCACTCAGAGGAGGAGACGAGTGTTTGCTCTGCCTGGATTTGCTGAACTGATTGTTAAGTCGGAAGTCCCCTTTGCCTCGAGCTGAAATAAATGAATTGCCTCGCAACTGAGAAGTACCATTACTTCTAGAAGACGAGCTTTAGCTAAAGGATTTCAGAGTCGTATCTCAGCTCTGGAGCCTCGTGTTCAAATCTCGCATAGATAAGTCGAGATGAGCGGGTTTAAAACTCGTTCGAGGAGAATGCATTTTTCCCTTTGAAGGGAAGTAATGCTAGGGGACCCGTATTGTAGATTTTTCTAGTGCCGCAGCTCTTAACTCGTTATTCGCCTCCATTCAACGAGCGTGCTCATACGTGTCGCTAGTGCCGTGACCAGACAGTTCGTCATAGACTATGCAGAGTGCACCACACATGCTCGTCTATATTACATTCGTAATAATTTATGGATGGCAAGTTGTTAGCAATGCAGCTGTTACAGAACTACGCCATAGTTTCGTCATTATTTTATTACGAAAGGGTCCACACCTGTGGAGTAACGGTCAGCGCGTCTGGCCGCGAAACCAGGTGGTCCGGGTTCGAATCCCGGTTAGGGCAAGTTACCTGGTTGAGGTTTTTTCCGGGGTTTTCCCTCAACCCAATACGAGCAAATGCTGGGTAACTTTCGGTGCTGGACCCCGGACTCATTTCACCGGCATTATCACCTTCATTTCATTCAGACGCTAAATAACCTGAGATGTTGATACAGCGTCGTAAAATAACCCCAAAAAAATATATATATATTACGAAAGGTAATAGAATAACTGAGATTTTTTTTTGCATCCGATAATGTGCACTATTGTGCCGCGCTAAGTATCATTAGTAAGGAGCGGATTCCTATGTAATTAAATATTCTTTTTGCGTGTGATAAAACACAATTAACAAAGTTAAAAATTCCGAACATGAAGTTTCAAGTTTAAAACCCGAATTTTATTTCACATAAAAACACGTATTTTCACAAAAAAAAAAAAATGTAAATACATATTTTCAGGAAACCTATTATAAACACATAAATCTTAGAGTTCTTTTACTAAAATAATTTTTTTACAAGAACTTTTAAATATTTTGAAACTAAATCAATTATAGGCAATCACTCAGAAGTACGTGATCTCTTTTAGGAATTCTTGATTGCTTCGTGTTTCTAAGCGCTTCGTGGTGTATCCGTGATCCATTTTCGTAATAGTATCGCCACAAGTTCTGAGAACCACTTGACAGCATATCAATGTTATTATTAGAGAATATATTAACATGGACAAGGAGGAGAGATCTTGCAACACTTATTAGGAATGTTTATTGTTGCTGAAGATGATTTCATTGCCCGCTTTGTTTGTGAAACACAGGAGTATATCTTGTTGTGATTCCCTGTTATCGGGCTTCGTCTATCGATATCCTTCAAGATATACTGAAAGATGGTTATTTAAAAAACGATTTGGCTTTCCTATTAGCAAATTTAAGTTTTTGTGTGACACCATAAAAAACTCGAAACATCCAAAAACCTGTTGTCTGAAATAGGGAGGTGCGTGCCGTGCGCTACCAGGTTCAGAAGCACAATTACTAAGGGACAAATTCCAGAATGTGTTTGGGAAAAATAGTGGATATAAAAAAATGTGTAAAGTTGCTCAAGTATTGGAGGATGTGCCTGTAGGTGAAATAGACGGTGTTTGTGTTTGTTACATTCCTCTCTTTAAATATGCACGTCTGACGTCCTGTGATGTGGAAAGATCGTTTTCATAGTTTGTTCAGAGGTAATCGGCATGCATTTGTGATGGAGAATTTGGAGATGACCTTTGTTGTTCACTGCAATTCTCGGCCAACTATTAGGACTCAAATGTGGTTGGTGAGTACCTAGTAACATTTTTTTTCAAGCTAAGTAAGATGTTTTTGTCATATTTAAAATAAATATTTGTTTTATTTTTAGCAAATATTTTCGTACTTTTTAGCACATAAAAAATAAATATATTTAAATTTTTTAGCACATAAAAATCCGCTCCCTAATCATTAGTACATTTGGTCAAAATGAAAGTGGACGGTCTCTTCAGAGTAAAAATTTTCTAAGTCCCTTCGGGTGAGCGCGCAGTTCACAACCGTAAACCTCCGTGCGCCGCTTTAGTTAACTCCATAATACAAGGCGCTGATTTGGGCTACCTCCACAGCATGCTTCGAATCTCCGTAGAGAATTTTTTCTTTTGTCCTTTCTTTTATTTTTTACAACTCGTTTTAGTGTAATATAATCAAATAATTTTGCTTATGTTAATTCATGTTACTTACTGATAATTACAAAATTGGTGATAATTTTTGGTTATAATTCCTGGTAATCAGAATAAATTTTGTCATCAGAATTATGGTTTTCTTCTTGTTTACAATTACTACGTTTAGGCCATGATGATCACGGATTTATATTACTATAAATAATCTTATTCCCTGTACCACAACTTTCAAATTGATTATTACCAATTATTTAACCGACAACATGTATACTGAATGTTCCTTGGGCAGTAGAGTGTAAAGCAGCAGGGATTAATAAAATAATTAACACAGAATTTTAATATCTCCACAGCATGCTTGGCATGGAGCAGTGGTTAAGCTTCTTAACTTCTATGCAGACAGTTCGAGTTGGAATCGCCGTAATGAATTGTTTGTTTTGTCCTTTCTTTTATTTTTTGCAAATCCTTTTAGTGTAATATAATCAAATAATTTTGCTTATGTTAATTCATGTTATTTACAGATAATTACAAAATTGGTGAAAATTTGTGGTTATGATTGCAGGAAATCAGAATATATTTTGTCATCAGGATTATGGTTTTCTTCTTGTTTACAATTACTACGTTTAGGTCCTGATGATCACGGATTTAGATTAGTAAAATAATCATATTCCCTGTAGCACAACTTGCAAATTAATTGTTGCCAATTATTTAACCGTGAAAGCCCCTAATATGAAAAGAATAAAAATGTATTAGTATTAGTATTTATTTATTTAACCTGGTAGAGATAAGGCCGTCAGGCCGTCTCTGCTCCTCTACCAGGGGATTACAACTATAATATGAACAATACAATTACAATTAATATTAAATTTACAATTACAATTACAATAAAAATTGAAGTACGACAAGATTACCTGATTAATGAAAGCTAGACAATTTATCATAGAAGTTAAGAACAAAGAATATTTTTGTATTTACTGAATTACAAATTAAACCTACAATAACAAAAATCTATAGTGATGAAATTACCGGATACTGAAATATTTTGTGATTAGATTAAGAGAACTATTTACAAGAAACCATGTCTGAACAAGTCTCAATTACTGACCAACTGCCTAGTAAGTTTGCGTTTGGATTCAATTTTATTTCGACAGTCCCTGATGCTAGCAGGTAACGAATTCCAGAGTCTTGGCAGGGCTATTGTGAGAGAGGATGAGTATGAGGAGGTGCGATGGGATGGTATTGTTAGTATTGTTTCATGGCGAGAGCGTGTGTTCAGATTGTGGTGGGAAGAAAGGTAAGTGAAGCGAGACGACAGGTACGAAGGAAGAGAAGAGTTCAAGATTTCGAAGAGAAGGAGAAGTGAATGTAAATTTCTTTTCTTATCTAGTTTAAGCCAACCTATTGTTTCCAGGGATGGGGTAATATGATCATATTTACGAACATTGCTTACAAAACGTACACACAAGTTATGAGCACGTTGAAGTTTCGTTTTATTGTCGCTGGAAAGGTCAGTCAGTAAAATGTCAGCATCGTCAAAATAGGGAAATACAAGCATCTGCACAAGGGACTTTTTTAAGCAAGAGGTTAGTTTTTGATGTCACTGCACTACTACTATTATTATTATTATTATTATTATTATTATTATTATTATTATTATTATTATTAATATTTTTGGAGAATTGACTGTTATTCATATACTATTTCATACCATTCATTAGGCGACTAAAATTATAAAAAAAGAAAAGTTTTTATTCTAGTTTCCTCAAATACCGTCACTGTTTTCTTTTGTCTGCAATGACTTCCGTCATTAGTTAAAAAAAATGGAGGTAAAGGAAAAGAACATTGCACGTGCGGTCTTGGAGTATGTAGACATACGTTCTACGATGTACCCTGTGGGATCTTTAGTACGGAAAGCTGACAGTCATTCTGAGTAATTCACGTATTAACCGACCGCAGCCTCGAAAGTTGGTCTCTGGTGTAAGCTGCACTGAAGACAGGGGTATTAAGTAGTAGAGCAGGCAGGCAGGCAGGCAGGCACCTTGCTCCGGGCTGGGCCGGGCTTCTCTCTCCAGGGTATTAGGAGCTGACAGCTCTGCAGGCAGACAATTGGCGGTCCGAGCACGTTTCATCCGGGCCAAGGAGCCACGAGCCTCGACAAGTACCGTCTCTAATCCCGGCGCTTTCACAATGACGTTCTTCTAAATACACTTCTCTCCGGCAGCCTAAGAAATTGGAACTCCTGGAGAGACCCGGCCAGTACTTGCATGAAGTCTACGACAAATATTAACAGAGTCAGTTGATTCAATTTAATGTCGTGCTTCATCAGGACCGCCCACAAGGGGGATGGATACTACTCGAGTAGGGGATCCGGGCGCCAAGGGGTCCGTCTCAATTTTTAGATATCATTGGTGTTAATGTTATAGGTAGGGGGCGGATGTTGATGACCTAAAAATCTATTTAAAATAATCATTAAAATGCTCTCAAACTAATGAAAAAATGACAAAATTAAAAGAAAATTACATTTAAATATTATTCACCGTACTCACATCACAATTTCTTAAAAATTAGTCACCTTGTTTCAATGACTGCCCTGCAAATCTCGGAGAGAGGAGGCAACTTCCTGGAATTTGGCTTAGATAAAGGAAAAGTACATGCAACAAAATGAAGGTTTTAAGGGAAAATTATAGATTTTTATGATGGTTTACAATGTGTTTCAATCAGAGGTGGTCCATGTCAGTGCCTTCATTCTCCGTCTCCTCCTTCCGCGCTTCAGGTTACCAAATCTTCCAAGTGAAGGAGTGTGCAGGACAAAACAAATTGTGGGCGCAAAGTGCATTCATGCAATATTTGTGTTAAAAATACTGTCTACTACAGTAGACGTCCCTTCCGAACCATGTTGAGGACACAACGTCCTGTCCAGGACATTGTGAAAGTTTCCCCCTTCCAAACAAAATACTAAAGACATCCTCGTACCGACAAAAGAACAGTAGCAGTCAAAGTCCTCACTTAAAATAAGCTGCTGTCAAGCGTTTTATATTACTTCCGTTGTGTGAAATAAAGCCTTCAGTGGAATGAGGGATGGACTTTAGAGTCTGTTCCAAACTATAAAACTCAAACTTCACTTCAATGTAATTCACTTATTCAGTAGGTAATTACTACTGATCTGTTTGGTTAGAACATAATTTAACAGACCTATCCGTAAAGAAGAAAGTAAACTGCGTTCCAAATGATCTAAAAGTTCTTCGAAGTATTAAAAATGACCAAAAAATGCCGAAAAAAATATAAAAATGACCTATCGGTTCAAAAACGTTAAGAAATGCAAAAAAATGCAATATAAGAAATTACTTTTTTACGTTGATATTAACATATTAATAGGCATCGTCCTAATGTGAAAAATAAGATGACGTTTCATCAACATCCGCCCCCTAGTTATAGCTCTTCACTCTCTGTTTAAAAACTTTTCAGGAGGGCTAGAAACGAATTATGTGTTTTTAATTGGTTATTTTACTACGCTTTATCAACTGCTGTAGTCTCTAGCGTCTGAATGAGATGAAGATGATAATGCCAGCGAAATGAGTCCGAGTCCAGCGTCGAAAGTTACTCTTAATAGGTAAATGGGAAAACCTCAAAAAAACCTCAACCAGGATTTGAACCCAGGTCCGCTCGATTTACGTTAAAGCATACTTACCGTGTTTTTCTCTTGTACGGAGGAGGAACCCGAAGGCTTACACTGCAGCCTGAGGCTTATTGTGCTTACCACTCTTATTCTGTGAATGACAGGGTAGTCGAGCGGCCGCGCTCTTGTACAAGTACAACACACCGCACCGTGAACTTAACCCGGGCTATGCTTATGGATAATGATATGTGAATTAATGATGACGAAATGAGTCCGAGGTCCAACGCCGAAAGTTAGCCAGCTATTCTGCTTCTATTGGTTGAGAGAAAATCTCGGAAAAAACCCCAACCAGGTAACTTGTCCGAACCAGGATTTGAACCCGGGTCCGTTCATTTCACGGTCAGACGTGCTAACCGTTATTCCACAGCGATGGATATTATGCATTTTGTTGTATTCATTTTTTATGAGTAAGTCACATGATTTCACAATGTAACCTCAATGTCATTATTAATAAAATTCAAGATTCGGTAAAATGCTAACCCAATACTAAGAGGGGGGGAGGAACCATTCTACGAATTGTTAATCCTACTAATGATAATTGTTTAGGGGTAAAATCCTTTTACGTAGGCATACACATCGAATGGACATAAATAATATGGTGTGAAATCTCACTTTTTAATTTTTTTTTTTTTTACCTGGACACCGACCATATATTTTGGGTAGAGAAAGACACACAAATTTCACAGAACTTTCTTTTTACATCGAAAAGGAGTTCTTTTAAGACTTCATAAAACATTTTATAAGTTTGTTATTCTTCTCTCTTACACCCTACAAATATTCTGCGATTATTAATATTAGCCTAGAGGAGAAAAATTCACTCCGGCGCCGGGGGTCTAACCTGGGTCCTTGGTTTTACGTACCAAGCGCTCTAACCATTGAGCTATGCCGAAGCGAATTTTTCTCCTCTAATATTAATTGTTATCGTAACAGACGTATTCTGTAGGACCAAAAAATTAATCTTTACGTAGATTCTTCGAACAACAGTGCATATTACTGTGGAATCCCGGCCACCAAGTCACTCAACTGAGTGCGCTCCTTGTATGACAGTTGACTTAATATAAAAATGTCAACATACATGTCGAACTTGGAGTCAGGCCACTAAGGGAAAAACACTGGAGGAGTGGGATTCGATCCGGTGCTGTGGATTGAACTTCGGCGTAGCTCAATGGTTAGAGCGCTTGGTATGTAGAACCAAGGACCCGGGTTCGATCCCCGGCGCTGGAGCGAATTTTTCGCCTCTAGTATTAATTGTTATCGTAACAGACGTATTCTGTAGGACCAAAAAATTAATCTTTACGTAGATTCTGCGATTAGATTTTGTAAGTCTGGTTCAATCTGTCATCCGGTATGGTATAATCGTATGAAGAGAAAAAAAATAAAATTTACACTTTCTCCACTGATATTGCTTCAGAAGCGGATATTTAAGACTTGCTTAAAGAAATCGATTAATTGTTAAACAAATTTGTTTATTATGATTTTAATGTTTTCTAAATTGAACAACAGTGGGACCTTCTCTTCCGATCCAATGCCCGGGATATGCAAGATTTAGAAAATCTCATAGAGAATAAAGTGTGTTGGTGACCCGTTGCATCCACATCTTCTGACTTCCTTTTCGTAACAGCTCTGGAATAACTTGCTGCAAATTTTCTCATTCAAACGTAGTATAGGGGATAAGGTACTAAGTATGATTACAACCGTAATGTACGTTCTGACATTTCGGGATTGTACTCACGGAAGATTACTATTCGAAAAATGTTATATTTCGAATGTTATGCTTCTACAGTTTGAGAAAAATGATTTGAATCACCCTGTATTTATCTTGCAACTATACACAAGGATATGAAACGTTCTATACCTGCCAGTAAACAAATGTGTAAGCAATGAATAAAGCGACATGACCCGAGAAAACGATAAAGTGAGTTTAATATGAAATGCCATTGTTGCATACATATTTCAGAGATTTTTCGAATGTCTAATATTTGTTTTGGAATCTCCTGTTGTGAGATACAACGAAGCGGTGAGACCGAATCTTCACAGTTATAATGCATTGGCAATGACAGTCATAGACTTAATGAATGCAGGTCCTTCTGAACCCTTTACATAACACATTTTTTTTGTCATGTCAAGCGCATTGCTATTTCTTCCTCTGGCACGTTTTGATGTGGACACTGTCCAAATATATAAATCCTGACATGGCTGTCTGCATGTACGTCTCATGGTCTTACAGCACCGAGATTTTTTGTGTCTATTATTAGATGATCACACATTTATTTTAGTTTGTGAATGTCCCGAAATCGCAGGCGACGTCGGAACTTTTATTGAAGATGCATTGCCTCTCTTTAAGCACTCAAGATTGCTTGTAAATAGGCAATAAAGAGACAAAAACTATAATGTAAATTGCCATCAACCTTCTATGTCACTGAAATACAGGGACGTTATTTTATTTTTACTTCAATTTTTATTGTACCTGAGTTTTTTAATGTACTTCACTCCCACCCCTTCTACTAATGAAGTTCAACCGTCCTCCACACAGATCCAAGACCGCATATACAGTCATAGTAGCCTTACGGTCATAGTAAACAATACGTTCCAAAAATATGTTCGCGTTTTCCAGTGACGAAAGAGCTTTCAATATTGCATCATTTTCCATTTGCCTACATCGCATCCCGGTTTCCCCCACCTCCTTCTATTCGCCTCTCTGTAAAGGCTAGTGGCTGGGCTGTCTTAGCTCTTTTCTGAGAACATTAATTTCTGTTGGGAATTGGACGTCTACGTAATATTATACCCATACAATTGTTTAAAATAACTTAAACAAAAAGGGCCTCGTTAAGTAATTAACTGTGACGTGATTTGCTCCCTTTCTACGACGCTGCGACGTAACCACTTGGACGGACAGTAGATAGCATGTCTGAGTAATTTTATCTTTTCAGATCGGGCAGAAGTGAAGATTGAATTTACAGTGCGTAAGGTCTCTTTTATAGAGTAGGTACAGAATTATTTCAACATGAGTTACTGATACGAAGTACGAACCTGGTAATTGGAATTACGTACAATAGTCTATAGTGCGATAATATGCACATTAGAACTGAAGCCTGTATCGAAATGAACGGCCACCATTTTCAAAAATGTGTTTAAATATCCATATTATGATTATTTTTCAATTTAACTTCATTCTCTATATTGTACGCTAATGTGCTGTAGACAGTATAATATATACTGCATAATGAATACGTCTGCATGGAAAGTTCATTTCGTGAGTAAAAACACTCATTGTTAATACTGTACTGTATTTTGATTAAACAGAAACCTAATGAAAATTATCAAACTCAAAATCGCGATATTTCCTAGTTTACGTAAATGGATGAACTACTTTTCTTCCCTTCTATACCTAGTAAAGTGATTTGTTTGTATATTACGCCAGTGTCATCGAACTCCAGTCTTGGAAGGGGATAGCAAACGTGTTTCCGTTTCTTAATCGTTGATCCAAAGGTATAGCCAGGTTAATGTTAGAAATGTTAGTAAAAATAAAATGATGTCCCTGTACTATTAGGCAGAGAGTACCACATAGTTCATAGTATGCAGTTATAAAGTTGAATTATGGCATAAATTAGTATTTTGTTCATTCTGCAGTGAAGGTGCATCGTGTCAGAATGGTCATTAATCATATGTAGAGAGTTTATACAAGGTGTTTTTGAGGTGGTGTTACTACCTTTCAAGGATGATGGCGAAGGGTACATGTATCAGTTTGATATATGGAACCATAGTCCGGAAATGACTGAGTCGAAAGTTATAAGCAAAAATAGTTTGTGTGGAAATGGAATTGTAATTTGGCACCACGTGCCCTCCTTCCCTTAACCTTTGTAACAGTAGTGGAAAGATGGTATTGGCCGGATGTTTCCTACGTGGGTTCTTGAAACGATACAATCTGTGAGCTTGTCTACTGTTCCCATTGGCTCATCCGTATTCGAAAATCAGGTCTGCTTATTCCGCTCTCGTGTACTCCTCCATTTCATTAGGACTGATCGACTGGACACTGCAACTTGTACACATACAATGCTGTCTACAAATGTGCATATCAGGATCGACCATGTCCGTTACACATTACGCTATCTGCATTGCTTTAGTGTAGTTTCCTGTCCCCATCCCTCAGACAGCGCACTGAATGGAATACTGTAAGTAGACAACGTAAACAACATCAGATGAATACAGTATGTGTAAGATGTATAGATAAATACACATAAATAAGGTGTACAGAAGAATAAAATTATTTCATTTCCACACAACTATTTTTGCTTGTAACTTTCGACTCGGTCATTTCCGGACCAGGGTCCCTTATCTCAAATTGATACGTGTGCCCTTCGCCATCGTCCCTGAAAGTTTGTAACACCACCTCGGAAACACCTTGTATAAGTAGGCCTACTAGCAAAATGGAACATTCCACTCTCTTTTAAAGCTTTCATTTGAATCTTACAGTTTGTATTGGCACCTGTGTTTTGTAGACCACTTATTCTGACTGTACTTATCCGTGTGTAAAATATAAAAAGGTATTTCGATCTGAAGTTGAAATTTCGTACGTATTTAGCACTGGAGCTGGGACAGTTGGGACTACGTGAAGTCATTGCGATATCGAGAACGAAATTCAATTGGAAAAAAATTTTAAATATATATTATTAAATTCCTTCCACAAAACACTTACAGTAGAAATACTTAAGTAATTTTATTTGAAATGCCAAAATACGTCACAATTGCTAAAAAAAAAACACACACACACACACACAGCGAGCTTGCTCTGCATCTGTGAAAGCAGCCATTTTGAAATGAACTACGTTAGCGCACCCAGTGACAGAACTAGGTACTACAAAGCTATGTCAGTGAAAACTTGATGAGTTTTGCTAACAGATGGCATTGCAACCAGCTTCGTATGTTTTCTAAATAAATTTCTACGAGCTTACAATATAGTCCTTTTGGAATCACCGTCTATAGATACCGGTACTTCACAATCATGTAATTGTACACATTACTACATAATTATACCGCATAAATTCAAATTATAAATAGGGGAAATTAGAATATGTAATTTAAATTCATATTAGTATATTATTATACTGAATATTTTAAATAAATATCTTGTTAATTGGTGACATCAGCAGGCCTACTTTATTTTACTTAATTTTATTCTTAGTTTACTCTAGTTTGTTATCAAGTTAACCTATAAAACTTTTATTTTTATTTCTTACTAATATTTTAAATTTTTACTAAATAGAATACTTCACTTATCTTCATTTAAGTATAATGTTATTTTCGTTTCTTGGCAACGAGTTTTATACATAAGGGGGTTAGATTTATATTAAATAGAACATATTCTTATGTAAATGTTGTTTCTTTTATCCCAGTAATCTAGTTTCAGAGGAGTCTAATTCTGGGATCTATCTTTTATAATTTTATTAGCCTACTGTGTTTATGTCTCTTCTTTTCCTTATTTTGTAAATTATGTAGGGTTACAGTTACAAACGGTAGCCTATATGAGTTCTCATATTTTAATTATTATTATTATTATTATTATTATTATTATTATTATTGTTGTTGTTGTTGTTGTTGTTGTTGTTACAAAGTATCTCTGTAAATAGTATTGCTCTATACAGGATGATTCTCGAGGATTTATCGTCCGTTACGGAGCTTATTTCCGAAGGCATCCTGAGCAAAAAAGTCATGTAAACATGTGTCCTAATCTCAATATTTTCAAAGTTACACTAATTTGAAGTTATTACTAAAATACTTTTTTTCTTTAGTTTTAAGGGTAAAAAAAATATTACAAATAGAGAATGAACTATTCAGAAGTGTCATTTCTTTAATTGGCTAGTGTTCTGGAGCTAAAAATGTGTTGTTAATTGGTTTGTACAGATTTTGTTTTTGAATTTTTGACTAAAATTTACATCCTTCTTACGTACTTATCACAAAAATTGTTACAAATCATACGACTTTAGGAACTTGATTATTTACAGTTTAATTATGCATCCCAATGTACAGTCTTGAAGAATTTACAAGAGTGACGTGATTTGTAACAATTTTTGTGATAAATTCATAAGGAAATGTAAGTTTGTAGTTAAAAATCGAAGGAAAAAATCTTTACGCAGCAACTATTGGATTCACAACACATTTCTAGCTTCAGAATACTAGCTAATTAAAGAAATGATACTCCTGAATAGTTCATTCTTTATCTATAATAGTCTTTTACTCTTAAAACTAAAAAAATAATGGTATTTTATATACAACTTCAAATTAGTGTAATTCTGAAAATATTGAGATTAGGACAAATTTTTGTATGACTTTTGTTCTCAGAATGTCTTCGGAAATAAGTTCCGTAAGGGATGGTAAATCCTCGTGAATCACCTTGTATAACTGTTTATAGGTCTAAGAATAGTATTACGTTTCTGCAACCTAGAGACGATAATGGGATGTATTCCAACCAACCTAATATTTACGTTTGTCCTTCAAGCGAGCATTTAATTTCTTCCTTGCTTAGTCTGTATTACTCCATCCAACTAACATGATGTGCGTATGTGGGGAAGGACCACCTTGCCAGCAAAGACTATTATTCTGTGTGTACTTAACTTCAGAGTAAATGTGCCTCAACTTCGAACTCTAATAATGAGCTGTAATCCTGAAAGGCATGATCAGGTAGACAGGATAAACGGTACGGCCAGCTTCCACACTACTGCGATCTCATTGTTTTCACTAAAAGTTACTGAAAGAGTGTGAAGTTTGTCATTGGGCTGAACCTAACTGTATTCCACGTACCGTTCTCTGTTGACTTAGGAATCTATTGTATTCTCTTGACAGCATATTCGGAAATAACTTACAGTTTCTATCTCACTTAGAATGCGGCACTAGAATTTTATGACTGCTATTTTCTTATGGGTTTAATATTCGCATACAAAATACTTTTATAAAATAATACTTTAAAAAATTAGGAGGATCTTATAATCGATGGAGTCTTATATTCGAGTAAATACAGTAATGACTATGGAACTCTTCGTAATACAAAATGGCCATTGATCTATTCCAGTGTTCCGCAAACTTTTTCTACTCACGGCACACCCTAGACAGGCCTAGACTCAACACGGCACACCAAAATGTTAATCCGCTCAAAAAATATATGACGTGACTCTACTAATATAATTACGTAATGTAATCAAATTTATTATTATTATTAATATTATTATTATTATCATTATTATTATTGTCATTATTATTATAAAACAAAAATCGACTCTTGCATTTATTAACAATTTATGAACTTTAATTCACTGTAGAAAATACACATGTCTATTACCAATATTAAAGTAAATAACTCTACTCATACTTTCAAGGCGATACTTGGGCCTGCTTAGCTGCACACAGATGGCTGATCCGCGGTAGAATCGTTGACAGTGCAAGCCTCCTTTCTTCATCGATGGATTTGAGTCTATCCCTCTTTAATGTTTTAATTTCGGTTAACGTCGAGAAGCCCAGTTCACGCATATATTTATGTAGTTGAAAATAGCAATAACATATTAACTGTCATCTCAGAGACAGCCGGGTATTCACTCCTTATTGACAACCAAAATGTTTCCAAAGGTACTTCGAGAAGTTCTAATTTCAATGTTCTTGTGTAGGAGGAGTGTAGTGTGCTCTGATCCCATTTCCTGACACAAAACAGAAAAAAACAGCGTATTTAGGGACCGCGATTTGATGAAGTTCACAACTTTTACTACTTAGTCCATCACAATTTTCAGAGGAAAAGAATGGCTTCGCGGTGAATGAGACAATGGTCGCCCGTATGTTAGGATATAGGCCTACTTCACATACTTTAGCCGTGAATTCTTTAACTCTTGCCAGTTATAGAAGCGGCTCCATCTCTAAAACACTAACGCAATCCTCCCATGTTAATTCATTACGGACCACATATTCATTAGATGTACGAAACATTTCTTCACTGGTTACTCGCACGGGCAGTTTGCACAAAAAAATTGCAATCACATCCCCATCAATGTACCGAATGTAGGAAAGAAGTTGTGCATGACCACTAATATCGGTGGACTCTTGGATCTGAAGTGAGAACTTCTGACTGCTCTTTATTTATCCTTCATAATGTCTTGAATGTCATTCGCCATGCCACTAACTGGGCGGTTAATTGTGTCAGCAGGGAGAGGAATTTAATTTCAATAATGAGCAAATCTTTGTGGACTTCAGACGACTAACAAATCTCGACTGCAGTTGTTCGGTCCAGCCTTTATTTATATAAAAACGTCACGTGCTGCAGTTGCCAAGTTCTTTTCTCTGTGTCCACACATGCAGCAAATAAAAACACTTCTTTTTTGTGATCGTATTAGCTTTAATATCTCGCGATCCCTGGGTGTAGTCAGCCAGCAGATCTCCTGGCAGGATGCCACGATCACGAGAAACGTTTCGCTGTCCAGCGCTAATGTTGCCAGCACTGTACCACAATTTAACTCGGGAAATAACAAGGGAACCGCCCTCGCCATCTGCTGTAAATTGGGCTGGGATTCCTTACTGTTACACTTGTTTCTTCTGCTTTCCCATCACGATATTGGGTTTCCACAAAAGGAAGGACGAGGTGGGAGTCGACAAGTTAAAGAAAAGTTACTTTACGTTTTGTGTATAGTAGGGAGCAAAGATATTGGCGGGTCGTACATAGCACATTTTTGCACGTACCACCCCCTCTCTTCTGACCTGTCCATTGGGATGACTGACTGGCAGTGTGTCGATGCGTTCGGGTGTAGTTGCTTGCAAGCCAATCGTTGTGTATTGAGAGAGTAGTCATCGTAGCTGTTGTCTGTTCACTGTGTACATATTCAAACAGTAATTTTCAATACTAACAGTGGAATTGCTTCTGTGCCTAGTTGAGCGACATGTCTAGAAAGGGAGCGGATACGTGGAGCCAAGCGAAAGGAATTATTTATAGTGTTTACGAATACTTAAAAAAAAACTTTAATACAACAAATTAAAATTTTCGTAATATGATTGAAATTCTGGTTATTAAGAGAATGAGGAAAACAGGAATTAGGTCACTATAAGTTTAAGTGAAATATTTTAAGATCTAATAGTATATTGGCAGTATAATCATTGCAGTGAAGTAAAAAACATTGTGTTATTATTATTATTAAATTTGCACTGATGGATTTCATGTAATATAGTATTACTAGTCATTGTGAAGTCAATTATATTATATAAAATAAAACCTAGGTACCGACACAATACTATTTACAAATTATTTACATCGTCAACATTAGTGATTTTACTCACGGGACTGGCTTCATCTTTTCTTGCAACCCTTGTCTTGTTCAAAAGGTCTCTGGTCACTGCTGTCAGTTGGTCACCTGCTGTGATTCTTCCTGCCGGAATGTCCCTGTTGACTTTCTTTGTCGCAATCCCAGGACCGCTGCCATCATTTTTGGCCTCATTTCTGAACAGCTGGAGCCATTCATCACGACTTCTCCTCTTTGTGAAGCGGATGACGATAGGACGCGTCTTCCCTGGCCTGGATGGTATGCGATGTGCTACGCTTACATCATGTTGCACCAATTCACTACCGCCTATGACTTCCGATATTTGGTCAATGACTTCATAAGTTGATTGTTCATCAATCTCCGGAACTCCAAATAGCATTATATTGTCTCTGCGTGTGTACTGCTGCAGATCACTCACTTCCTGTTTGAGATGGTCATTTTCTTGCACTAGCCTCTTCATCTCCTCCTGCGTGGAGTTGAGTCCATGTCTTGTGTGCGCCAATTCCTCTCTAAGATTGTCGAACTTGGAAGATATGAATTAAACTGATTTTCTTAGTTCATTCACCTCAAAATACGAATGCTATTCGATATCAGTATAGTAGTTATAAAATCATGTCACATATTGTATACCAGTAGTTTGTATGGTAACAAATGAAGTGTTCACATGTGCTGTTGTTTAATGAAATAATTATAATGCTGCGCACAGAAATTACACTAAATACTGACACACAGACAGTGTTTATATATAAACACTATTTCGATGTTACAGACTTTAGGTTACGTAGCGAGGAGTGAAAGATGTTTCGGAAGCGACCCTTCGAAGAACGTTTACGGCTAAAGTAGGGGTGGAACGTGGGTTGGGTAGTATGAAGGGGTATACCTCCATCCGCCAATATTCTTGCTCCCTACTATAGTCGAACTTTCAGTATTCTTACACTACATTTATTCATTAGAATGTAATCTAGGAACTGGTTAAATTAGAGCGTTAATGTAAAAAGTAGCCTTGGATAGAAATTTTAAAATTCTGAGGAACAAAATCTTTACATTCGATAATAATTAATCTGACATTAAGGGCTTATATACAGAGTGAGTGAGGAGGAAAGATACATGGTTTGGGAGGTGATAATATTGGTGATTCCGAACGAAAAAGTTTATATGAACATATGTCCTATTCTTAACGGTTTCGGAGAAAACTAATGGAAAAAATGAGGAGCATGAAAAGTGTAGATCAGTGATGTCCAAGCAAGCGCATTTTTCTGACCTTGACGTCGTGCGCGGGCATCAAGCGCTAGGTATAGAAGGAGAAATAAGCAGCCTGTTGGATTAAGAAAACATTGATGCACAAACTTCAAACGGAACGTGAAATTTTATGTCGTCATTTTCATATGGCTTCTTTCTGTTTGATATTATCTATATTGTCTGTAAAACAAAAGTACCAACACCAATTTCTTAATATTGCAGTTGCGTTTTAAACGTTAATGACATAATACAAATTAAGAAGGAATATTAACATAAATTCCATAGTAGTACAACTATACTGTGCTGTACTAGTGGATGAAACACATCATTTATTAAGAAAATGATTTCCCCCCCCCCAAAAAAAAAAGAGATTGAGTATGACATGATAAGTTGGAATTGATATTAATGGTATCTTTAGCCTTATAAAAGTAATCAGTGAACTTATCAAAACAATATTATACTACAAAGCAAAGTTACCTACGTACTGTATATGTTTTAAGTGTAACTAATATTCCATAACAAAACTCTTATCGCATTATGCTTTTAAGGAATATTGGTGCGCAACTTCCTATCATCAGAATATTAAATTATTTTCTCTAAACCTGCTTAAGCTATAGAGCTAACATTTTTACAACACATGGGCACATATCTTTTGCTTATGATGTAACAGTAGTTGCTTCGTAACTAATATTCCATAACAAAACTCTTACTGCATTATGCTTTTAAGGTGATATTGGAGAGCAACTTCCTATCACCAGAATATTAAATTATTTTCTCTAAATCTGTTGAAGCGATAGAGCTAACATTTTTACAACACATGGACACATATCTTTTGCTTATGATGTAACAGTATTTGCTTTGTTAATTCATTTCCTTACAAACATTTTCCATACGAATATTTTCAAAATTTGTAATACACTATCTTCAGTAATGCGTATTTACGGTATATTAGATTTACGAAAACATTGTTCTAAACTAAGGCGAATGTTAGGTAATCCATGGCGAATCTTCGCCTTCATCTCGCTATATGCTTTTTCGCTATCACCAATTCCATAGACGCTAAATAATATTTTATACGTATCTATATCCAATTCTGTATGAGAGATGCAATATCAGTAGTAGGGGATAAACGACTATGAAAAATGGCCAAAAGAATTAAATAAAAAAGTACCTCTGAAATAATAAATAATATTAATTTGAGAATATTTCACGTGTCCTTCTATTACTTTACTATTTACTTCTTCATATGACAGAACTTTTTTCACATCTATTTCTCATATTAGCTATAACCTTTTGATATTTCACTAAATTTAGGTACGCTTCATACAATTAATCCACAAGGATGGCCATGTTCTTTCAGCATGACGGAGCCCTGTATATTTTAGCCGTCAGGTGACACCACCTAAATGTCACATTCACCGTACGATGAATTAACCGAGGTGGGCACGTGCATTCGCCACCAAGCCTCCTACGACTTACTCCTGTCGACTTTTGTCAGGTCCTAATATTTGATTGGGCAGGTAAATCAATTAGTGCATTGTTGGTAATTTTGAATATAGTACATCTAATTCGTATGGTATGGATGGGTGGAGCGGGGAAAAATTCTCTCTGGCACCGGGACTCGAACCCGGGTTTTTCGCTCTACGTGCTGACGCTTTATCCACTAAGCCACACCAGATTCCATTCTGATGCCAGATTGAATCCTCTCAGTTTAAGTTCCACCTCTCAGTTTCCTTTTAGTGGCCAACCCTCATACACTGTGTCACAGATGTGTGACAGTGGCACAATGTCCAACACACTATGTGCAGAGGTGCACTCATTACGAGTGACTATGTAGCCGGGATCCGACGGGATGAGCGCCGTCTTAAATCATTAAGTGATTATTTACGCATATGATGACGCAGAATTGCTTCACGGAAATATTATATATACTTCGGTACATCACAATAATATAATTCGTATGGGTTTATTCATTAATTTATTTGTCGTAAAGAACCTTTGGGGTATATAAGAGGCTAAGTGTATAAAAACAAGGGACGAATCGGTCGCTTGCATTATGAAAGAGTGCTGCTCTGATAAAGGAGCAAGACGACCTCAGAAGACAACACTTATTGTTGTCAATACTTACCTTACTTACTGGCTTTTAAGGAACCCGGAGGTTCATTTCCGCCCTCACATAAGCCCGCCATTGGTCCCTATTTTGAGCAAGATTAATCCAGTCTCTACAATCATATCCCACCTCCCTCAAATCCATTTTAATATTATCTTCCCATCTACGTCTCGGCCTCCCCAAAAGTCTTTTTCACTCCGGCCTCCCAACTAACACTCTATATGCATTTATGGATTCGCCCATATGTGCTACATGTTCTGCCCACCTCAAACGTCTTGATTTAATGTTCTTAATTATGTCAGGTGAAGAATACAATGCGTGCAGCTCTGCTTTGTGTAACTTTCTCCATTCTCCTGTAACTTCATCCCGCTTAGCTCCAAATATTTTCCTAAGAACCTTATTCTCAAACACCCTTAACCTATGTTCCTCTCTCAAAGTGAGAGTCCAAGTCTCACAACCATACAGAACAACCGGTAATATAACTGTTTTATAAATTCTAACTTTAAGATTTTTGGACAGCAGACTGGATGACAAGAGCTTCTCAACCGAATAATAACAGGCATTTCCCATATTTATTCTGCGTTTAATTTCCTCCCGAGTGCCATTTATATTTGTTACTGTTGCTCCAAGATATTTGAATTTTTCCACCTCTTAGAAGGATAAATCTCCAATTTTTATAGTTCCATTTCGTACAATATTCTGGTCATGAGAGATAATCATACACTTAGTCTTTCGGGATTTACTTGTAACCCTATCGCTTTACTTGCTTCAAGTAGGATTTACGCGTTTTCCCTAATCGTTTGTGAATTTTCTCCTAACATATTCACGTCATCCGCATAGACAAGTAGCTGATGTAACCCGTTCAATTCCAAACCCTCTCTGTTATCCTGAACTTTCCTAATGGCATATTCTAGAGCGAAGTTAAAAAGTAAAGGTGATAGTGCATCTCCCTGCATTAGCCCACAGTGAATTGGAAAAGCATCGGATAGAAACTGGCGTATACGGACTCTGCTGTAAGTTTTACTGAGACACATTTTAATTAATCGAACTAGTTTCTTGGGAATACCAAATTCAATAAGAATATTATATAAAACTTCTCTCTTAACCGAGTCATACGCCTTTTTGAAATCTATGAATAACTGATGTACTGTACCCTTATACTCCCAATTTTTCTCCACTATCTCTCGAATACAAAAAATCTGATCAATAGTCGATGTTATGCCTAAAACCACACTGATGATCCCCAATAATTTGATCTACATATGGAGTTAATCTTCTCAAAAGGATATTCGATAAAATTCTGTACGACGTCAACAAAAGTGATATTCCTCGAAAGTTTAGTGTTGTCAATTGAGCAAAAAAATGGATTGAATTGTTAGAATGTATTGTTGTCGTGTAAATAAGCAGTACATGTAATCATGAAGTCATTTGTCTTTCCTTTTTGTCGCTTTTAAGCCTTTTCGCGTAACATTGAAACATATATCTCCACACCTATTGAAAGTTGCACACTGATCGGAACATCCTGTGCCTATATACGTAGATGAGTCGAGAAAATAAGAATATATAGAATTCTTATGTGAAAGGAGACACCAAAAATAAGCTTTCTGCTATCAATAGCCTCATTTTTCCTTTCAAGAATCTTCTACTTTGCAGTGACTCTGTGTAACAATTTATTTCAGTGAGATCGGAATACGCAATTCAGAGAAGTCGCCGGTTGCTTCCTGATGAATTCAGTCTCCACACTCGGTGACAGAAGTCCCGCGTCCAACATCTGTCCTTTACTGAGTTGCCTTGTTTACGTTTTTCTGCGCCACTGCGAACCTAATCCTGCCCTTTCGTCTCTGTGCAAAGGAACCTCTTCAAAGGATCGGCTTTGCGTTGATCTCCTAAGAAACATTTGTGTTGAGAACCACACTTCAGCTGACGCGCAGAATGTCGATATGACGGCCACTACGAACCCCCCCCCCCCCCCCCCCGAGGATAAGGAACACAAGACGGTAAATGTATTAGAATAATTCCAGTAACTATGCGTAACCATTACGCTAAGAAGAGGTTTTGAGTTAATGCTGGTTCATAATAAAGCGGGAACGGAAATATTGTTAAAATAAATGTATTTAAGTGTGAGGATTCACAAATACGGTCGCTATGAAATTCGACGATAAGGAACACAAGACGGTAAATGTATTAGAATAATTCCAGTAACTATGCATAACCATTACGCTAAGAAAAGGTTTTGAGTTAAGACTGGTTCATAATAAACTGGGAACGGAAACGAGAACGGGAACGGAAATATTGTTAAAATAAATGCATTTAAATATAAGGATTCACAATACGGTCGCTACGAAACCCGAGGATAAGGAACAAAAGACGGTAAATGTATTAGAATAATTCCAGTAACTATGCATAACCATTATGCTAAGAAGGGGTTTTGTGGTTAAGGCTGGTTCATAATAAAGCGGGAACGGAAACGACAACGAGAACGGAAATCATGTTAAAATAAATTTATTTAAATGTGAGCATTCACAATATGGTCGCTACGAAACCCGAGGATAAGGAACACAAGACGGTAAGTGTATTAGAATAATTCCAGTAACTATGCATAACCATTATGCTAAGAAGAGGTTTTGTGGTTAAGGCTGGTTCATAATAAAGCGGGAACGGAAACGACAACGAGAACGGAAATCATGTTAAAATAAATTTATTTAAATGTGAGCATTCACAATATGGTCGCTACGAAACCCGAGGATAAGGAACACAAGACGGTAAGTGTATTAGAATAATTCCAGTAACTATGCATAACCATTATGCTAAGAAGAGGTTTTGTGGTTAAGGCTGGTTCATAATAAAGCGGGAACGGAAACGACAACGAGAACGGAAATCATGTTAAAATAAATTTATTTAAATGTAAGCTTTCACAATACGGTCGCTACGAAACCCGAGGATAAGGAACACAAGACGGTAAGTGTATTAGAATAATTCCAGTAACTATGCATAACCATTATGCTAAGAAGAGGTTTTGTGGTTAAGGCTGGTTCATAATAAAGCGGGAACGGAAACGACAACGAGAACGGAAATCATGTTAAAATAAATTTATTTAAATGTAAGCTTTCACAATACGGTCGCTACGAAACCCGAGGATAAGGAACACAAGACGGTAAATGTATTAGAATAATTCCAGTAACTATGCATAACCATTACGCTAAGAAGAGGTTTGCGTTAAGGCTGGTTCATAATAAAGCGGGAACGGAAACGACAACGAGAACGGAAATCATGTTAAAATAAATTTATTTAAATGTGAGCACTCACAATAGTTAATTGCGAATGCTCACATCTAAATACATTTATTATAACGATATTTCCGTTCCGGTTCTCGTTTCCGTTCCCGGTTTTTGGACCGGCCTTTAGACGTAAAATTAGCATAGGTAAACACTATGAGAGGATGTGAAATTGCAGATAAATTATCGGGCCATAGGAAGCATAGATCATCGAGTGGGCTATATTAGGATTCTTTCCCGAATGGGTCGGGAGCACTAGAATATAAATGAAATTCATAAAATGCGCTTAATAAAAATTTGTATGGAATTAAAATTCTATTCACGCATGAACAGTTTCACTACAGTGCCTACTGGATTCCTCTTCTTCTTCTTCTTCTTCTTCTTCTTCTTCTTCTTCTTCTTGCTTTATTTATAGACCTCCTTTTCAGTAATGGATCCAAAATTTTAACGTCTGTGTTAAGTAAAAAATCCAGAAAATCAATCTCTTTACACTATCGTAACTATAACACGAACTTAAGGCAATTAAAAATAACAGTTAAATAATAAATTGCTGTCAAAAACATACGAGATGAATAATGAAAAGGTTGATAAATGAACCCGTCCGCACTTTATCTAAACCAGGGATGTCAAGGTCAGAAGCACGTACTCTATTCTCCGTGCTATAAAGCACTGAGTGCTTGCAATGAATCTGTTCTGCAGGCAGTAGCAAAATGAACTCTATTGCCCTACCACTGCGAGGTGAATTAAACTGCTTTTAAGCAATAGTTAATGTGTTACATTCATACAAGGCAACAAGAAATCAAAGCATGTTTTGCATCATGTACCTCTCTAATAAATGCAAGTAATTTTAAAATAGTAGAATTGAATAATAAATATAGACTCTACTTAACTTACACAGTTTCAATTAATAAGAAGGATCTAATTAATTGTTATATAGTTATGGAATAATGCAATTAGAACATAAACGCTCCGTTTATTTTTTAAAGTAATAAAAAAGGAAAAGAAATCTGCATATGGTAAAATGAAATAATAGGGCAAGAACAAATAATAAACATACGTATATTATCTTCAACTTGAGCAGTTTTAGATAATGAGATCTTTATAATTACTTGCTATGTAACTATTACATAATCATCTTCTTATTATTACTAAAGAACATTTTGTAAATCTTAGAAGTAATTGTTTTAACATAAATTTGGTACAAATCTCAAAATGGACATTTTGAAAATTCACAATTCCAAAATATTTTATGTACGCAAATATATTTTATTTTTCTTCTGTATGGCTGTGAAACTTGGACT